>NW_026652288.1:21733491-22031391 GCF_009828535.3 Hylobates moloch | reverse complement strand
ACATTTGTTTGTTCCTTTTTCCTTTAAATGAAATCTCTCTCTTTGCCTATATGGATTCTGAATTTTGTATTCTGAAGCCCTTCTCCAGTATAAAATAGGGCTGATTGATTCCTATTCTATGCTAGCATTTTTTGAGCTTATTATTTTTATACATTTAGCTCTCTATTTCAGTTTAATAGCAATTTAAAAAAAATGACATAAGGCAATTTAATTAATTTGTTTATTCAACAGTTATTTACTAAGGGCATGCTGTGTGTCTTCCATTGTTCTAGGCCGTAATGATACAGGCATGAAACAACACAAGGTCCCTGCTCTTATAGAGTTTAAATTATAGTTGGGGAAGTGTTCTCACATGGCTATGAAGAAAGACCTGAGACTGCGTTATTTATAAAGAAAAGAGGTTTAATTGACTTACAGTTCCCCATGGCTGAGGAGGCCTCAGGAAACTTACAATCATGGCACAAGTCACCTCTGGTGCAGCAGGAGAGAAAGAGAATCGAGCAAAGGGGGAACCCCCTTATAAAACCATCAGATCGTGTGACAACTCACTCATTATAAAGAGAACAGCATGAGGGAAACCACCCTGATGATTCAATTACCTCCACTTGGTTCTGCCCTTGACACATAGAAATTACTACAATTCAAAGTGAGATTTGGATAGGGACACAGAGCCAAACCATATCATTTCACTCCAGCCCCTCCCAAATCTCACATCCTCACATTTTAAAACACAATGATGCCCTTGCAACAGTCCCCCAAAGACTTAACTCATTCTACCATTAACCCAAAAGTCCAAGTCCAAAGTTTCCTCTGAGACAAAGGAAGTCATTTTTCCCTATGAGTCTGTAAAAATCAAAAACAGTTTGTTACTTCCTAGATACAATGGGGGTACAGGCATTGGGTAAATACACCCATACCAAATAGGATAAATTCGCCAAAACAAAGGGGCAACAGGCCCTGTGCAAGTCCAAAGTGCAACAAGGCAGTCATTAAAACTCAAAGTTCTGAAATGATCTCCTTTGACTCCATGTCTCGCATCTGGGTCATGCTGATGCCAGAGGGGGACTCCCATGACCTTGCACAGCTCTGCCTCTGTGGCTTTGTGGGTATAGCCCAGCTCCTGGCTGCTTTTACAGGCTGTTGTTGAGTGTCTACAGCTTTTCCAGGCACACAATACAAGCCATTTGTGGATCTACCATTCTGGGGTCTGGAGAATGGTGGCCCTCTCCTTACAGCTCCACTAGGTAGTGCCCCAGTGGGGACTCTGTCGGGGGACTCTGATCTCACAGTTCTCTTCTCCACTGCCCTAGCATAGGTTTTCCATGAGGGATCCATCCCTGCAGCAAACTTCTGCCTGAACATGCAGCATTTCCATACATTCTCTGAAATCTAAGTGGAGGTTCCCAAATCTCAATTCTTGACTTCTCTGCACCTGCAGGCTCAACACCACATAGAAGCTGTTAAGGCTTGGGGCTTGCACCCTCTGCAGCCATGCCCAAGCTGTATCTTGGCTGCTTTTAGCCATGATTGCAGCAGCTGGGATTCAAGTCCCTAGGTTGCACACAGCAGTTGTCCCTGGGGCTGAGCCAGGAAATCATTTTTTCCTCCTAGGCTCTGGGCCTGTGATGAGAGGGGCTGCCTTGAAGGTCTCTGACATGCTCTGGAGACATTTTTTCCATTGTCTTAGTAATTAACATTCAGCGCCTTTTCACTTTTGCAAATGCAAATTTCTGCAGCCAGCTTGAATTTCTCACTCCCAAATCAGTTTTTCTTGTCTATTGCATTGTCAGGCTGCAAATTTTCCATACTTTCTTGGTCTGCTTCCTCTTGAATGCTTTGCCACTTAAAAATGTCTTTCACCAGATACCCTGAATTATCTCTCTCAACTTCAAAGTTCCACAGATCTCTACGTCAGGGGTAAAATGCTGCCAGTCTCTTTGCTAAAGCATATCAAGAATTATCTTTATTCCAGTTCCCCAAAATTTCCTCATCTCCATCACAGACTACCTGAGCCTGAATTTAATTGTCCATATTACTAGCTGCATTTTGGTCAAAACCATTCAGCAAGTTTCTAGGAAATTCCAGATTTTCTCCCATCTTCCTTTCTTCTTAGCCCTCCAAGTCTCTAGGAGGTTCCAAACTTTCCTGCATTTTCCTGCCTTCTTCTGGGCCCTCCAAACTGTTTCAACCTTTGCCTCTTTCCCAGTTCCAAAATTGTTTCCACATTTTCGGGTATGTTTATAGCAGCACCCCACTCTCTGTGGTACCAATTTATGGTATTACTTTGTTCTCATGCTGCTATGAGGAAATATCTGACACTGGGTAATTTATAAAGAAAAGAGGTTTAATTGACTCACAGTTCTGCATGCCTGGTGAGGCCTCAGGAAACTTACATCCAGGCAGAAGGCACCTCTTCACAGGGTGGCAAGAGAGAATGAGAGTCGAACGAATGGGGAAACCCCTTAGAAAACCATCAGCTCTCATGAGAGCTCAGTTGTTATCATGAGAACAGCATTGGGGAAACTGTCCTCCATGATTCACTTATCTCTATCCTGTCCCAACCTTGACACATAGGGATTACTACAATTCAAGGTGAGATTTGGGTGAGAACCCAGAACCAAACCATAGCAGAAAGTGAGACAATTAAAAAAAAGAATATATGATAAAATGTGATATGATATGATGTGTGAAAAGTGAACTCAAGAAGAATAAATCAGTGATAAGGGTGGCTATTTTGGTATGGTTTTCAGAGAAGTGCTCTCTGAGGAAGTGACATTTGTGCACAGGTCAGAATGAGATGAATTAGTCAGCCATGGTAAGATCTGAAGGAATGACATTGCAGGCACAGCACCTGCAAGGAGGCCAGGAAAGCTGGAGCTGTGTGATGAAGAGGCAGAGTGCTGGAGATGAAACATGGTCTAGAACAGTAGTCAGGAGGCTATCAGAATAAAAGTACAATTTCAGATTTTGTTCTAAGTGTGGTAAGAAGCTATTAGAGGATTTCGAGCAGGAAATCTAAATGGTCAGATTTGCATCTTAAAAGATTGGGCTGGGTGCCATGGCTCACACCTGTAATCTTAGCACTTTGGGAGGCTGAGACAGGCAGATCACTCGAGGTCAGGAGTTCGAGACCAGCCTGGCCAACATGGTGAAACCCTGTCTCTACTAAAAAATACAAAAATTAGCCAGGCGTGGTGACGGGCACCTGTAATCTCAGCTAGTCGGGAGGCTGAAGCATGAGAATCATTTGAATCTGGGAGGTGGAGGTTGCAGTGAGCTGAGATCATGCCACTGCACTCCAGCCTGGGAGACAGAGCGGGACTCTGTCTCAAAACAAAACAAAACAAAACAAAACAAAAGATTGTTCTGCTGCTATTGCTGTTGGGAAATGGAGTATAGAGGTAGATGTGTAGAAAAGCAAGTAGATGAGGTTCTTGTATGCTTTCTGCAAAAAGATAACTAATTATCTCCAAAACATGTTAAATTGTCTATCTTTTCTTCACTAGGTTAAAGATGTATTAGATCTGAACTTTATGGTTACACAACTCCATTTCTTTTGTAAGTTACTCCATAGTTTGAATTGGGTCATGTTTTACCTCATTATTCTTTGCTGTAAACTTCTTTATTGTTGTGCATTTTCTTTTCTTTATCAGCTGTAGAATCAGCATAAAAAGATAAATTCTAAAATGTACTGGGATTTATTTGCTAATGAGTATGGAAGAAATTGACGTGTTTACAATATTGTATCTTCCTAATGAGAAGTCTTTATTTAGGTCTTTTATAAATGTCTATATCACTTTTGACAGATATCTAGTTTGCTTCTTGTTAATATTATTCCTAGGAATGAATAGCTTCTATAGATTTTGTTCATGGAATTTAATAATCACATTCTTAAAATTATTACTAATTTAACTGTATAATGTTTTACATTAATTTTGTATTCAGATAATTATATTCTCATATTAGCTCTAACAGTATGTTGGTTGATTCTTTCAAAATTTTGGAAATATTTATATTGGCTTCAATTTAGGACTTTTCTGAATCTCGAATTTTCATTTTCAATGTTTGTACCTCCCATTTATTTTCTTATTTTAATGCCTTTTCTAGGACCTTCAATAAAACATTAAATAGGCATTGACATTCAATTGCCTTCATCACTAATTAAGTGGAAATCATGTTTTACAATTATATTTTTAAGCCATCATTTAGGGAATACTATTTTTTATTTAATATTTGTAACTATCCAATGATACTCTACTCTGAGTATAGAGCATCCACATTTCATGAGGAAACCAAGGTACAGAATAAATATGCAACTTGCATGTTGCATAGCATTAACAGAGAGTGGAATCCAGGATTTAGGGAGTCTAACTCCAGATTGTATGGGTATGTTGGTAAACCTTTTCAGGATAAGAAACTTCCTCTTAGTGTACTGAGGATTTTGTCAAGATTGAATGTTTCATTTTATCAGCACTCTATGGAGATAATCATATGGTTGTTCACTTTTGATCTTTTAATATACTGAATTATATTAATAGATTTCCTAATGTTAATCCATTCATGCTTTGCATTCCTGGAATATACCCTGCATGGTAATGACACACTTTTATATTTGATTTGCTAGAATTTTATCTACAATATTTCATCTAGAGTAATATGTGAAATTAACATATTTTTATTTCATTTAGTAGCTAAGATGAATATTAGGATTATGGTAAGCTTCTGAAATGAAGTAAAGAGACTTCTATGTTTTCTAATAATAAAATAATATTGATGTAAAACAGCTAAATTTTGAGAATATGCTAAAAAGTTTGCATGTATAACCTCATTGAGTTCTTATAACAGGCCCAACGAAACAATGATATAACTATCCACCTATTAACAAATAACACCTAAGATGTTAAGTAACTTGGAAAGTGTCACACAATTAGGAAATGGCACAATACCAGAGTCTTCGTTCTTGAGTCTAATAATGTTTCTTTGTTAATTGAAATGAACTATTTGCTAGAAATTAACTGGACATAATATTATTGTATGGGTAAATCTATAGCCGCCTTTGCACTTGCTTCTGTGATTTTTGGTCTGTGAAGTTCTTCTATTTTGGGGACAAATTTTCTAATCATATTCCCTAAAGAAATAATAACATTTATACATATTTTTGATTATTTTTCTTCCTTTAGAGTTTTGATGTCATTAGTGTCTTTATTTCTACTTCATGCTTTCATATAGCAGTTTAGCTGATTAAGGAATTTAAACTCTTAGCACTTTTCAGATGTTATTCCTTCAAGCACTGGCACCTACTGTTCTGATGAGAGAGACTGGGGTTAATCTGAATGTTGGTCTTTGAAGATCTATTTTCTCTCCCTTGTAGCTTCTAAATGCTTCTGCTTATCATCGATTATTTTTTTGCAGTTTCAAACAATAGACCTGTGTCTGTGAGTTGAGGTGGGCTCAAGGGTCCACCTCAGGGACCTGTGACTCAGGGGCTTTAACTTGTCTATTTCATTCACCCATTTTTTATTCAACAGATATTTATTGAACCTTTCCTATGTTCCAGGTATTGTTGTAGACATGGGATATAAATTAGTGAATACATCAGAGAAAAACCCTGCCCTCATGTATTTATAGTCAAATTTGGAAAGTTGGATGGATGACAAAATAAATTAGTAAATTATAGAGCAGTTTATATAATGACAACTCTGTGAGGAAAAATAAAGCAGAAAGGGTAGGGTGGAAACCCACATTTGGAGTGGCAATTTTTGTTGGAGTGGACATTTTAATAAACAAAGTTGGGAAATCTTCACGGGGAAGGTAGTATTTGAGAGAGTGAGCAATGTGTATCTATAGGGAGGAAGGTTCCAGGCAGAGACCAGCAAATTATAAAGTTGTGTTATAGGATTGTATCTGGCACATCTGAATACAAGCAAAGAGGTCGCCATGGTTGTAGAGGAGCAGACAAGTAGGATACTAGCAGGATATGCACTCAGAGAGCTATTATAGGTCGGTAGTGTCAAACTTTCCAGTCCTATTAAAAGTCTCTAGATTGTAATCTACAAGAAATGGTCAACCACGGGGCTTTGAGTAGAAGAGTGTCTCTTTTTTCTTTTTTTGAGATAGGAACTCATTCTTTCACCCAGGCTGGAGTGTGGTGGCGCAATCTCAGCTCACTGCAACCTCCACCCCACCCTGCCCCTTTTCAAGCGATTCCCCTGCCTCAGCCTCCCAAGTAGCTGGGACTACAGGTATGTGCCACCACGCTTGGCTAATTTTTATATTTTTAGTAGAAACGAGATTTTGTCATGTTGGCCAGGATTGGTAGAAGAGTTTCTTGATTGGGTTTATATTTCACAAGATCATTCTGATTGTTTTATTGTAAATAATTAATAAAAGATTAAAAACAACAGGGAGACTAGTTATAAAGCTATTAGATATTTTAGATTAAAGATGATACAGCCTAAAATAGGTAGTAGCATTTGGAGGCTATCAGAAGTAGTATGGTTCTTAACATATTTTGAGGTAGGGTCAAGTGAATTTGACCCTAATTTAACCCCTTGTTTCCTCCTTTTCTCTCTTAACCCACATCTAATCCAGATGGATCTAGATGAATTAAATGTGGGTTAAAACAGAAAAGGTAGAAACAAAGAAAATTTTGGCCACAGCAAATGAAATGATTGAAATGCCATAACAGATCTAGAAAAGACTGAAAAAAGTAAGTTTGAGGGGAAATAACACAAGCTCAAGTTTTGACCTGTTACAACTGAGTGCTTGCTAGATCTCCACATGGATGAGGCTGTTGGAAATCTGAGTATGAACTACCGATATAATCCTGAGACTGTTCGGCTCTTACAAAGTATTTAAAGCCAAACAATTGAGGAACTCTCCGAGAGAGAGGCTGAGTATTAACAGACAAGAGAGGAGAGGGGAGGATTACAGAAAAAAAAAAAAAAAAGATTGAGGCCTGTGGCATGACAACACGACAATGTAAAGATTTTCAGTTTTTCCCACTAACGAGTGAGTCGATAAGAAAGGAGGAAAATCAGAAGACTGTGGTACATGAGATATTATTTGAAAATGTTTCAAAAGAAAAATTCAAATGTTACTAATATGTAAAAACTAATGGTGGAGTTGCGTGGAAGAAGGTCTAGGGTTTAGTTTAAGAAATAATATAAGAACAGAATTTAGAGACAGTAAAATAGAAATATAGACAACTTTTCAAGGACTTTTGCTGGAAAGGGGAGAAAAAATATGAACTGGTAGCTGGAGGTAGAAATGAAGACAATAGACAAGTATTTTTTTCAATTTTTTAGATGGGAAAAATAAAAAGAGAACTTTTATGTACTAGCAGAATAATCCACTATTGGTTATACAAGGAAGAGAAATACAAATTATTAATGTGATCTTTTTTATTAGTCCTCAAGGAATTAAGAGCTGGTGCATAAGAGAAAGGATTGATTTTAGCTGAAAGCAGGAACTTCATCTTTAGTAAGGGGAGAGAAGGCCGCTTGTGTGAGTGCAGATATTGGTACATGCACACATGGTGACTTGTGAAAGTTCTCTTCTAATTGCTTCAGGTTTTCCATGAACTAGGGAGTAAGGACACTGAGTAAAAGTAAGGATAGTGGAGGAAGCATTGTAGGTTTGCCAAAATGAGAGATAACTAAGACAGCCATCTATAAGATTGGGAGACTTAATAGACTAGATAACTGTATTATGTTTACTATTTATATATAAGGAGTTCTATATATATATATGAGTTCCATATATATATATATACCTATGTATATATATAACTATACATATATGTCTATATAACTATATATAACTATATATAACTATATATAACTATATATATAACTATATATAACTATATATTTAACTATATATAACTATATATATAACTATATATTTAACTGTATATATAACTATATATATTTAACTATATATATAACTATATATATATTTAACTATATATGTATAACTATAAGGAGCTCCAATAGTTGAACAAGAAATAGATGAACATGCCAAAGAAACATGAGATAGAAATTGTATTTACAATAAACACACAATATATATGTAGAGAGATGGCCAATAATCAAATGAAATAATGTTTAACCTCAATCGTAATCTAAGAAAACTAACACACTGGTTGATATTGCTCGAAGCATTTTTTTTTTTTTCTAGAGAGCAGTTTGTGAGAAGATATAAATAATTTCAACTATATGCCTATTCTTTTACTTGCCTTAAGGAAATTTCTCTCAAGGAAATAATTGATTATGCTTGAAAACTTTTGATCCTACATTGTTATCTTTACTATTTCTGAACATTGGAAAAAAGCAAATGTTGAAAAAAGGAAACTGCCTAAGTAAATTGCTTGTGAAGGCAATTATATTACGTTCAACCAGTAAAATGCTGTTAATTGTAGATGAATATCTAATTTAAAAATTTATAATACACATAGATGAATTCATGATTCTAATTAGGTAGTGTTCTCTTTTAAAAATGTGTATATTTTACATATGCATTTAATTATAAAAATGGGAATTATTGTCCTTGATATTTGTATCAGTTTGGGTCCATTTATTAGTTTTCACCCTGACAAAGTTTTTCTTGATCCTTTGTGTTTTTTTGTTCAGGTCTGTGGGTTTTGGGCAGAGAGTGGTGATAATTTGTAAACTGGTAATTACAGTGTCATCTTTCTGGGCAGCTCAGCTCACTGAATGCTTCTTCCTGGATCTGTGACCTGAAATGATTTTCATTTTAGAAAGATTATTCAAGTATCACAAGTGGTGTAGTTTGGGCAGAGATAAATTGCACACATGGAGACCAACTATGATCCTTTTCAGGAATCTATGAGAGAGGTAATGAGCATCAGGGGAGTAAGCAGTAGGAATACAGAATAGGGAACAGGGTGGAGGTTCCAGATGAGATGTATGAAGGGAAGCCTCCTAATATTCAGACAGAAAACCACATACCAAGAGGACCTTCCAGAGAAACCTACAAAGGCAGAAAGGAGCATGAATTAGAACCAATTTCTTCCCTACTAAAAAAGGCAATCTCTGCTTATACAGCAGCTTTACTATTACAATTTTAAAATGATAGGGTTATTTTTGTCCTCAGTTACTCTGTCTGTGTTTAATTATACACCACTGTAATGATAGGAAAATAGCAGCTATTTTGAGTGTGCTGTACCTTTTCAGGCTCTGTATCCCCTTTCCATGTGACACTGGAGTTAAAAAGAGGAACACAAAACAGAAGAGGCGCAGGTGGCTGTGTTTATGGCCTTCAGGGAGATATGATTACTTTGTTCAGCTGATTGCTACCTGAAGGAAGTCAGATTACAATTAAGACCGTCAGGTAAAGCACACAATTAAAGTTCATTGCAAATTTTGTCGACAAACTGGTATTAGCTGGGAAATGCACTCTGGCAAACAGATGTATCCTAGAAAATAGAAAGGGAGTGTTTTCTTCTAGAACAAATCTACTTTATCAAATCTGACAACTTTCACATGAGCTCTGGGTCCTGCACTAGAAAGAGCTTCTCATTTGATTTCAGCAATTGGCACATAACATGCTGGCTGGAGATGAGTTGACTCATTAACTTATTTTGCTTAGTGGAGAAGGTAGAGGTGAGAGAAAACATGCTTAGCTCACTACATTTTGCTGTTTGCCTTCCAGATTTGCTTAAGAGCCAGAAATGTTGCATTCTACTCTGTATACTAAGCAGTAGAATCGTGGTTCTAAGATTGGGAAATTCTTATCACAAATGTAGGAAAAAGCCTTAGCTCTCCTTTAAAAGTTGGCTTTTAGTCAACCAGATAGTGTGGCACACTCAATCCATGTGTTATTAATCTCTTTAAGCATCTACTTGCATTTATATGCACTGATAAGAAAGAGTTCCTATAGACAAACAGCAATTCCTTTTTTGAGACAGAGTCTCACGCTGTTACCCAGGTTGGAGTGCAGTGGCGCAGTCGTGTCTCACTGCAATCTCTACCTCCCAGGTTCAAGCAATTCTCCTGATTCAGCCTCCTTAGTAGCTGGGATTACAGGCATGCACCAACACACCTGGCTAATTTTTGTATTTTCAGTAGAGATGGGGTTTCACCATATCGGCCAGGCTGGTCTCGAACTCCTGACCTCAAGTGATCGGTCCACCTTGGCCTCCCAAAGTGCTAGGATTACAGACGTGAGCCACCGCACCTGATTGACAAACAGCAATTCTGGTGTTTCATTTTACTCCACAACTAACTGTATATGTCATTACCTCTTAATAAAGTGGAGTGTTCCCGGGGCCTATTCATACCACAGCCATTTCTGCTAGTGGGAGTTGAGCACGGGGATGGAGGAGGAACTAAAACTCCTACTCCCAGCCTCCATTCTGTGTTTTCCTCACTTAACAATATTTCCCATCTGGTGAGTAATGGAGGCAGTTGAGGTGGGGAACAACTGTCACACAGGAGTTCCACTCCAAGGGAAAGAGTTTGCTTTGCTCAGTAACACCAGGAGCCAACAGTCTGGAGTAGACCACAATCTATACATGAAACTTCAGACCACCATTAGAATCTCTTGGAAATCACTCAAATTAGAAAAATAAAAAGAGAAACACATAGTATCCTAGGTTGGGGAGAAGCGTTTTCTGCCAGGGACATTCTCTTCCCTGATTCTTCCTGGCACTTTATTACTCCCTTGGGAAAATTTACCCCTCTGCATGCACTGCAATGTTAAATAGAGTTAGGATGAAACTTGAAAAGCACGTGGTACGACCTGGAAGAATTGTCGTTTTCTCTCTCCTCTCCTGAGAGTATTTGGTGTCAACCGTGCACAAACATTGGGTCCATGCTGTGTTAGTGACACTAGCTCACACCTAGATGGCCCCCTCATTCCCAAAAAACGCTGTTTTGTCCATGGGATAGTCATATATAGCCTAAGATGTGTCCAGCTCTTCTATGGACTACCTGTGGCAGTAACCCAGTATATTTTGTGAAACCCAGAAAGGGTGTTGACCTTGTACATCCTTTCTAGTACATGTTTGTTAATTATTCGTTACATAGAGCGAAGTATGTAAAGGGCAAAAAGGTTAAGTAAATAGCATGATACGTTTGTATATGTGTACACTCATATAACCACCATCACCTCATTTTAACAAATGTTATTTCCACTTTAGTAAAACCTTCAAGAACACCTCAACTTCCATTTCTTCTTCCTTCAGGATATAAAAACATTACATTCCAATCTGCTGTCTTCTGAGGTGTTTTGGAGTTACATTTCTTCTTTTTACTCAAGACGTCACAGGCTTTTAGACTTGTTACCTGGAAGGGAAGCTTGGCTATGGAAACTCAACAAACTCTCCCAAAATAACAAGCATTTGTATGGCAGGGGTGAAGATCTTGTGAAACATTCAGATATGTAAGAGATGACATCTGATTGCAATTTACTCACAGTAGTAAAGAGGAAAAGGAAATGAAACTAGCATATGATCAGTGCATACTCTGGGTCAAAGATTGTTCTAGGTGATTTATAAAAGTGTGGCCTTTAATCTCCCAAGCATTTTCTATGTAAAACCAACCTGTGTAGTCTCTTGTGTCTCCGTTGTTTCTATTACCCACTACTGAACACCTTATCAGTGACCATCTGTTCCACAGAGCTTTTCTTATGGGTATTCCTTGTCCTGGCCCTATTCTTCTCTATTTTTCTCTCTGTTTCTCTCTCTTTCTCTCTGTTTCTCACACACACACACACACACACACACACACACACACACACACACACGCACACCTCTTACTCAGCATCCTTTCTTGCCTTCTTTCTTCATTTCTCTGCTCTCTGGTGTACCTTGATATCTCAGAGACTAATGAAAGCCCATCTATGGTTGTTTCCTGGTAACACTGGCTCCCAATCTTTTTTTTTTTTTTTTTTTTTTTTTTTGACGGGGTCTTTTTTTCTGTCGCCCAGGCTGGAGTGCAGTGGCGCAGTCTCGGCTCACTGCAAGCTCCGCCTCCCGGGTTCATGGCATTCTGCCTCAGCCTCTCCGAGTAGCTGGGACTACAGGCGCCCGCCACCACGCCCGGCTAATTTTTTTGTATTTTTTAGTAGAGATGGGGTTTCACCGTGGTCTCGATCGATCTCCTGACCTCGTGATCTGCCCGCCTCGGTCTCCCAAAGTGCTGGGATTACAAGCGTGAGCCACCGCGCCCGGCCAATTTTTTTGTATTTTTTAGTAGAGACGGGGTTTCACCGTGGTCTCGATCTCCTGACCTCGTGATCTGCCCGCCTCGGCCTCCCAAAGTGCTGGGATTTCAAGCGTGAGCCACCGCGCCCGGCCCTGGTTCCAATCTTGCGTGCTCGGCCACCTAGTAAATTGCCTTCTTCAGTCATTTCCCACTGGCACAGAGAGACTCAAAGATTCCAAAAGTGACAGCTCTCCCGTGGAAGGAAGCATATGCCACTTTAAAATTTGGCCACTGGTGTTAGCTGAGTCATCTCTCACCCTTTTGGATGCCTAATTTCTTCATTTGATTCCAGAATATTTCTCTCTCTCTCTCTCTCAGTCGTTGTAAGCATTCATCATTCCAAGCCAATATCTACATGAATCTTTTCTATTATTTTAATTGCCATTATCTTTTACATCCTATTCAAAGCAATTTAAAACAATGAAGCAACATCTATTTTAATAGAATCATTAACATATTTCAGGAGCTTTTCCATTTGATTCTCACCCCACACTGGGATCTAGCCAAGGTGGGCATTATTATCTCCACATTTTCAAATATTGAGGGAAGAGAAGCAATAGGGCTAATTAACTTGTCAGGAGTCACTTCTCCCAACCTGCAATTATCTATATATTTTGTATGTTCTGTGTACTCCACTATAATATCAACTTCAGGAGAAACAGGGCCATTTACATGAGGTTCAGTGTTTTATTTCTCAGCTTTTATCCCTGATAAATCAATAGCCAGCCACCAACTTGAACTTGGGCCTCAGGTCCAAAATGGTGTCAGGCTGGATAGTGGGTGTGCTGAATCTGCTCATTGTTGAGGCCTGCACTTGTGTTTCCCTTACTTTGAGTTTATTTCTCATGACCTGCAAGGCCTCCTTTAGTATTCAGTTTTTCCCTAGATTCTAGCTATCTCTGCTTCAGTAATACTCTTAATTAGGGTTGTTGACACTTTACCTGTCTTGATGCTTAGGGCTTTTGGACATTTCATCTCTTCAATACCCAGATTTTATTCAACTGATTGGCATGACCCAGGGAAGTTAATATTCTGCAGCCTGGATACAGCCCATGAAGCATAGCCCGTTTTCCTTAATGGTCAGCCGTCAAGCTCCCAGGGCAGGAGAGAGTTCTGAGCACAGCCCTGTATCTTCCCGCCTCCCCTGAGAGAGTTCCTTCTTAGTCCTTTTATCCTGGAGCACCTGATGCATCTCTGTTCCTATTATTTGAAACATTATGGGTCTTAATTCCCAGAGGTTGTCAATTCCTTCTCCACATTTAGTCTACATAAAAACAATAAAGGAAACAATAACCCCAAGAAATAATAATTCTTGTTTCATTTATTACCTTTTTAGATTATAATGTGACTGTGCAAATAAATAGTCCCAAATCAGTTATTTTACAATAAGCTCTTTAAAAATTGATCATTTTGTTCTTTCGTTCTTCCTCCAGCCTCTCAGCTGGAATTAATCAAGTTAATTGCCATAAGATTAAATTAGTCCATCATGTCAGTAGATTTTTACTTTATTCTAGAATTTCCAGTGTCGGCAATTATCAGGCACCTAAGTAACAAATCGCTGCTTTAAACAGCCCCAATGTTTGCATGGTGTCCAGTTAATAGTCCTGTTAGCAAATAGGATAAGAATGATTTTTGGCTTTAGGATAAAAATCAGACTTCTTACCAGAGTGGACTTTGCAGAGCATTGCATACAACTCCAGTTAAATTCTGATTTGCAACGTGATGCAAAAGTAAGATTCAGTTAAACAGATTTTTGAAGAGAAGTCTTTGAACGAGCAAAGCACCTGTGCTGAGTTTTCAGTGCTCAAAGTCCCCTATCCTTCCCCTCAGATGGACACAGTCTGGCCTCCTGGAGGTGGTTGCCAATGATGGTTTTATTTCAACCGTTGCCTCCTGGACTTGCCAATAAAACCAGATAAAGACATGGTGCTGAAAAAACTAGGAATTCAAAGATTTTAGCAATATGTGCTTTACTTCAAAAAAATAGGTGGAAAAGGAGAAAATTGTGAACATATAAGTTTAGCTCAGTTTGAGGTTTTCTTTAGGTGTGGGGGCTCTGATTAGTCCATTCACACACTAAATACCTTATGTCTGACTGTACCAGTGCTTTGGATTCATGCAGACATCAATGTAAATCTTGGTTCTGCTGATGCCTGGCTGTGTAAACTTGTTGATGCTTCTTACTCTTTCTGAACCCTTCTTTTCCCATCCTTGAATCAGAGATAGTTGTATGCACCTCATAGTCTTGCACCAAAGATTAATTAGAACAATTAGAATAATACAGGTTTGCATAGACTGACATAGAATAAATGCTGCAGTCAATTTTGTTGTTGTGGATACTACTACATTACTACTTTTCATTTATGTATTACCTTATATATTCAACAAATACTTATTGTCCCAGGTACCTTGCAAGATGCTATGGATATAGATACAAATAATATGCAGCCCCTGCCCTTACTGAGCTCATGATCTGGCAGGAATCACAGATAAGTAAATCCTGCAATTATAGTTCAAAAAGTTAAGTGCCTCAATGGAGGGGAAGACAGATGCTGTAACTGTCACATTCCCATCACTTTGTGTTTGCTGCTGGAAGGAAGTTTCTCCTGCATTTAGCACCATGCCAGGAGCAGAGAGGGTTGCTTTTCCCTGTGCCTAGTTGGTCTAAAGTGCAGTTGAACCACAGCAGGGGAGCTGACAATGAAGCCTCCACACATATTCTCTTGGGCATAGCACCAGGTCATTAGTCCAGAGTTCAGGATTTTTCTGTATACCCTGTTCCTCAGCCAGTTGTAAAGAAGTACAAGCCTGGCCAGGTGCAGTGGCTCACGCCGGTAATCCCAGCACTTTGGGAGGCTGAGGTGGGTGGCTCACGAGGTCAGGAGTTCGAGACCAGCCTGGCCAATATGGTGAAACCCCATCTCTACTAAAAATACAAAAATTAACCAGGCATGGTGGCGTGCAACTGTAGTCCCAACTATCGGGAGGCTGAGGCAGAAGAATCGCTTGAACCTGGGAGGCAGAGATTGCAGTGAGTTGAGATCGCACCACTGCACTCCAGCCTGGGCGACAGAGTGGGACTCTGACTCAAAAAAGAAGAAAACGCACAAGCCCTTTGTGGAACTTGTATTAACACTCTGCCATCTATCTTGGAGTCTAGAAATAGTTGAAAACCCAGAGCCTTATAAAATGTGTGCAACGTTCTTTTATCCCTGTAGTTATATTTGAGCCTAACAATAGCCACCTTAAGAAGCTGAGGCCCAAAGGGCAGAGTTATTTCCATTAGATGAGATGGCTACAGGGGTGGGACAGAGGCCTCCTGATTCCTGGTCCACAGCTCCTTCTGTCTGATGAGACATCTGTCAGAGCAGCATTACAGGCAAGGAGGCATCAAATCAGTGTCATAATTTAATAACAACATCTAACTACCAAGTGCCTATTTTAGTAATAGGTGCTGTTAAAAGCATTCATATAGTATTATCCATTTGAATGGTTAACAACACCAGCACTTACACTCTTTTATTCCTGTATTACAAATAGATTAATAGTGATATTAAGTAGTTGTGCAAGACCACACACTGGTAGCTGGAAGGGAAAGGATTTGAGCAGTCTGTCTGACTCTCTTACTGCCGCTCCATGTAGTCCTTCCTCTGTATCATTTTCTGATGGATCAACCCATGCTCAAATGCTCAAACTTGTGCCGAGCCCTCCAGCGTCAGATGCAGTGATGCGACCCCTGATTGCAGGGTCTAATCATTTCACCTTCAAAGTGGAGGGGAATACTGGCAAAGTCAGAGCACAGATTCATAAAGCTATGGATTATCAGAGTGGGTCTTCAAAAACATCAGCCCTTCTGTTAAAATTAGGACATGGGCTAAGATACCTGATTGATGATCTGACTAGGACCCGATTGCTTTTTTTTTTTTTTTTTTTTGGGGAGGGGGCTTTGTCGTCCACCCGGGTGGAGTGCAGTGGCGCAATCTCGGCTCACTGCAAGCTCCGCCTCCCGGGTTCACGCCATTCTCCTGCCTCAGCCTCTCCAAGTAGCTGGGACTACAGGCGCCCGCCACCACGCCCGGCTAATTTTTTGTATTTTTAGTAGAGACGGGGTTTCACCGTGGTCTCGATCTCCTGACCTCGTGATCCGCCCGCCTCAGCCTCCCAAAGTGCTGGGATTACAAGCGTGAGCCACCGCGCCCGGCCGACCTGATTGCTTTTATTCTTTCATGCATTTACTAAATTTATCCTTGAGTGTGTCTTGTGAGGCAGGCACTGTTCAATGTCCTGGGAGAGTGACCAAGAGGAACAAACACGCTCTGCCACTGTGAGTAAAGAAGGCTGTTTGAGGTCTTGCCTTTCCCAAATGCAAGTCATGCTAACATGTGGACAACATTGCTTCCACCATTTATTTTCCCTGAAATGCCCTTCACTTCTTAAACACACTTATTTATCCTTCAAGGCCCAAGTAAAATGTTACTCTATCCCTGTAGCTTTCCTTACATTTATGGGAAAATTTATTCACCATCATCTCTGTATTCCATAGCACTTTCTAGATACAAATCTTATAGCATTGCTTTGTAGTGGCGTATCTACAGGCCCTCCCTAGATCCTTGGCAGAAATCATATGTTGTCATCATCATATGTGAAATATCCAGAATTGACCTTGAATCGTAATAGAGATTGAGTGAATGCGTGGGATCTGTGTACTTTTCCTACCATGTCATTATTTCTCATTATTCCTTTATTGTCTCCTGTGTCCTACCTGTAGATACCTTGATGTCAGGGTCAATGGTTGCCCTTTTGCATTTTTCCTCATTAAAGTAGAACCCAGTGCGAGGAACATGATACATATTTCCTGTCCATGAGAGGTAGCTGAGGATGATATGCAATTTTTCAGGGTTAACTTCTCAAACTCTTGGGTCTTTAGAAAGTGGTAGTGGTAGCATGCTCCCAGCTGGGTTCACAGCTTGTAACAGCAAAGATCCCAATGGGGTCCCATACTGCAGAGAGGATTCTGAGACCCATTCTTAAAGACCATATCATCTGTAGTGACTTCCTTATTCCCAGGTTGTACTGTACCCTTGGAGGTCTCTTGACACCTGCTCTTACTGTACTGTCTCTAGGCGAACTAGTCTTTAAATGCTCAAAGTTTGGTAGGGATGCAATAGTCATTCATTCTTTATATTCATAGAAGAATAATTCATTGAGTACCTACTAACTGCCTGGAACTACCCGAAGTGTTTGCAATACATCAGTGAACAAAAATTACCCCAAATTCCAGCCCACATAGAGTTTTACATATCAGTAAAGGAAGAAACAATAATTAATATGTAGAACAAATAAAAATATTTTATAGAAACGTCCATAGATATTTAGAAAATGAGCAGCGTAAAGAAAAAGAGTTCAGGGGCCGGGCGCGGTGGCTTAAGCCTGTCATCCCAGCACTTTGGGAGGCAGAGGCGGGCGGATCACGAGGTCAGGAGATCGAGACCACGGTGAAACCCCGTCTCTACTAAAAATACAAAAAAAAATTAGCCGGGCGAGGTGGCGGGCACCTGTAGTCCCAGCTAAGCGGGAGGCTGAGGCAGGAGAATGGCGTGAACCCCCGGGGGTGGAGCCTGCAGTGAGCCGAGATCGTGCCACTGCACTCCAGCCTGGGCGACAGAGCGAGACTCAAAAAAAAAAAAAAAAAAAAAAAGAAAAAGAGTTCAGGGAGAGATGGCGGGATGGAGGCACTAGTGATTTTAAGTCTAATGGTAAAGATAGGACTCCTTGTGAAGACAGGGCTTTAGCCATGTGGATTTTTGGGGATGAGTATCCCAGGAAGAGATAATATCCAGGGAAAAGCCTCTAAAATATGAATATACTCACATATATAGTTTTTAAATGATGTAACAGATTTTAATAATGGTGTTCCCTGCCTCTTTCTCTCCCTCTGAGATTCCTCCTACTCTTTGAAATATGAATTAAATTAATAAGTTTGAAATGGTAGGGCCTGTCATGATTGATGTGAAACCCCGCAAGAATGGATACCACAGCCTGTGGCAGAAAGAAGGCTTAGCCCTCATGATGGTTAGAGACTTGAACACATCAGAACTCAAAAACTGTCACAGTTATTAACACATTCCAGCCTCAGGAAAAGAGGTTTCCATGCAGAGATCTGTTCAGGCCTGACTACTTCTCTCTGCTCTGAGCAAAAGCCTTTTAGATCCCGGTGGTAGAAGGGAGTAGAAAGGGCAAAGGGCAATGCCTATGTTGTGGCTGGGTCCCTGAGCCTGACTTATTCCTTTGCATAGCCCATCAGGGAGCCTGATCTTGGTTAGAGGGAATGAGTTTTACAGTTGGAGACAGTCCTGCCAGAGTTTAGCCAGAGGATTCAATCACTGTCAAACACTTTCTGCCTGTGTCTACTCTGCGTGTCAAGTCTCTGAGTTCTGGTCATAATGTGCAATGAACAGGCACAATCCTCTGCTCACAGTGAGTTTAAATGATACTAAGGAGGTAAGAAACAGTCACATAAAAACAGTCAACAACTGAATTTCTAATTGAGCTCTTCTAGAAGTCAATGGAGTAAGAAATCAGGGAAAGAGACATCCCATGGATACGAGGTACCAATGAGGGCTTCTTGGAGGAGGTGAGGTGGTGAATTACAAGTGGGAAGTATGAGGCTGGTGAAGGAAGACATTTTCAGGCTGGATCAAGTGACTGGCAGAAGAACCTGGGTGAGCATCAGGGGCCAGCAAGGGAAGAAACCTTGAGAAAATGTAAAAAGCCGCTCAGTGAGGCTCAATAGGTTTTTTGATGTTATACCATTCCTATCATGGTGTTGGTTGTAAGCATAATTCTCATCAACAAAAACAGTAAGGTGTAGTGTGGTGGAGAGAGATTAAACTTTATATTCAGAGGACCGAATTTAGTCCTAGCACCATCAATGCAATGTCAACTAGTGCTTAATCATAAACTAGGCTTCAGTCTCTTTGCCTATAAAATTAAAATAACTCACAGAATTTTGAGAATCAGTTTAAATAATTGTCATAGATTCTTTGTGAAGGACAAAACGAGACACATGCCCACCCCTCATCATTGGCACCATCTTGATTATGCTACATGGGTAGCTGTTTCCCAGAAGCTTCTAATCTAAATGTGAGACAGCTGATAACTGTTAAGAACACAAACAAACAAAACGTACACAGGGACAAATATTATCTGCTAGAATGAAGCAATACTAACATGATAACAGCTTATCTGTTCAAACCATAGAAGGGCCTTTTATCCATGGCAGAGTTTCTAGGGAGATTTTTTGTTTTGTTTTGTTATGTTTTCTGCAGCTATACCCCGCAATCTATCATCATGGCTTTGCTTGAAACACTGCTGATAAGCAAATGGGTGTCTGTTGCCCACCTCTGCAAGTCCTATGGAAATCAGGGTATAGATAGGGTGCCTATAAAATTAGCCATTCAAACAGGGCCATTTTGGGGAGTGAAAGGAGTTGCTAGTAACCAAGATTGTTCTAGGACCGCGGTCCTGTAATTTGGGCTGCATCTCAAAGCCTTCGAGATTGCTGTACCCTTTTATTGACAAATCATAAGTACACACATTTATAGGATACCATGTAATGTTTTGAAATATATAAACAATGTGGAATGATTAAATCAAGCTATCTAGCATATCCATCTCTTTGCTTACTTATCATTTTTTCATGGTGAGACATTTGAAATTTACTCTCTTAGTAATTGTGAAATATGCAATACATTGTTATTGACTCTAGTCACCCTGCTTTGCAAAAGATCTTAAAACTTATTCCTCCTGTTTATCTGAAACTTTGTACCCTTTATACCCTTGGTACCCTCTCTCTCCCACTCCCCTCAATCTCTAGTAAACATCATTCTACTCTCTAATTCTGTGACTTCAAATTTTAGATTTCACATGTAAGTGAGATCATGCAATATTTGTCTTTCTGTCCTGGCATTCTGTTGAATGAATATGTCTTGAAGTGTAATATGGTAGAGATTGCTTTAATCTCAATCCTATGATATTACTTTGAGCTTGAGATCTCTTTAGACAGAAGATTTTTCATGGCTAAAAACCATCAAGACCCTTGTACAGAAGATGTAGATGTAGACAGGAAGAGTTGTCAATGTTGAAACTGTCATTGAACCATCTATTAGTTAAAACTCATTAGGTTTGAATTCTCTTGCTAAGAGAAAGCCCTGCTGCTGAAGAGGCACTAATCAAGGTCTGATGAATGACTGAATAAACTCAGTGTCAAGAAAGGAGAGATGAAATACTGTGCAATTTAAAGGCATCTTCACTGCACCTCCTTAATGGGGATGGGGTTTCTCATCACTGCAAAATGCTAAGATTAGCTAGGGGTACTAGTGAGTTATCAGGGATAATAGTAGAAGGTGAAACTAAGTGACATATGAGTCATCCTCCAGACATGAAAATATATGACTTAGGTACTATTTTTATTTTTTGGTCTTTAAAAATTTAAATACAACAAAGTTAGCCTTAAGCAAACATTTTGTATTTACAGTAACTTCTCAAATCATCTAATTGCTTATATTTACAACTGCCTCCTCAACCTGGAATGCAACCACCTACAATGATAACAGGGTGAGGGTGTGGAAGAAAGGAACATGTTTAGTAAGGGCAAAAGATAGATTTAACTTTTCTCTTTTTTTGAGAAGCCTCTGCTTTTTCTAACAAATTATTTTTTGGGGTGATAGGGATTTCCAATTTTTTGATATTCCAAATAGCGTATTGCAGATAATTTGTGTACAGATGACAAATATAGAAAAAATCTACAAAATTATCAAAATTTGATATACTAGATGAGAGGAAAAATGTATTATTTATCTCTTTCTATTTTACCCTTGTTAAATCATACTGTGGTTAATCCCAAAGTCTGAGGGCTTGTGTTTATAAAAAGGAAAATCCTAACACAATTATTAGAATGAGAGAGAATGGGGAATCATGATGTAATGTCTAGATTTTCAAAAACATTCTGCTTCAACCAGCCTGGAACTCAGACTTGGGGAAGTGAGTACTTA
Source organism: Hylobates moloch (assembly GCF_009828535.3). Taxonomy (NCBI): domain Eukaryota; kingdom Metazoa; phylum Chordata; class Mammalia; order Primates; family Hylobatidae; genus Hylobates; species Hylobates moloch. The sequence continues at coordinate 22,010,108 of NW_026652288.1, read as the reverse complement.
GCAGCTTCTCTCCAGGTTTACTAACTTTCATACTTACCATTGTTTCCATAATTGCATGCCAACATAATCCACTGTTTTTATTCCTGCTATACTGAGCGGTCATCGAACTTGAAGTTCCTGCCTTATTTGTTAGGAATGAAGTTCACGGCAAAATGTACAAAATCACAACCACATTAAGGCAATATATTTTTATATATTTTTAAAAATAATCATTTCTGCAGACCTATGTTAATCAAATCTGTAAAAGCCTAGATATTTGGACTCATTGCCAAATTATGAGCATGTTAGTGATTCAAAGTGGAGGCTGCCGTGGTCATACAGGAGCTTGGAGAAGTGAAGGTTCAAGAAGTAGAACAAAAAGGCATTTCCTTTTTATGTGGACCAAGTCTGTCTCATTTTCTCACCCGAAAAGTCACCATCATTCAGAGAAAATTATACCTCATTCCCAAGGATAAAAATTTGGAGGATGAGGACACTGACTTAGAAAAATATTCAATGGATGATAGAACTAATATTACGGGTAGACTCAAGTGAATGCCTCTCACAAATAATTTGAGGAATATCATAACACAAAAGACTGAGAAACCAAAACTCACCATGAAACAAAGGAATGCTTTGGGATTAGGGCAAAAGTTGTTCAACTGTTTTTGTGGTTATTTACTACAAACATTGAAACTGGTTCAATTTCCCCATAGAACTGCTGTTTATGTTCTTTTAAAAAATAAACATAAAAATCGCCCCTCTCAGTCTTAAAGCTTGAAACTTACATTTGTCTTCTCTGAGTTCTTTTCAGAAAAAACTGACCCTCAGGCCTCTCTGATAGTATCAAGGAACTGAAGCCCATTGCATCACTGCATCTGTACAGTGAGACTCGGGATCCCTCATTCCTCATAAGTGCCTAACCAATCACCTGCTTCTTTTTTATTTTTTTGACACAGAGTCTTGCTCTGTCACCCAGGCTGGAGTGCAGTGGTGCGATCTTGGCTTGCTGCACACTCTGCCTCCCGGGTTCAAGAGATAACCATGCCTCAGCCTCCCATGTAGCTGGGATTACAGGAGCATGCCACCACGCTCAACTAATTTTTGTATTTTTAGTAGAGACAGGGTTTCACCACATTGCCCAGGCTGGTCTCAAACTCCTGACCTCAGGTGATTCACCCTCCTTGGCCTCCCAAAGTGTCACCTGCTTCTTAGTGAACCGTCCTGCACACAGCTACATTCCTACCCTGCTATATAACTCCCTAACTTTGGTAACGGAGGAGAGAGAGATTTGCAGTTTGGCTCCGGTCTCTCCAGCTGACGTCTCCTGAATAAAGCCTTTCTTCCCTGGTGATATTCATTGTCTCAGTGATTGGCTTTTTCTATGATGAGCAATGGGTCTTAGACTGAACCACTGGTGTTATGGTAACAATATTGTGTGTTATTAAATGCAACAGAATTAATGTAGTTCTTCATCTTGGAAAATGACATTGTTTTAATAAAATGACATCCTTTTTATGGCTTCAGCATAGCAGTTAAGGCAAAATTATCTATCTTAACAATTACACTAATGATATGGTCAATTGAACAACTTGTCTCCCACTCCATTGGTGGCCTGCTATAGATGTTATGATTTTCTCAACAATGATGAAGGAGAAACTTCTCAGTCTGCAAAAGAACAAACTATTTGTACTTTCCCAAATCTGCCATTCTGCCAATGTCTCTGAGGTATTCTTTGTTCATGGGCTTTATTTAACTTACTGAGGCCATTTCAGAATTGGCTCACAAATCAGATCCTCACGATTATCAATGGCCTTCTCAATCTGATTAGATGGTTTTTTTTTCTGGGCTCCTGTCACATTCACAGATTCCTTTTTCATGGATCTCACCACTCTGCATGCAAACTCTGATTTTATATTTCTGACAGTTCAATTAGAACTGAATGTCTTTAGGAATATGTGTGACTACATCTAAAATATACACAATAAATACTCAATATGAAGTTACAAAAATGAACTTGGGGTTACATGAGGCAACCCCCAATCTTCCCTCTAATATGCTACTTCAGGTTTAACTTCAGCAGAATCACTTGAAAACACCTTTGAGTCCATTTCTTAGCACTCAATGTAATCACTTCTGGTTCTATAATGACAACATACCATGATGGGGAAGGACAGAGATTTCTGGAATTAGCTACTTAGATCATAACCTCTTTCCATAATTGAAAAAAATGCAGAAAGTGTTTCCTTTTGCTGCATTCTTTTTTATTCACCATGTTTCTCTTTGACATATTTTCAAATGTCTTTATGGTAACTTTAATAGGCTTTAGGAGAGACAGGAGATACACACAAGTGGTAAAATAAAAGTTGTTACTTAGGCTTGCTTATTTGAATATATTTTTCTTGGTATGGATGGAGGAATTAACCAGTGAAAGTATTTAGCGTGGTGTTGGCACATACCATATATGCTCAAAATATTTAATCATTATTATTTACAGAGCCCTTCTATCTTGTGTTCACCCTGATTCTGCAGTGGAGTTTCCATTGGATTCTAATGCTTAGTTCTAAATTGTGACTTATCCTTGTAACTTGTCTTTTGACTTTTCATTCTTATTTTACTTTTTACTGATAGATAATAGATGTACACATTTTAGAGATACATATAATAATTTAATATACTAATATAACTTGTAAAGGTCAAATCAGTGTAATTGGGATATCCATCACCTTACATATTTGTTTTACTCTTTATAGTAGAGACATTTTAATTATTCTCTTTTAGCTATTTTGAAATATACAATAGATTATTATAAACCATAGTCACCCTACTGATCTATCAAATCAAATACTAGGTCTTACCTTTTTTACCAAACTGCATATTTTTACCCTCTAATCAATCTGTCTCCATTTTTGAAACACTTGACAGACACCAAGCAAGACTTGTCCCTCCTTAGTAACTAACCCAGACTCCTAGGACCCCTACCTGGAAGCAGTGCACTGGTTCTTGTTTGTTTGTGACTAGATAACATTCCCCCCAAAGCCAGCAATTCAGTATAAAGAAAGATAAAAAAAAAATAGAAATTAAACATACAATGAAAACTCTACACAAAACATGTACAAATTATATTAAAAATCCAGAGAAGGTAGTAATTAACCATGTGGAAAATTTATCCTAGAAGGGATAATAACTTCTTGAATTGTAGGAAAGTGTCTTCCTACAAGATTCTTCATTGTCTTTCATCTCAGATTCTAATCTTTTTCTAAACCCTCTCATTTTTTTTTCTAATATACTGCCTCTTACTGCCCGCTTCTCACCATTATAATCCTTAAACTAGGGCCCGTCTTCATCACATGCCTAGAGCACAATACTATTCTCCAAATGGGACTGTTCGTTGTTATTATAACGTAGTCCAATACCTCCTACACACCTCTGCCAGGTTAAGGAACTTTCAAAACTGTTTTGATCACAGCACCCTATGATAAGAGAAGTAACATTTCTCTCTAGACCATTAACATAAAAGTCAGAGATTTCTGGTGTGTTTCTAGTATATTTGAAGCTGGAATTCTATCATTTACTGCCAAATATCTATTTCTATGTTAATTTATTAATTCATTTATTAAGTTAGTTAGCAGCCACTTAGTCAACATATATTTAATGGTTGGCATCTACTCATGGAACAAGCATTGTAATCAGAATGCAGGCATCTGAGTCCATGGCTGGCTCTTTCTGTCTCTGTATCTCTGTTTCTCTCTTTCCTTTGGTGGATCTGCTTTTTGTCTGTTCTGTCATGCACACTGCCCAGACATATGGCATCCATACCTAGTGTTTCCTGAGTATCTTCTGGCTGGCACAAACGCAATAAGAAGGTGGGTGTGGGAAATATAATGAATCAAAAGATTCATTTCTTTATTTTCTTCTAACTGCTGCAGCTTTCATAAAATCCAGCCCCATAGGTTATTGATTTTCACAATAGAAGAAAAACGAGTGGGAGTGGAGAATTATGATGTTATGTCCTAAATGAATTTTTCACGGCAAAAGAAGAAGAACAAAATAACAACTATTCTCTGTCTCGGGCAGTTGGTCAGAAATAAGGTTTGGGGTATGGAATAGGAAAGGCAGGAGTGTATTCATCCTCAGGGGAGAGCAAGCATTGATCTCTTAGGTGATTGCCCTGACTACCTCTGAAGCTGAGAATTAGGTTCAATATGTTAGTGCTAAACATTTAAGTCCTTCAAATCTCCAAGGACAGATCCTGCATTCTCTTCCTCTACCTCATTTACGTTTAGGTGAAAACTGACTTAACTTGTTACCTTCCAGCCTTTCTCTTTATTTATACAGAAACCTGGGCCTCAGTAAATTCATGAAAGCTCTGATGAGATGTTTAACTATTATTTCACAAGCAATGTGTTGGAAAGGAAGACAAATAAAGCCAAGTCTCTGCCCCTATAAGAATTTGCTTTCTAACTAAGATAGCAATAATAGACCCCTTCTCCTTTTTGCTCATCTCTATGAAGAACATTTATCTCAGTAGCAAGGTGTTGCTGAGAAAAGGCATCCATCAGAATCACTTAGAGAGCATTTAAAAATGTGACTTTTTAGATGCAACTTCAGACCTGTGGTCAGAGTCTCCAAGAGTAGGCCCTGGGATTCTGTATTTTAAAAATGGCAGCAGCCACAACAACAAACATTTCTTACAATTTATATGAGCTACTAGATACAATACAAAAAGTCATGAATAAGAAGATTGGGACAGTGGTACCAAATTCCATGGATCAAATTGCTACAGATCAAACATTTAAAACAATATGCTAATCCATGAATCTGGCCCCAAAAAGCGGCATAGTAAGAGGAAAGATGGGATTGCAGACTTCTGGCAACTTAGAAATTTCCCTAAAAACATATTTAATAATCTATTGATTAGTGTTATCAGATCTAGGATCAGGGAGGGGGTAAGGAAGAGGTAGAAAATAGTCCTGTGGAAACATAGTTCTGTAACTCTTGGCGGTAGAGGAAGAAGGCATAAGAAGAAAGCATGCCTACTGGATATTTCTATCCTCAAAAATATAACCTATTTGTTTAGAAGAAAATATGGTGAGGAAGTTAGTTGAACACAGAGATTCTGTTAGTTAAAGAACTTCGATTTAAGATACACCAAGCTACCAAATACTGAAAACTGGGGTAATATGTGCCCATGAGGCAAAAGATACATTAGAATTGGCTTAGGGGTGATTGAAACAACAAGGTCAGGTAGAGGCTGAAAATGGCACCAAATTGTTCCCCTTCAGCCTTATGCACAGGATATGTTAGAAATGGCCAGAATTTTTCAAGGTAAGAAATTTTTGGAAATAAGAGGAAAACTATCAATGAAAAACAGCCATATTTTGGCCAAGTTAACTCCAAAGAAAAAGGAAGAATCATGTCATTTACAGGGTAATGGGTAGAGTGGGAACCTCAGGTTACAAAGGACAATAGGGTCAAAGGAACAGATCCTCAGCCTCTGTATCCTTGAGAGTAGAAGGGGAATTCACTTATTCATCCATAAATTTATTCAACTATGCTTAATGGAAAACATATTATGTGCCAGTCACTATTCTAAGATTTGAGAATACAGTCATTCACAATATAGACTAGACCCCAGCTATCATAGAGCTGATATTCTAATGGAGGAAAAAAGCAATACAAGAGATAAACAAAAAAGAAAAATATGTTATGGAGTTCGAATGGCCTGGTTTCAAATCTCAGCTGTGCCACTTACCACCTGTCTTGTTCTTAATCTTGCTGTGACTATTTCCTTCTCCGAAAATTTGAGATAGGGTTGCTGACCTTGAAAGGTTGTAATGCGGATAAGAGGAAATCTGTAATGCTGAATATTACCTGTAATATAGTAAGCATTTTATTAAAATTTGTTGAATGGAAATTTAGTAACACAAAGGATCCAGTTAAAAGGGATAGAATGGAATTAAAAGCACAGTGAAAGCATTTACTCTTAAAGGAGTAGAAGGATAATTGATACACACAGGCACACATATACGGAGACATACATGATGCATAGATACACATGTTTATACTCATACAAAGATTTTATATATATATATATATATATATACACACACACCCACATATATATGAGAGTGATGGATACATACACACACATGCATGCATAGATAGATAGATAGATACCATAGGGAAGGATGAAAAAATGGGTATAAAAATATGGATAAATTGAATTGATGAGTTTGAAATAGAGGAGATAAAGGAGTTGTATTTTTTTCTATAACCTGGAAGGTGACAGGGTAAAGGTTAAAGCATTTGAGGAAAATGGTGATATTGAAGAGGAAAGTGATGATGTAAAAGAATTCAAAGTGGAGAGTGACCTACATGGGCTTCATATTTGTAGGCTAAGAACCCTGATTTCACCACTGAAAACAGTTCAGTGTTTCAGAGACATCACAATAAGAAGCTATTGAGGACGTATATCTAAACAAGGAGCCCAGTGATGTGCTGAGAAGTAGCATGGTCAGAGAGAAGTCAGAACTTCTGTGGAAATTGTCAGCTTCTTTCAGTAGAAACTCCTGCACTGGAAGCCAGTTGACAATCACAGAACTATCCAAGTAAGTCATAGAACTTCAGAAAATAATTCTGGGTCACATTAACATGAAGCACACTTTGGGGACCAATACTTCTTCTAGCAAATGTTGTCTTTCTTAGCTATGTCAATGTATTCAGTTACCCTTGTAATAGAATTTAATTGGAAGTTTTTTTAAAAGGTATATTTGCATATCTCTATTTTATTCATTAGATATTGATTTATTATTTAATTTATGACCAACTATTAGAAGAACAATTTTTATTCTGTTTTCCCGAAATATTGCGATGGCATTATATAGTTCCATTTTTTTTGTGCACTATAGGGAAATGAGATGTTTTGAATAAGCCCCTGCAATGGAAATTTCCAGGCCTAAACAAGAGTTGTATTATTAGTAATTAGGAAAAAAGTGGCTATAAAGTCTTCCAGATATTTCATGAAGTATCTTTGGAAATTCTAAGGCTGTGAAGTAAGCCAAGGAAAAGCCGATGTTGAGTTAGGATTATGTTTACCTGTGTAACAAATATGACTACGAATCTATAAATACCAGACACTTTGTGAAGTATTTGAATGTAGCAATGTATAAAGAAGGTCTCTACCTTAGGTAACTCAGAATCGATTGGAATAAATAAGCAACTACATAAGAGTTGTCATTATTACATAACAATGAATGTTGTAATAAGGGCAGCAGAAAGATATCATAGAAAACAAAGGAGAGAACACAATCCAGGTATCTTGCCTCTAGATAAGGGTCCTTTGACATGTTTTCATAGAATGGTATACTCTCCAAGGCATAGTACTCACCCACAGTGGATGGAGATTTCCACTCAGCACATACTGCAGTGTCTTCTGCTATGCTGTATGACAAAGGCCAAGTGCAGAAAGGCTGTTACCCTCCTGCTTACTGGTTTTGTGGATGGGACTTAGCCTATTGTCTAAATAGGCTTTTTTTCCCTCATAATACAGTAATGCAAGATGCTTTATAATGTGTTCTCTAGTGATAAATCTAAGGTTTTCTTAATAGCATCATTAAGAACTTTTTCCTTTCAAAGTTTGAATGTAGAATTGTTGGTTTCCCATATGTATCATTTTCTGAGTCTGCTAATTTCCTTACTTTAAGCCTTATTCTCTCTTTAATTTTCAGGTCATAATATAAGGATAATCCATGTGGTTATCACCAGTGATGCACAAGGATGTAATTGGGAATAATCAGTGATATGAATATTAACTAGACGTGAATTCACTCTACAGAATTCTAGGTATCAGTAGATGACCCATCACGTCAACACTGCAAACCCCTTGGCCACTCCCACAAGAGAGAACCCAATCCAGAGGTGTTTCTTCATTGCCCCTTTGGGAGGTCTTCCTGTGGATCCTAGTTTCCTTAGAGAGTTATGCTACAGTTTAAGAATAATTACCTTAAAATTCAAGGAAAGAGACTTATCAATTTGAAAATGTATGTCCCAGAAGGTGGCTAATAATTGTGTGTATAATTAAAAGAGAAGTTCCAAGTCACAACTAGATTCTTCCTAAACCTTAGCTCTCAATAGCACATGCTGTTGCAAAATGATGGCTCACACCATGAAATTTGTCTAACAAGTGACACCCAGGACTATTGCTTTCTTTCTTTTTTTCTTTGTTTTTTTTTTCATCTTCATGTGGAAGTCTTGCCTTCCTGCCTTCCTTCCTTCCTCTATGAAGTACATCTCTCTGTATACCAGTGTTCAGTACATGAACAGAGTGTAAGAAAGCCCTGTCCATATGTTCAGATGTTGAGCCCCCTAAATTATCCCTAGAAAGCTGCTAATCAAGAAAAACTAAATGTATTAAGATTTACTGCATTAAGGGAAAACACCATCTTTTTTTAGACCTTAATAAGTAATTTATTTTTAGAAGGGTCAATTGGCTGAGTTAATTTGCTTAGCCTTAGTAATAATGTGTTATGATTTAAGACTTCGTGTCTTTTTAAAAGAATAAATTTTATTGTATGTATTTAGGAATACAACATGATGTTATGGAATACATGCAGATAGTAAAAAGTTTATTATAATGAAGCAATTTAACATATTCATCATCTCACAGTTACCCATTTTTTGTTTGTTTCTGTGGCTAGAGCAGCTAAAATCTACTCATTTAGTATGGACCCCATCTGTAGTAAAATTTTATAACACATAGCCCTCTTGATGTGTATTAGGTCTCTAGACTTGTTCTTCTTACATGTCTGCTGCTTTGTATCCTCTGACCTGTATCTCCTTTCCTAACCAACCCCCACCCTATCCTGTAACCACAGTTTTCTATCTCTGTATATCTGAATTTTTTTCAGATTTCACATTTAAGTGAAATCATGCAATTTCCTTTCTGTGTCTGGTTTACTCCACTAAGCATAATATCCTCCAGGCTCATCCATGATATGGCAAATAGCAAGATCTTATATTTTTTAGGGCTGTATAATATTCTATTGCTATCTATCTATCTATCTATCTATCTATCTATCTATCTATCTATATCGGTAAAACAGTTTATACATGTAGATAGGCATTGAGGAAGTTTCCACATCTTGCCTATTGTGAATAATGCTGCAATAAACATGGGAGTGCATATGTCTTTACAAGGTGGTGATTTAATTTCCTTTGGGTATATGTTCAGAACAGAAGAGGAATTGCTGAGTCACATGGTAGGGAACATCATATTGATTGAGTCCCAGCAATACCTGCAATGGGGGTATCAGAATTTGAATATCTGTAGGGCTTAGGGGTCTGTGTTCAAGTGGTTTAAGGCAGGTATTTTTCTCATGAACTAGTTGAGAAGGCAAGTCAAGAAAATCCTTGACTTGGGTTGAACATATTTCACCAGTTCAGAAGGAAACAAGATCTTTCAGAAAAGAGTGGCAAAACACCAATGTAACTTTAGTGAGGACTTAGAGAATGGATAGAATGTGTTTAATGGAGAGGGTGGAGTACAGCAGCTGGAGTTCATAGCTTCAGGAAAAGTATGGAGGTTAAAATACTGCTGACACACTCATGCACTTCTAAGGTGATTTATCTGTATTAAGCATAGATTAAATTTGGGAAATTATGTTAAATGAGATTGAGTCATTGACAAATAATATAATAGAAGGTCTCAAATTCTAAATAAGTTGGTTTGAATTGGTGAGGCTGGCAATGAGTACTTGAAAATTTATGTCACTTGAAATTTGTCTCACTTAGGAAGCTGAGTCTAGAATAATGGAGATGACTGGGAAAGTCCAAGGGAAAAATCTGCAGCAGGTCTAAAATAACTATAGCAACTACTGACAAATTCAGAGGATAAGAGTAATATGATATGAATAATATTTTGGAAGCTGATTAATGTGACAGTAGAAGGAATTAATGAGTCAATACTTACAAGCTGTTTAAAAGAGTACCTGGCACACAGCATGAATAAAAACAATAAGAATAATAGTAATAGTAATTTATTTTTGGAAGAGGCACAGGTATGGTGCAGGGAGAACAGTCAGTAGGCCATTCATTGCATTAATGTAGATATAAATTACTGATGCTTGCTGTAGGCATTAGGCAATAGAGAAAAGTCAACCAAGCACCAAGACAAGATAAATCAGCAAGACAGAATACATCGCACCATGAGAAAAACACAGTGCAACGTATTCTTTGCCCACCATAACATTTACTGTTAGCCATAGGCCTTGCTACTCAGTACAGGACCTAGCAGCAACAGGGACTTCACCTGTGAGCTTGTTAAACATGCAGAATCTCAGGGCCCACTCACACCTGCAAAATCAGAATCTGCATCTTAATAATTTCTAGGTGATTCTTTGTCTGATTAATGAAGGATGTACTTTCAAATTCAAATGTAGCCTGGAAAAAATATTTTTCTTCATAGAAAGTTGATTGGTTTCATTTATTTGAGATATTGGATACATAGTGCCCTAACCCTTGACATTTCCTAAGCAATTTCAGAAAAGATAATCTCACACCTCTCTTCCTTCCTATTAATAAGAGCATTTAAAAACACTAATTGCAAGTCTAATATTCTTCAAAATCTAAACTTCCAGTATTTGTTTTCTCACTTATATACATACATATATGTATGTGTATATATATGTATGTATGTATATATATGTGTATACATGTGTATATATATGTTTATATATGTGTGTGTGTGTGTGTGTGTGTGTGTATATATATATATATATGCACACATAGTTTTTTTTTTTTTTTTGAGACAGAGTTTTGCTCTGTTGCCAGGCTGGAGTGCAGTGGTGCAACCTTGGCTCACTGCAACCTCCGCCTCCTGGATTCAAGTGATTCCTCAGCATCCCAAGTAGCTGGGACTACAGGCGTGCACCACCACACCCAGCTATTTTTTTCTTTTTTGTGTTTTTAGTAGAGCCAGGGTTTCACCACGTTGACCAGGATGGTCTAGATCTCAGCCTCATGATCCGCCTGCCTCAGCTTCCCAAAGTGCTGGGATTACAGGCATGAGCCACTGCACCTGGCCTATTCAATATATTTTTAAACTATTCAGAATAGTTTCCCGACAGGTAATCTGTTCAACACATTTTTACTCTCAGGACTTTTTGAGAATTTGATAAAAATCTATAAAATTCCTTCACAGAAAAATGCACATAATCATATGCTAGCAATTTTTTTCACACAACGTATTTTTGTATTGGGAATATATTTCCTTCACATATATTGGCCATAAGAATTTTCACAAATATTATACTTCTCATTTTTCATGCAAAAATAAATGCCTTCTTCCTCAAGTAGGGCGAATAAACCCAAGCTGTACAAAATAAACAGAATATAACCCATTCTGTGGTTCAGAAGTAAATTTCAATGAGATGTCAACTTTGACATCCGGCTGATTCTGACTTTTTGTTTTGATACCAACAAATACTGAAAGCTCTGACTCACAAAGATGAGGATAAGCAAAGAGTATCAGAGTTCTCATGGCTCACACTGCAGATAGAAGTAGGCTTTCTTCAAGGAATAAGAAAATTCCTTAAAATCCTTCAGGTTGAATTCATGTGCCAGTATTTTCTTTCTTTGTCCTCAAGACAATTAGGTAACTTTGGCAAGGTCTATACCATTGATGTTACCTATATTTATTACCTCTGTATTACCTGGATACATTATTACTATGTATTACCTGGATTTATTACCTCTGTAAATCTATCTAAATTGTGAAATTATTTAACAGAATGTAACCTCTGAAAGTTGTTTTTAGACATAGCTGACTTCCGATCGCAGAGTGATTAAAGGAAAAAAAAGAAAAAGACTTCTCCACCCTTACCTATAGCCAACAGAAGTGCTTCCTCAAATATTTGAAATCTTACAGCCTCTCCTTCCAGAGTGGAAACATAACTTCTCCAAGAAAGATCATAGTTTTGTTTTATATTTTTATATTTTGCTTCCTTCCCTACTTCACTGCTGTGGCCATTAAAATGATTTCCAGGCTGCACACTGAAATTTTTGCTTTACTCACAGGGTCCTTAAGAGATGAATTTTTTTCTCTCTCTCTCTCTTTCCCTCAGAGAGAGAGAGAGGAAAAAAAAAAAGGCAAATGTACTTGAAACTCATTAAAATGTTTTCAGAATTTTCCGGGTAAGCCAAATGATATCTGTACAGTAATAATATTCACTTTTGACTCTAATTTCTTGAAAGTTATCTTACATGGTGATGATTTAAGGTCTGAGGCCCATAAAGAGAATGGTTTGTTTGGCAATAAGCCAAGATTTGTGTAAATCAAACTACGTGGCTCTAGAAAATAATGAATAACAATAAATTTTCTTCACCAAAGCACCAAAATCATGTTTTATACATAAATTATTGCATTTTCTGAAAATAGGTGGCCATCTAGGATATCTCAGCTTAATTTAGAAGAATCCACTTGGATGGGAAAACTACAGTGTCACATGGTATCCAGCGGGCTGCCAGGGGGGTCAGGAAATGCCCCTTCTTGCTTGACTCAGAGATAAAGTCCTTAAGAACTTGTGAGAATCTACCTCTCCCTACCTCTGTCTCCTCTCATTTGCCTCAATTTCAAACTTCATCATATCACATCATTGTAGAAGAGGCTTTTCATGCTGTTTTGTTTGGTTCCTTTTGGCTGTGAGATTTAAATAAATTGCCTAAAGTTTACTTAGAGGTGGTAGTGGGCCTTGTCAAGGTCATGGAAGAGGACACTGGAGCAACTTGGTAAAACAACAGAAAAAACAGGGAAGGTCACATGGCAGACGGCTGCAGATAAAATAATTCTGCTCATTTGTGTTCTTGGATATCCTCATAATAATATAGCTGCTGCAATATTACTTCTCCATGGAGTAATAAGACCTTATATTCAACAGTTTTCCTTGTCCAAGAAACCTCTCACTCAATGTCGGTCATTGTTAATCTCCAAAGCAGTTCACTAAATAGAAAATCATCCATGATTTATTGAGTCTATTTTGTTGATTTTATTGTGTGACTTTTAAATGATTTTCCATTGCCAGATGCTGTGCTAAGCATCGAACACACGTTATCTCATTTAATACTTACAATGATTCTTAATATAGGTATTATTATTATTGTGAATTTCATAAATGAAGAAAATGCAGTTCTGAAAAATTAAGTACTGTGCAGCCTGAAGCAGGATTTTGTTCTAGATTTATCTCACTTTATAATCATTGTTCTTATCTGCTATACCTCCCATGGAAAATCTATATGCATATGTCAGACCAAAACCAGGGCCTAGCTACCTGTACCAGATAATCCTGTGGTTATATTCAATATAAAATATTTTTCAGGTGAGGCGCTGTGGCTCACGCCTATAATTCCAGCACTTTGGGAGGCTGAAGCAGGCGGATCATGAGGTCAAGATATTGAGACCATCCTGGCCAACGAACATGGTGAAACCCCATCTCTACTAAAAATATAAAAATTAGCTGGGCATAGTGGCATATGCCTGTAGTTCCAGCTACTCGGGAAGCTGAGGCAGAGGAATTGCTTGAACCTGGGAGTTAGAGGCTGCAGTGAGCCGAGTGCCACTGCACTCTAGCCCTGGTGACAGAGTGAGACTCCGTCTCAAAAGAAAAAAAAAAAGAAAAGTATATATATATCTCAACAAAACTAATATCATTACTCTAAAATATCTGGTGTCTATAAGACTTCTTCAGACTGTTAAATTATCATTTAAAACCCCAACGAACATACAGCCATTCATGCTATAGTTGCCCATATGAAAAATAGCTAGACCATATATCATTGCCTGTGATTTAAAATATCTGTTTGTAATTTCCAGCTTAGAATTTACATTGTTTGTGTTTTCTATACACAGTATTTTATTACGAATGATTCACAATAGTTCAAGAAAAAAATAAAAGAAAAGGACTTCTCTATTCTTGCCTATAGTCAGTGGAAGTGCTTCCTCAAATATTTGAAATTATATAGAGTATTTCCTTCCAGAGTGGAAATGTAACTTGTCAAAGAAAGATCATAGTTTTGTATATTTTATATTTTGCCTCCTGCCCTGCTTCACTGCTGTAGCCATTATAATGATTCTTTCCTCTTGGTTGAAAGTCACAGAAGCCTCTCGTTGGGCCTTACTCTCAGCTGTTGTAGAGATAAGGCATTTTTTTAGGGCCTCCAAAACACTTGAACATCATGTATGCCACACAGTTTATATTTTAGGCCAGACCACCCTAAACACATCCTCCAAGTATGATGCCAACTTATCCAGCTTTTTTGGTCTGAAACAGTATTAGATGAAAAATAATAACTTTATGTGCATAGTTACTAAGTACTCTTTAGATATTTAAAATCAGCAGTTTTTTTTTGTTTGTTTGTTTTTTGTTTTTTGTTTCTGAGACGGAGTCTTGCTCTGTCACCTAGGATGGAGTGCAGTAGCGCGATCTCGGCTCACTGCAAGCTCCGCCTCCCGGGTTCACGCCATTCTCCTGCCTCAGCCTCTCCGAGTAGCTGGGACTACAGGCGCCCGCCACCACGCCCGGCTAATTTTTTGTATTTTTAGTAGAGACGGGGTTTCACTGTGGTCTCGATCTCCTGACCTCGTGATCCGCCCGCCTCGGCCTCCCAAAGTGCTGGGAGCGTGAGCCACCGTGCCCGGCCCTTTTACCACTTTCTAATTTTTCATTGCTTCAATAAGTTCCTCATGCCCTCCTAGGGAAAATCCAGCCAGGCTTGTTAGTTGACGTCAGAGACTTCAATACAAATCCTCCTTTTGTCCACAGAAGACATAGTGGACCTGAGGCACCAGAGCTAGGTCCACGCATTCAGTCTATTTACCAAAGACTGTCATTATTCTGTAATTCTCTCTGCTGATTTTGTGTGGGAACAAAGCCTTTTGGCTTCCTGATGCTAATGAGCTTAGGGCATTTCTCTTGTTTCAGGTCCAAGGCAGGGATTTTTCTTATTTTCCTTTCCTGTCGCTTCAGGTGAGCTAATCAGCTCTGAGCAGTCATTGCTTTTGGAGCCTGTGAGTTTCCAGCTTCTCTCCTTAGTGTTTCCATCTTTAGCCGGGTCCCTTTTCTTTCTCAACTCGTTTTTGGCTCGTATATGCTTTGTATTTGGCCTTCCATGTGGATGCCTGATAGCTTTCCTCCTGGAAACTGCTCTGTGGGGATTTCTCTTTGTTTTCTGAACATGACTTTTAATTACACTTGGATTATGTGGCCATCAGCTGCTATGCAAATCCTGAGTTAGTGCCATCTAACGGCATTAGAGCAGGGGGTGGCTACTGGCCAGAAGGGCAGCCTTTGCTCCTCAGTCTGGAATGGGCCATCTGTAAGAGCCGGGGCTGTGGAGAGGATCTCTCCTATACCTGATCCTACTCTACCCATAGCGTATGACTCCCCACCCCCAACACACGCTGGGCTTGGCAACGACAGACTTTAAAATATTTAAATGGTTTTATTTTGTTTCCTCCCTTCACTGTACTGCCTCCGTTTTTAAACATTTTAGAGAAATGCCAACATGTGATTTTAAATGGCAACTTAAATTTATGATAGATTTTTGATGAATGGGGAAACTGCTGTGTTTTATTAATTGTTTTATTCATGCTATTCATTGATACCTAGATGTGATTGGCCTTAAAGTAAATCTCTCAAGTAGTCTTTGTGATTTTACTGAGTATTTTCACTGGAGTCTTGTCTCAATCATCCTAAAAGTTTTTTTGAATTTTTGTGTACTTCTGAGATTTCTTACGTCCTAGCATATTAGCTTGATAACAATATATATTTAAAAGATGCTTGTTAGCTGGTCAATGATCAAGCCTACTGAGGGCAACACATGAAACAGAATGACTCTAATAAACTCACTTGTAAAATATATGGTCATGGTCTTCAGAAAATATTTCTTTTAAAAAATTAATGTTGTACCTTATCAATATTTCAATACATTTTTCACTTCAGTTTTTATTTGGTAAAACTCAAGTGGCCTATTCCTTAGTACAGAAGTACAAAGGAAATTATCAAACTATCAAAACCTGCCATTTCACGATTACATGTAGCTTTCAGAATTATAGTCTATTTTTAGTTGACAAGACATAGTTTGTTTTCTTTTGAAATACCTCTGTGTCACTTAGAACCAGGTCTTAATGCGTTACTTATTTTATGGAAACATTCATTTCTAGTTACTATTACAATAAATTGTATAAGAAGAGGAAAATGTATGTAAATGTAGCTAGATTTTTAAAAAGTCCTTTCAGAATGCATTTTGTAAATGTAATATAAGTTCTTACTCAGTTAATTATATGAGATGACAATTTATTTCTCTAGTATTTCAAAAGATACCAGGGCCCCTTAGGAAATCCATACTCACCAAACAAAAGCAGTACGATGCCACAATCCTGGAATGGATAGCACATATAACAAGGAGAAGTAAAGGCAAACATATTTCTTTGATTTCCCTGTGGGCTGGAGACACTTCTGGTCATGGTATTTAAAAGGGGCAACCCAGTGGAAAATGTTTTTCTTGCAAAACTCAAATATCTAATACTAACATTTACCCTGACCTGGATTCACCTTTGCAAGCTACAACTGACTGAGCTTATAAACTTGAAAGTTGCCAAACAGATGCAAGGTGATTTCTGCCTGCCCACCCCTTCCCTCTGTGTCTCTCTCGGTAGTCTATGTCAAGATCTTTTGTTATATGGAACCTAATGTGCCGGAGAAGCCAAAATGATTGTCTACCTTAGTGCTAATATTTCAGCTAGAATAGAAAAGAGTCCTGCAATGAAACAGACAAATATCAGTTTCGTCACTGGAAACATACAAATAAAAACTCTCTCGTACTCTTGTCATTAAAACCCTATTATGCGCAATGAGCCAGGCTGGCCTTCTTCGCTAGCTCATTCTGCAAACTGGTATTGAGTGCCCACCAGATACTAGGAACTGATGAGAGAGAAGTGGATACGATGTATTCTCTCCTCTCAAGGTTTTCATTGTCGGGGGATAAACACAAATATTTTTGAAATGTTGTGGAAATGAATAAATAGCAGTAGGTTTAGAGAATAAAGGAAATGCAGTGAAACCGGCTGTCAGTATCAATCAGAACTAATTTTCTAATCATTACCAAGGGAAAACCATGCTCATTTTAATTTCAAATGATAAGGAGGAGTAAGTCCTGTGCAGTTTGTTTATATGGAGTGGGAGAGGGGAAGGTCAAAGACAAAGAGAAGATGAGGATCAAAGACACAAAACCTAAAAACCATGCTCTGTATTTAGCAACAAGCAAGCATATTGTTGTTGCTGGAGCCTAAACGATAAAACAAGTGCTGAGAGATGTCACTAGATAGATAGGGCTGGTAGTGAAGAGCTTCGTAAACCACTACAAACATCACCCTGAAGGTGATTTTGAGTAAATAAAGGCCTTCAATGAGGGTAATGACTAATCAGACTTGTGTTTTAGGAATAATTCTTTAGTGATTACACAGAGAGTGGTTTGACTGATGCAAAAAGATCAGAGGAGGTAAGACCCTTTAGGAGGCAGTTGTCAGAATCCAGGCATAATGAAGATGGCAGGTGTAAAAGAGAGAAAAAGTAGAGATGAAGAGATAAAATGGAAAGCTTCTTCAGAAGAAAACCTACAGAAAATAATGTACTTTCATAAGGGCATTTATCAAAGGAGACGGCAGAATGAAGTTTGAGCTCCAGGTTTGAATCATGAGGTCTGAATAGATTTTAGTGATAAAGATATAATGTGTTTGTTAAAGTGCCTCATTTTTATATATCTGTCCAAATATTAATAACTGGTATGTAGCAGATGGAGTATTTTATTAAAAGGTGAAACTTGGGCTAGGACTTAAGGGATGAAAATTGTGTTAATTCATGAAGACCAGAAAGTAGACCAGCATAGTTAGACCCAGTTAGCTGGAGATTGGGATCCATGTGTGGTCATGGCGAGAGGGTACAGGAATGGTGATATTGAACAAAAACCCATAGAAAGGCAACTGGTTTTTACTCTAAAGATAAGAAAGTGTTTGTTATGTATGTTTTCATGTTTTTTTTCCTAATAGCAAGGGGAACACTTTGGAAGAGAAGTACTTTAGGGAAACTGATCTTGTGTAATGTCTAGGAGAGACTGGAGGGATAGGTGAATAGAGGGAGGGAGTTCAGTGAGAAGGCTGTTATCAAGTCATAAAAACATGAGACAAGGGATAATTGGGCTTAAATGTAGGGGTTGCAATTGAAATAGAAATGACTGGTAGAGCTAGCAGGAGAACTTGTGTTTATTGGATTGGTGGTTAAAATGGAGCAATTTATTTGTGTTTGGCGGGGGTGAAGGAAGTATGATTTCTTCTATATCATTCAAACTGTACTTTGGTGGTGCTATGGCGGGTTAGCATTTCCACGATAAGGCCCAAAGGTGAACCAAATGTAGACTGTGTTCCAATACCAGAAGCACCAATTGCTCCCTGGCAGGAATGATTGGCTACTTGGGCTTGCAGGATTCTTGAAATCTCCCAACCCAGAAGATTCGATAGTGGTTAAAATGCCTTTCTATACCAGTTTTATCTTTTTACTCCATTTGTTTTACTTGTGAAAATGATAGTATAATACCAATAATGGGGCTTTTAAAAACAAAAGCAACTCTTCCCAAACCTTACTTTATAAGAAGTATTATTATTTATATTTTATTTCGGTTTTTTTTCTGTTCACATACATATTTTTAAAAAGTTCTATACCTATTTTACATACAAGTTCTCTTTCTACTTTCTCATTTATATATGCATCCTACAGGGTTTCATATTGCTGCAGTCATTAAATTATGATTCCCATTGTCTGCATACCATTCAATATATCAATATCATAATATTCATAGCCATTCTCTCATTGATAAATATTTTAGTTGCATGCTAAAATGCCTGCATGATAGACAATGTAATAGCAGGCATCTTTATATGCATGTAGTCCTTTCTTTTAGAACATCTGTTCAATAGAAATGAAATGCAAGGCACAAATATGAGCCACATACCTCATGTTAAATTTCCCTTAATATCCTACTGTTCATAGCCACATTAAAAAAGTAAAAAGAGGCCGGGTGCGGTGCCTCACACCTGTGATCCCAGCACTTTGGGAAGCTGAGGAGGCAAGATCACCTGAGGTCAGAAGTTCAAGACCAGCCTGGCCAACATAGTGAAACCCCATGTCCATGTCTACAAAAATACAAAAATTAGCCAGGCATGATGGCGGGTGCCTGTAATCCCAGCTACTTGGGAGGTTGAGGTGAGAGAATCACTTGAACCTGGGGGGTGGAGGTTGCAGTGAGCCGAGATTGTGCCATTGCACTCCAGCCTGAGTGGCAGAGTGAGATTCCATCTCAAAAGAAAAAAAAAAAAGTAAAAAGAGACAGACGAAGTTAATTCTTATGACATATTTTATATAATCTAATATATTCAAAATGTTTTATTTCCACTGTGATCAAAGTAAAAATCATTAATGATATATTTCACATTTTTTATATGGTCTTTAAAATTCGGTATTTACCCTAATAGCACATGTCGACGTAGGCTAATCACATTTCATGTGCTCTATGTGGCTTGTGGCTACCGTGTTGGGCAACAGTTTAGGTGTATTTCCTGAAGAGAAGTTCATAGTCATGGGATTACTAATTTAAAAGTTGAACAATTTCAAGACTTTTGCTTTCATATTTATTAATTTTTCCAAAAAAGTCAATAACCTTAAGCTGCATTTTTAAGGCTAATTAATTAAATACTTACTATGTATTGATCCTGAGCCACATGCCACAGAGAAAGTCTTATAAAACAAAATTTTGCCACCCTAATCCAATATTGAGTGGCAAGGAAGATTGAGATGAAATTACCTTACTTTAGAATCAAATTCAACTTAGCTTTATATCATCAAAGTAAGTAAATAAATTTACTAATTGTAAAAGTCACATAAATAAACGGAAAGGTTTAAAAACATATCCCTAGTTGTTTAAATTACTTTTATATGAACTCATCTTCATAATTAATTTACAGTAAATGCCACATAACCATAATTTTTAAAATAAAAGAAAACTGGGTCTATATAAACATAATCAGAGAAAAATTGTTCAGTGTGGCCAATCCAGATAATTCCATCCCACCCCAAACAAAACACTTGCCTTTCTCCTGCCCCTACAGATGACTGATGTCTATAATTCCCTCACCAGCAAATATCACTTTACTCAGGTAGATATATTCAAGCTTCACATATCTGGGTCTGTTCCACTCCGCAGGGGTGAATTGCAAATTCTATCATAGCAGCTTCCGCTTGAATTTTCGGCTGTAATTGTTCACATTCTTGCAGTAC
Source organism: Hylobates moloch (assembly GCF_009828535.3). Classification (NCBI taxonomy): domain Eukaryota; kingdom Metazoa; phylum Chordata; class Mammalia; order Primates; family Hylobatidae; genus Hylobates; species Hylobates moloch. The sequence goes on along the minus strand of NW_026652288.1, from coordinate 21,989,748 downwards.
TTATGCTACGAGGGCAACAGCATCAACAAAAAGAAGCATTTGCAGTTTCTCTCCATCTACTGGGAAGCCGCCTTCCTAATCAATTCTCCTCAGCAAATGCTCCAGGACAGTGGAAAATTCCTTGGGCGAGAGATAATACCACCCAAGGGAAAATGCATTTATAATTGATGTGGTAAAAAGCTGTCAGAGAGACATGGGTTTTCTCAACCATTTTTGTAAACACTGTTAGCAGCCCTGCCTACAACAGCAGAAGTCTACAATCTCTCTACCTCTGGGTAGAAAATTGTATGCAGCAAGAAAAAACCTGTGTACCAGATCTTGTGGTTATGTTTATTGAAGTCTCTCAAAACTGAACAATCAATGTAGACACTCTTGGCTTATGTCTACCTAACCGTAATTTTTTATTAAATGACACTTAATAAAGTGCTTGATTTACTGCTGAGCACATTGCTAAGGATGAAGGAAAGAAGATGGAAAGAATATGAGAGGAGTTCTATCAAAAATTGAGGTTGCTTACTCTTAAATGGTCTTAGAAGTCATCAGGGAAAGGAAAAGATTTCCCTACAGACTCAGGTTATAAAAGATTTCAGAGACTTGTGCATTGCAAAAAGCCAAGTATATCCTGCAACTGGCAGAGTTTGGTAGAGCTAACACGTTTAATTATTTTAGCTTTCAGGTGTGAAGATTGCAAGTATATATAAGGAATAATGCTTTATTCTTACCTTGCTTGTGGTTGTTTTCAGGCAACTATAAAAAATTCATTTTATTGCATTTGAATAATCTCAAAAGTCAGGCAAAATGACATATGTACTGCAGAACTGGGAAAAAGCTTAAGTAGGATTCACAGTGGTTTTCATCTTTCCCAGGGCATCAGATTTGGAATGATTGTGTTCTTCTACTTCTGTGAGTTTAATAATAATTAACACACACACCCACCATAAGGTCATTCTTGATTGTGAATCCTGGTTCTGTGCTCATATTTTCATTTTAAGAAAATAATTTAGTAAGTTGATCCTCCACTGCCTACCTGATAAATGGGGCTAATTTTATATACTTTTCAAAGGTGTGGAGAAATTTAACAATGATATGCAGGTGGATAAAGTTCTTCACATAGAGTAGGCATTTAATACACAGTGGCATTAAAACAATATTGTCTTGTTGGTAAATTGCAGGAAGAACCATTGCAACTGATTTGCAGTGGTTCATTTTAATTTTTTTTTTGAGACGGAGTCTTGCTCTGTCGCCCAGGCTGGAGAGCAGTGGCGTGATCTCAGCTCACTGCAAGCTCTGCCTCCCGGGTTACACCATTCTCCTGCCTCAGCCTCCCGAGTAGCTGGGACCACAGGCGCCCACCACCGCACCTGGCTAATTTTTTTTATTTTCTTTTTTAGTAGAGATGGGGTTTCACCATGTTAGCCAGGATGGTCTCGATCTCCTGACCTTGTGATCCACCCGCCTTGGCCTCCCAAAGTGCTGGGATTACAGGCGTGAGCCACTGCGCCCGGCTGGTTCATTGTAATTGAATTGTAGAATTTGAGGGATTTATTGTAGGATTTCAATGGAATGTCTTATCAGCCACCTTGAGTAACTTCATACGAGTTTCCTTTCCAAAGTCCCTTTCTAGATTAAAATTTAAGCTCACTATTGGTTTTCGTTTGAACTAAGGACTGGTTGAGCCTTTGACGTGTCCAGTTGGGATTTTGACTTTCAGCTCTAGCTCTCTATTACTCACTTGTCTCTTGTTTTTAATTCTGTTCTCTGCTTAATTATTCTTAAATGTGTTCCTATCTCTCCTGCTTAAAAGCAAAACAGGTAGCAGTAGAACCCAGAAGATTTTAAGAAAACCACTGCCCAAAGGGAAACTTTCCTTTTTCATGGTTAACTCTGCCCATGTTTCTTTCTAAAATAGATCTGATGATCTTTGTCTCCTGGCAAATGAAGAAGCCGTTACTTTACTCTTGACTTCAGCTGGCAAGGAGAAATTGGAGGCCTATCTCAGAGTTGAAAGACAGTTGTTTGGCTTCATTTGGAGACACACAGAGTCAGAGACAACATAGTGTACTGATAAGAGAACATATTGTGGAACCACGCAGTCAGGATCTGAATGCTACTCTGTGACTCACTAGTTGTATAATCTTCAGCAAGGAACTTAATATTGTTGTGCCTCAGTTTCCTGACTTGTAATGATTGGGGTTCAGACAGTCAGACAGTATACTATAAAGGAGCAATGTAAGAGATTTTAGTAAAAGGAATATTCACAAAGTTGTGAGCAGGCTTAAGAAAAACTAATAACGAATAGTAAAGTACTTTGACAGTAAAAACATCTTAGCCTGCCTAGGTCTAAAGAGGCAAGGGGAGAGGGTAGTGAATAGAATATCAGGAGAATTGTAACTGTAGGAGTGGGCTAGCTATGGAATTGAGGACTTTGGCAGAGAGAAGTATGTATTGTCAAAGTGCAGCTGGCAGAAAGGAAGCTAATGAAGTAAAATATTCACTTCTCTCTCCTCCCACCCTCCATATACTGTTGGTGTCTCCTACAGGCTGAACTCAATGACGAGTCAGAGAACCAAGAAGACTGGTTGATGAGGTCAGGCTCCAGGGGGCTCTGAAGCAGGTGAAGAATGGAGGAGATGGGAATATTCAGCACAGTACTAGTGCATGCCTAATGGAGTTCTTAATAAAAATTCAATGAGTTAATATTTTTAAAGCACTAGGTATTGTACCTAGTGTATAGTAAGCATTATATGAAGCTTTTTTTTTTACAGAAGTTGTTTATTATTACAATAATGATCATCTCCATAAGTTGTCAGACTCAGAGACAGCTCAAGATTCTACAAGAACTTGATTGTCTTACCTTTAGAAGGGTTTAGGATATCTGTAATGAGATTTAGAAATAAGAAACTAGAGTTTCTTATTTAAGAAACTGAGATACCAGGATGTGTCACTAGACTTTAGAAAGAAATAGAGGGCTTGTTAGGTCAGACATTTCAGCCAGGACTACATAGCCTATTTTAGCTTGATTGCTCTTTGTTTAATAGAGAATACTCACCTTAACAGATAAAACTACAGTCTGGATGGGTGGAAGAAGAACAGAACAGGCATATAAAAATTGCCAGGCTTGGCTCCTCAGGTTAAAAGGAGAGCAGGATCTTAGTGGAGGAGATTGGTCAACTTTAATTAACATGCTGTCACCAAGAGGTATGAGAGTAACTCACGTCTGTACGAATGAATGAGTTTTAGTTAGGCATGTAGTTTTACTCAGGCAATATTCTATGTGTGTCAGATGTACATCAATATCTCAGACACAGTCCCAGACCTTCAGATGTCCTTATTTTGGTGGGTAACAAACAAAAACAAAACTAACCATGCAAGGCAGGAATAATAAGGCAGACATGCTCCAAATTAGTGCTAATGATAAGAAGTGCTACAGGATTTTGGCAGCTTGAGTGTCTATTCAGAGCGATGAAGTTGAAGAAAGACTTCATAGAAGACACAGGTTTGGGCAGAGCCTTGGGTTGAAGATGGTTTCTATAGGCAGAAAAGAGATGGGAAGGAAATTTGTGATGATGGTGGAGTTGACAGGTAGAGGGCAATAATTTATGAAGTCTGGAAAATATGTACAAAGGACCATATACTCCCTTGTACAAGGAAATTAGCCTGATAAAAACACTTTAAAAAAAGATACAAACTAGGTCTGAAATGGTAACACTGACCCAGAAAAGGTAAGATTTTGATCCCAAGGCCAAGGATTTTGTCATTTCCTATTTTCTATTCGGCTAAAAACATAGCTTGAACAGTTGATTTCCATTTTAGCTTTCAGGTATGGATCCAAACTCATTATTTCTGGGCTACCTATATTTGAATCAATGACTAGCACAGAGAAATCCATGCATGCTAACTGGCTTCTATATGCTATGTATTTTCTGATTTGTCGTTTGGAATTTATTGATCTCCCTCAACTTTCTATCTACTCCCTGATAGACAAAGAAGTCAATGTAACTATATTAGAATTGATCTTGTCTTCAAAAAGCTGACCTCAAGCCAATACTAATAGATTAGGGACATAGAGCCAAGGCTGGACATGAGTGCCTGTCAGTCCTGCATTGGGAATGACATCGTTTGGAGTGATGAAGTGCAAGGCGAGAGAAGGCTGCAATCTTGTAGTCAATCCACTCAGTTAATACCCACTGCGCTTAGAGCCCAGGAAGTCAATAAGCATGGGTGAGTACTCATGCCTTGCTTTTCTCTTTGTGGGAGCTGAAACTATCCCAATTAATAATACGAAACAGCAGAGCAAAACCTTCCAGTGCCCTTTTTTTTTTTTTTTTTTCCTGTGAAGGATTATCACAGACTTGCACTCTTACTGCACTTAGAAGTTGTAGGAGATAGAATAATTCCTAATGAGATTAGATACTACAGTTACAGGAATTCTCACAAAACAAAAAGCCCAAGAGAAAACTGAGGGGGAAAAAAAAGCAGGCACCACAAAATACAAAACCTGAATGGGATATAAAAATAGGAAAAGATGCTTAATGTCATTAACACCAGAAGAAATGAAAATTAACTTATATTTTTGTTACCATTTCACTCCCACAAAATGAATAAAATTAAAGTCTGAAAATACCAAGTGCTGACAAGGTTTTGAAGTGATGAGAACCATCATAAACTGCCGGAGGACTGTAAATTATTACAGCAGTTTTGAAAAGCAGTGTGTTGTTACCAAACAGTTGAAGATGGGTGAATTCTGTGGCCTTTCAATTTAATTTATAGGTATAAACCCAAGAGAAAGTAGTACATGTGTATCAGAAGCTATGTACAAAAAAGTACATAGCAACATATATATATATATATATGCAGGACAAAGTACTAGAAGCAACTGAAAATTTTAGTAATAAAATTGATATAAAAAGTACATAGCAACATATATATATATATATATATATATATATATATACTTTTCAGGGCAAAGTACTAGAAGCAACTGAACATTTTAGTAATACAATTGATATATAAATATTGCTACATTCATATACCACAATAAATATTATATATAGTGAAGTTTAATGGGCTATAGCTATATGAATCAAAATAAATTAATCTCAAAAATACCATGTCCATTGAAAAAGTAAGTCATAAGTCAATTTATGCATTTTCATTTAAGTAAAATTATAGTAAACCAAACTAAACAATAACATTGTTTTGGGGATAGTTAACATGTGATAAAACTATTTTTGAAAAACAATGGAATGATTGATACAAAAATCAAAGGAAGAGGGATACATTCAGAAATGAGCACACTTGGAGTATTTTCTCCAAGATACTTCACATTTTCATAACAAGCGACCAATTCCCTCCACACCCACTTTGATCTCTCCCTTCAGGGTTCCCAACCAAATATGATGCTCCACCTGTTTGAACCAAAAATTTTGGTATCCGTTTTTATTTCTTTTTCTCACTCCCTCAGCATCAATCCATTCTGTTGGTCTTAACTTCAAAATCTATTCCCAAACTTAGCACTTTCACCATATCCATAGCTACCACCACAGTTCAAGCTTCCACAACATCCTACCTAAATTATGGCAGTAATCTCTGATTTTTCTACTTTCATACTTGCCTTCTTCAGTTTATTTTTCAAAGAGAGGCTTGAATGAACTACCTGAAAAGAATCAAGTAAGTCTTCTACATAAAACTTTTCTAATACTTCCCACCATATATACATTCAAATTCCAGGTCCTAATATGAATTCAATGACCCATATTTGGGCTTCTGGGTAACTCATCTGCCACTCTCTACCTCCTTACTCTGCTCCAGCTTCATTGGCTTTTTATCTCTTCCATTGAGCAAGCATGATCCTATGAAGACACTTGTACTTGCTAATGCTTCTACCTATAATAAGCTTCCCCCAGGTATTTTCAGGACCACCTTCCCCTCTTCATTCTGGTTTCTTCCTAAATGTTATACAGGCCTATTTAGACCACCTTTTTAACAAAATGCCTCTAACTCTATCCTCCTACTCTGCTTAATTTTTCCTTAAGGAAATTACCATTCCTTGACATGACGTTAAATGCCTCATTTTTATTTGTTTCTTATTATTTTTGTCTTCTAGAATATAAGCTCCATGCAAAGACTGTTTTTGTTCATTGCTATGTGTCCAATGCTTAAAACAGTAATTACTATATGATAGTCACCCCATAACTATTTACCGAATGAATGAATCTATGGATAAAGTGAACATGTAGCTTAAAATGTGGTTCCCAACATTTAATATCATTTTTACTCTCAGCTTTTATTCTCGGGGGGCTCATCATTTGCTTAGGATTTCTAGCTAAATTTATGTATATTTTTGATAAATATTATTTGATAACTCTCTGGATAAACAATTCTAATAAATTAACATTTAGATGCTGTTTTCCATTGTTGAAATCATACTTTTCTTTTGTTTATTCTTTAAGTTTCTTGTATTTTTTAATGCAAGCCAAGTTAATGATTGCAATTTAGCAGGTACAGATTGAATAATTTCTGATTTTTCACTTGCCACTTAATTAGTTATTCAGTCCTAGCTCATGGCCACTATAAAAGTGTCATACGCATAGCAAAATGCAGAGTGAGCTTGGGAGCCACAGCAACTCATATATATCTCCCTAGATTACACATCATGCCGGCCTTTTTAACCTCAATTATCTTGATGACTAATGATTTGATAGGAGGTAGATGTAAACTATTTTTCCAATTAGTTTCTTTGACAGTTTCATTCTAAATGAATTAAAATCTTGTTGAAGTTATGGCAAGTCATGCCCATTGCAGACTCCTCCAGAGTCTTTATTCTCTTATAGAGATGCAGTAAAAATGATTCAACAAAGTTGTCACCAGGTAAAGCATATTGTCGACAAGCTTATTTGATAAGAACCATTGAAACACTAAATATTACAACAAATTACAAACGTTTAGTTAAAATCACACATGATTGACCAGCAACCTCTGGGTAAAGCATCAATTCTAACATGCCCGAGACTCATCTTCCTTTCATTCACTTGCTGCCTCCAGTGGCTGGGGCTGCTTGATGCTGTGTGTGATGACTAAATCTCTCCTCCTTAATTCTTTCTTTTTTATTTTTATGTTAAATCTCAATAGTTTGGGGGAACAGGTGGTATTTGGTTACATGGATAATTTCTTTAGTGGTAATTTCTGAGATTTTGGTGCACCCATCACCCAAGCAATGTACACTCTACCCAATGTGTAGTCTTTTATCCTTCAGCCCCCTCCCACCCTTCTCCCTGAATCTCCAAAGTCCATTATATTATTCTTAGGCCTTTACAACCTCATAGCTTAGCTCCCACTTATAAGTGAGAACATACGATATTTGGTTTTCCATTCCTGAGTTACTTCACTTAGAATAATGGTCTCCCACGTCATCCAGGTTGCCGTGAATGTCATTATTTTTGTTCCTTTTTTATGGCTGAGTAGTATTCTATGGTGTATATATAGCACATTTTCTTTATCCACTTGTTGGTTGATGGACATTTAGGCTGGTTCCATGTTTTCACAATGCGATTGTGAATTGTGCTATTATAAATGTGTGTACAAGTGTCTTTTTCATATAATGACTGCAAACTATGCATCTGACAAAAGACTAATATCTTCCTTAATTATTTTGATTCTTCTTTGTATCCTGGTGTGAGGATGCTCCACAATCTCACTAAATGACTCTTGAAAATTTTGCTCTTCACTCTTTCACAGACCCTCTGTTCCTACTTATATGATTCCATTGTCTTCTTAATAAGCATTGTTCAGCCTCACTCTAGAGCTCTCACTAATGATATCTCCAAGTGGTCTGTCTATATCTCCCCTCCCCTCTCCATCCTCTTTCTTTGTTTACATATCAATCTGGTTCCTTCCTAAATGTTACACAGGCCTTCTTTGACCACCTTATTTATCACAATGACTCTTTAACTTTCTACCCTCCCACTCTGCTTCATTTTTCTTCAAGGAACCTACCATTCCTTGACATGACATTAAATGCCTTCTTTTTTGTTTGTTTTTTATTATATGTGTCTCCTAGAATATATATTGCTATGTATTCACATATATATATATATATATATTCTAGGAGAATATATATATATATTCTAGGAGACACAAATAATAAGAAACACACAACAACAGCATATATATATATATATACACATATATATATACATATATATATATACATATATATATATATATATATATACATATATATTTCAAGGTCTTCTTCATTGAGGCCTCCTCCATAGAGCCTTGTTTTCTTGCTTCTTCATCAACAGAAAAGAATTTCTCTGAAATTTCAGAGCATATTTTTATGTGAGCATCCTATATTTGACAGTTGATCAGGAATAATGTTGCTTTGTCATGTTAATTTTCTTTATGCACAGATGTGTGCGCATTCTTGTGTGTACACATTCCAGTAAGATAGTTGAAGTTCCTTATTAGTAGGGGCTATCTTTTAATTCCACCAAGTATTCATGTGATTCATCGTCATAGATTTTTGAATATTTTTCTGCTTTACAACATTAAGTGGCTACTGTTTGCATTTAACTTCTACGGTGAGATGTTCCAAGTTTATTGTTTCCCTTCACTTTTGGGGTTTTGCGGGGACTGAGAAGAGGCCGTGTTCTTTGTTGTATATGGCTCAGTCTGACTTGAATCTGTCTAGGGTGAGATTCTATTAATTTGGGAAGCTCTCAGTTGCCTTTATGACAGCAGAAGATGGCTGTCACCACTCTTGTCATTTTTTGCATGTCTGCCAAAATATTTACAGGACAAAAGCAGGAAGCCTAGGCTTGATCAGCCACTTAGAGGTCTTAAAAGATAAAACACCAAAGAAAGCTAGGGGAAAAATGGAATCAATGAATTATCCAATAAGATGGAGAAGCTGCTAACCATCCATCCCTGATGGAAGCTCCCAAAATACGTTGGCCTCCCTCACATCTCAACACTCTGGATTTACAAAGCATTTCTCCAGGATCTCAAATTCCTCACAGCATCCCTATGAGTAAGAAAAAACAGATATGATCCCAATTTTTATATTACCTCTATCAAACAGTGCTTTCTGTCTCAAAAATCTCTTTTCCCATCAGAAATGGGGCTTCTTCCCCTTTTGCCACCTTTCCGTGGGAAGTCCTACAAGCCCACTGTGGCTTCTGAAAGCTGTCCCTGTTTGGCTCGCCTCTCAGACCCTCTCCTGCTGTGTGCTTCTTTTCAGCACCAAATAAGTGTCAGACAATTAGAGATGGGACTGGAGATGTGTAAATTGTACTGTCGCCTCAACAGATTCGTAATTTTGTGATAATACACTGTCCTTGTAACATGGTTAGAGTTACCACAGTTACCTGCTCCTATTTGTGCTAAAAAGCCATGGGTAAGATTGATGAAGATCTGCATGGTGATTCATTCTCCTTCTTGACATTCTGCGCACACCCCTCCTTTTCCCAGAACTGAGACATTAGCCAGGCTCTGAGAGCTGAACAAAGCCTCCACTTGTGACCCCAGTGCATGCTAATACCTTTCTTATTGTCACAGCCTGGAAGATGTTGTGCTGCTCGTGTTAATAGGTACAGGGAAAAAAAAGAGTATGAGGATAATCCTGGTGTTTGTCTTTCCTTAATAAGTGGATATGGCAATGATTCCTCCATAGAGTTGCTCTTTGAGGCCTTGGCACTTCCAAGTCCTAACCTTTCCATAGGAAGAATGTATTCATTTCTGAAAGGTCCATCTTCCCATTGATGGATAGGCTACCTACTCACTTGTCTCAGTACCACTCTGGCTGTGTTTCTAAGGAGCAAGAAAATAGAAGTGGAACTTCAGTTTGCTTTCGAAAGTCCCAGTTAAACCACACATACTAGCCTGCTGTTATAATTTAGTAATGAGGCAGTCTTATGAGTTGGATTGGTCACAGTGCCATCAACAAATATTTATCTGGGTATGATTTCCTATACCTTTGTGGTAATGGTTACCATAATTATAATAAATAGTAATAAATTATAAATTATAATAAATCTACCACAAACTGACATTTCCACAATTCCTACAGAGAATTAAAGGTTTGAGAATAGCCAAGGGAATTTTCAGCAAGCAGGGTGAGTGAATCTTGCCCTTTTAAATATTAAGATGTTATATAATTTATTAATTAAAACACTATGGTAATAATTTAAGGGCAACCAATACATAAGCAGAAAGGAAAAGAGAGTTAAGATGTTGATCCAGGCATTTACAGGGAAATGGTTTATGACTTATATAAGGATGTGGGGAAGAAAAGAGACTAAGAACTGACCAAGTAGATCTGGGAAGAAAGCCTCCATCCCACATGCCCAATTTTAAACTAATAGAAGACATTCAAATTAATGAAAAGATATTTCTAGTGCCGGAAATGAAGAAGAAACTTAAATCCATGAAGATTAGACATTGGCACCAAGAGGATTATAGGTTCATACCTAAGGATGTCTGCCTATGTTGGTATGGATGTCAAAGCTGCAGGCACTGTATGAAGGAAGAAGCGGGAGCAAGGTTTACTGTATACATTATAGCCCTTTTGATATTGTAGCATAAAGAAACATTGTCCATTGAGATTTGAACACACTGTAAAAGTAAGTCACATGGCCTAGGCCAAGAGTGGAAAATAAGTTACTTGTGTTAAAACAAATGTACTTTTTCTCCAGGATTCAAAACTTGAAAGGACAAGTATAGGATTTACTTCAGAATCCTATTCTCAAGTAAGATATCTTCTACCAAGAAAAGCTCATGAGAAAAAATTAGAAACATATGAGAAATACCATTGGTTTGGGCAAAAAGTAATAGTTTCAATAAACAGGAGAATTTACAAGCAAACACCAGAGCTAAAGGAACAACAATAAAGAGAAAATGGAAAAGTATGTTTCTAATTTTCAATGAGATAAAGAAAATAGAGCCTATTAACCAAAAAAGAGGATATTAGGAGCAAAAATTCAACCAATAACAAATATAGCCATTGAAATGAAAATAGATAAGAGATAAGATCTGAAGCATTCACAAACTTGAATAAAAGTGAGACCCAAAAATCCATACAAAGGATAAACAAAACCAAAATCTGGTTCTTTGAAAGGATAAACAAGATTGATAGACTGCTAGCTAGGTTAACAAAAAACAGAATATCCAAGTATCTGCAATCACAAATGACAAAAGTGAAGTTACAGCTGATCCCACAGAAATAAAGATCCTCAGAGTTTATTATGAACACCTGTATGCATGCAAACCAGAACATCTAAAGGAAATGGATAAATTCCTGGAAACACTCAACATTTCAAGACTGAATCAAAAAGAAATTAAAACCTGAACAGACCAATATCGAGTTCTGAAGTTGAATCATTAATAGAAAACCTACCAACCAAAAAGAGCCTCATACTAGACGGATTTACAGCTGAATTCTACCAGCTATACAGGGAAGATCTTGTATGTATTCTACTGAAACTATTTCCAGAAACTGAGGAGAAGGGACTCCTTTTCAACTCACCCTATGAAGCCAGCATCACTCTGATACAAAAGTCAGGAAAAAACACAAGAAGAAAGCTACAAGCCAATATCCCTGAGGAACATAGATGCAAAAATTATTGACAAAAATACTAGCAAACCAAATCCAGCAGGACATCAAAAAGTTAATTCACCATGATCAGGTGGGCTTTATTCCTGGGATGCAGGATTGGTTCAACATATGCAAATCAACAAATGTGATTCACCACATAAACAGAATTAAAAACAAAAACCATATGATCATCTCAACAGACACAGAAAAAGCTTTTAATAAAATAAAAAAAAAAACTCTTCATGATGAAAACCCTCAACAAACTAGGCATTGAAGGAATATACCTCAAAATAATGAGAGCCATCTATGATAAACCCACAGCCCATATCATACTGAATGGGCAAAAGTTAGAAGCATTCCCCATGAGAACTGGAGGGAGACAAGCATGCTCACTCTCCCCACCCCTATTCAGCATAGCACTGGAAGTCCTAGCCAGAGTAATCAGGCAAGAGAAAGAAATAAAAGGCATTCAAATAGTAAAAGAAAAATTCAAATTATCTCTCTTCATTGATAATATTATTTTATACCTAGAAAAATCTAAAGACTCAGCCAAAAGGCTTCTAGAATTTTTAAATGACTTCAGTAAAGTTTCAGAATACAAAATCAATGTACAAAAATCAGTAGTATTTCTGTACACCAATAATGTTTAAGCTGAGAGACAAATCAAGAATGCAATTCCATTTACAATAGCAAGAAAAAAAAAATACCAAGGAATACATCTAACCAAGGAGGTGAAAGAGCTCTACAAGGACAACTACAAAACACTGCTGAAAGAAATCATAGATGACACAAACAAATGGAAAAACATGCCATGCTCATGGATTGAAAGAATCAATATTGTTAAAATGACCATACGCCCAAAGCAATATACAGATTCAATGCTATTTCTATCAAACTACCAACATCGCTTTTCACTGAAATAGAAAAGACTATTCTAAAATTCACTGGAAACAAAAATGAGCCTGAATAATAGCTAAAGTCATCCTAAGCAAAAAGAACAAAGCCAGAGGCATCACATTACCGAACTTCAAACTATACTGAAAGGCTTCAGTCTGATACAAATATAGACACATAGACCAACGGAACAGGATAGAAAATCCATAAATGAAGCCACAAACCTACAACCATTTGATCTTCAACAAAGTTGACAAAAACAAGTAATGGGGAAGGGACTCCATTTTCCATAAACGGTGGTGGGATAACTGGCTAGCCATGTGCAAGAGAATAAAACTGGACCACTACCTTTCATCATATACAAAAGTTAACTCATGATGGATTAAAGACTTAAATGTAAGATCTAAAACTATAACAATCCTAGAAGAAATCCTAAGAAACACCATTCTGGACATCAGCCTTGGAAATTCATGACTAAGTCCTCAAAAGCAATGACAACAAAACATTGACAAGTGGGACCTAATTAAAGTCAAGAGCTTCTGCACAGCAAAAGAAACTATCAACAGATTTAACAGACAACCTACAGAATGGAGAAAATATTCACAAACTGTGCATCCAACAAAGGTCTAATATCCAGAATCTATAAGGAATTTAAACAATTCAACAAGCCAAAAACAACCCTATTAAAAAGTGGTTAAAGGACATGGACAGACTTTTTCCTCCTCTCTGCTCCTCTCCTCCCCTCCTCTTCTCTCTTCTTCCCTCCCCTCCCCTCCTCTCCTCTCCTGTTTTCTTTTCTTTTCTTTAACAGAGTATCTCTCTGTGGCCAGGTTGGAGTGCAATGGAACGATCTTGGCTCACGGCAACCTCCGACTCCCTGGTTCAAGCCATTCTCCTGCCTCAGCTTCCCGAGTAACTGGGATTACAGGCACTCACCACCATGCCCAGCTAATTTTTGTATTTTTAGCAGAGATGGGATTTCACCACGTTGGCAGGGATGTTCTCAATCTCCAGACCTTGTGATCTGTCCGCCTCGGCCTCCCAAAGTGCTGGAATTACAGGTGTTAGCCACCGCTCCCGGCGACAGACACTTTACAAAAGAAGGCATGCATGCAGCCAACGGACATATTAAAAAATGTTCAGCATCACTAATTGTTATGGAAGTGCAAATAAAACCAACCACAATGAGATATCATCTCACATCAATTAGAATGGCTATTATTAAAAAGTCAAAAAATAACCAATGCAGGTGTGGTTGCAGACAAAGGGGAACGCTTACACACTGCTGGTGGGAATGTGAACTACTTCAGCCGTTGGAGAAAGCAGTTTGGTAATTTCTCAAAGAACTCAAAGCAGAATTACCATTAAACTCAGCAATTCCATAATTGGGTATACTGCCAAAGAAATATAAATCATTTTACCATAGAGACATATGCGCACATATGTTCATCGCAGCACTATTTACAACAAGAAAGATGTGAAATCAATCTAGAAGCCTTTCAATAATGGACTGGGTAAAGAATATGTGGTACATATATGCCATAAAATAGTATGCAGCCATAATAAACAAAATCATGTCATTTGCAGCAACATGGATGCAGCTGGAGGTCATAATCCTAAGTGAATTAACACAGGAACAGAAAATCAAATACTGCATGTTCTCACTTAGAAGTGAGAGCTAGGCATTTATGTCCACGTGGACAGAAAGATGGGAACAATAGACCTGGGACTACTAGAGGGGAAACGGTTGAAAAACTGTCTGTTGGGTACTATGCTCACTACCTGGGTGCAGGATACCCATGTGACAAATCTGCACATGTACCCCCCAAGCCTACAATAAATGTTGAAATTTTAAAAAAGAGAGTTAAATTTAAACAAGAAGAAAAGAAATAACAGCTCAATATGAGTTAAATGGAAATATAGCACCCCTAAAGAAAAAGTTAATGAACTAGATCATAGATCTGAATAATCATCAAGAATGTAGCCTGAAATATAAAGAGGCAGAAGAAATAAGAAAGAAGTTAGGAGAGACAGAAAATATCTAGGAAGATCCAAAACACTCCTTATAGTTAAAAAACATGAGGTAAATGAGAACTGGGAAGAAGAAATATTTAAAAAGATAATGGCATAAAAATTTCCTTATTTACAAAATAGCAAATCAGTGAGGTAAAGATAAACTAATAAATGATGCAGGAATAAAAAGTTCACACACCACATTCAGCATGGACACATTGTATGCAATTGTGAAAATAACCTTGAACAAGCCTAATGATGACTTATTAGGACACTAAGTTTAATTAATAAAATGTAACAGAGTCTCACAGTACTTTAGAGCATTTGAAATAAATAAATTTTATTCCTTCTTTCCTTTCTTCTTTATTTTTTTCCTGCTTCTTTTCCCTTTCTTACCCTTCCCCTTTCTTCTTTCTTTCCTTCCTCTTTTCTCTCATTCTTTCTCCTTTTTCTCTCTCTTTCTCTTCTGGAGAAATTTAGAATGCATACTGTTAAGAAGAAAGTGAGTTATAAAACAATATATAGAATATGATACTAAGTATGTATATTTAAAGCACATTTTGAAAGCCCTTGATATGAAATTCACGGTGTGTATATGTGCCTGTGTGTAGCCATGGGGATGGTGATGATGGTGGGTTGATGAGTAAGTGACAGTGCTTAGGTAGGTGAAAGACTTGGTGGGAAACAAGCAAGCCCCTATGCAGTGTTCCTTCAGCTGCTTCTTCTGTTCAAGTCATGATTGTTTTCCTAATTTTAGGCAAAGATGAGAATCATTGGTCTGATGCTCCTCAATTGCTCACTGTCATTTACTTTGTTCATGGAAGCAATGCGAGAAAAGTTTGATGGAAGTTTGATTAAAGAATACTTGCCTGAATTCTTGGTAAATAGAGGCCAGCATAGCTGAGGGGATAAGTTCTTGTTGCTAGGATGGCTAGGGAGGAGAGAATGAAGAAGTGAGCAAATGTATCCCCTCAGGGATATATGAGGCAAAATGCCCAGTGTTCTAGGGTCCAATTTCACCAACTTTCTCAACTTTATCAAAAACCATTCATTTTCCTCTTAAATAAGAACCATTGTCATTTTCTGTGTTGCAGGATAATTAACTAACAGGGATGAAGAGCTGTTGAAATGTTAAGTGTCATTACCCTGGTGACTCATTTTTTAGAGTAGCTTTGGAATGTGATTGGCAAAGTTTGTGAGTCACAGTGGGGAAAGTTTCCAGTGTTAAAACTCTAGATTTCTAACCATGCTGAACTCAGAGTGTAGAGCACCAATTAAAATTTCAGGATGCTAAGTTTGAAGCTCAACTTTTCAGAAGACATTAAACTACCTACGGAGTAGTGCAATATCTAGAAACTACACCTTCAAATCTGCTGTTACCAAAACTCATGAAAAATCTTCAGTTCTAATCATTCAGTAAACAGCTTTCTATTCCTTGTGCTGTTTCTGAGGAGGCATGGTGTAAATTATTTGGCCATAAGAAAGGAAATTTAGACATTGATCTTCTACTATTAAGTATTAACTAAGAAAGTTAGCATTTATTTATTTCATGATATTTAGCGTTAACTATAGAAGATGAAAGTCAATGGTTTTTAACCTTCAAGAAATCAATGTTACTTGTACAGAAAAGGACAATAGAGGTTTAGTTTAATCAAGTGTTAACTTTTGAGATACTGGCAAAAAATGATGCCCTAGTTTTGATATGTAAAAAAGATGTCAGAGCAGGTTTGACAGAGATGAAAAGTGCCTAAGATGTGGGTAAGTAGATTAAAAGACATAGTACATTTCAAAAGGAGGAGCCCATGAAAGAATCTCATAAAAAGTGAAATTTCATTTTCTCTTTATTTTCTCCATTTTCTCCATTCATGTTACTTTAGGTCCTGCAGAGAATATGTAGTTTGACCATAAATGCTGTTGAAAGATCATATAGTTAATGCTGTAGTTTTTTAAATGTAGAAATGGCTTCAGGCTGGATCTAATTGAGCAGTCACTGTAAAACATACTAAACCACAGAGAACTTGTGCAGACAAGGATTTTTAAAATGTATTTGTTGATCTCTTTGGAGTAGAGGGCATTAACAACTTAATATGGCATTTTTTTTCTGAAATCAACAGAAATACAGGCAGTTGGATTAGAGGATTAATGGCGCCCTCATTGCCTGAACTGTTTTTTTTTTAATACTCTTTTAGACAGCATATTGTCCATAAGGATTTCTGATTATCTTCTCTGTTATGCTTAGCAAGAACTTTGGAGGACTACGAAATTGGACTCAGTAGGTGTTAAAAAAAAAGTTTATTAAATGTTGATGAGAATCTATCCAATTCTGGAGATTTTCCAGGTCTAAGGAAATTGCTTTATTTGCAGTATCTTCATTCCCTTGTTAACTGATTGCATTTGTGTATTTCAAGTATGTGTCACTTGACAGTGAAAAAAATATGTACTAGAAATACAAGTTATGACAAAAAATTGTTGCTGCCTTTCTCTGTGGCTGTATGACTCCTTTATTTGTATGTATGCTCTCTACCAGAGGACTACACTCCTTGATAGGTCTTTGGAATAGTCATTAACACCTTCATGTGGGGGCGAGATACACAGGCATCCTGTGGGGAGGATAACAAGTTTGGGATTGTATTGCAGGGATTGCATTCCACTTCCAATTTTTTTCTATAGGTCACTCATATGCAAGTAATTCTTGAGCAAACCATTCCCCATCTGTTCAGATCTTGTTATAACAAACTCAGTCATGACAGATTATGGTACATAAAACAGAATAAACTTTGCTCAGCTGGATGTACAAAGTAAGGCGAGAAAGGATACACAGGGCCCTCTGGCTACAGAAAGCTGCAACCAGGGGAGGAGCATTTTCCATGGGAAGTGTGAAAGGTACGTAAAGGGAAGGAAACGTAGGGCTGCCTCTTTGATAAACCACTTCTGCTGCCTGCTGATTAATGTAAACAGGCAAATTAGAGCTTTGTCCTGAGCTGCATGTCCTCAGGTACAGCCCTCTGCTGTCTCACCTCGTAAATGTCTGCACAAAACCCAAGATCCTCACAGAGTAGAATACAAGCTAGACAATGTGGCTGCCATCACTAGACATAGCATGAAGAAAAATCCCATCATTGTGAGTTGAATAATCTCTCTAGTATATTCTAATGAAAAGACCATTTCGTTCATGACAGTTCTAAGATTTCCGTAGACTACAGCTTTGAAGAGCTATTTTCAACTCTAAAGCAACCATGAGTTCACTTTTGCAGGAGCATCCTGGACAAAGGGTCTTGTTTATAACACTTTGCTCCAAATTTTTGCCCTTGCAGGAAAAGGAACAGCATGTGTCATGAAAGTCAAAGTGAAGTTGGCATTTCTAACACCAATGATATTGAAGAAATTGCTGTGTAGGTCACCTGTGTACCCCTTTCCAGGGGTAAGCTGTACTCTCCAATTAAGCTGATGTGACCTCACGCTGCACCTCTCCTGTCCTGAAATAGTGAGCCAGTGGCCTCCTTTGCATTGCTTAGGCAAAAAAATGCTGGGGGTTCATTTTTCTTGTTTTTTTTTTTTTTTTTTTTTTTTTCTAAGTTGGGTAGGCTACTGTTGATGCATAGACTTTCCTTGGGAAAATCCACTGAACACCCCTCTTCCCCCAACCCCTCACCTTCCCATATCTGTCACCAGGTTTACCCTTTAGTGTGTTGCAGAACCAGTCAGATCAGCAACTAGTCCATTTAGCAAATAAAAGGGTGAACAAAATGAAACTACAATACTCAATGGAGTGGTTTCTCTCTCATCTTCCATTCATGGTCATCTTCAAAGAGAGGAGAAGGCCAATTACTCACATGTTTTCACAGCTATGTGGGTGTGTGCTAGGTGGTCATTACGCAATTCATCGAAACAATCTAGAGTATTTCTTCTGAGAGGTGCATTACGCCTGGGCGATAAGACTGGACTTCGAGACTTCAACATAAAGAGGGTAGACCGCCATATATCTAAACAGAGTTCTAGAGCCAGCAATGGCAAAAGGTAGTGTTTGAAATGACAGCAGTTGAAAACAGTTCCAGAAATATTGACAGATACCAAAGAAGCTCAATAAACCCTAGGAAGATTCATGTGTTTAAAATAGGCAGTTAAAAGTCTTTGTCACCTGAAACCACTATTTAGATTATCTGCAAGTCTGTTTCCATTGCACCTTTTCTCTTGATTTTCAGGTACATTGTCCTGCCTCTTAAACATGTTCATGTTTGTGATTTTTTAAGGTAAAAAGAACCACAGAAACTGTAAATGATGCTATATTCTCCCAGGGAATGTTTAATCTGTTGGCAGATAATGAGCAACTGATCACTGCAACCAGGGGTTTGCATGTTCTCTTTTGAGCTGTGGTGTCCGTAAGGCTCTGTTCACCTTTGAGTTATCTCTGTTTGTAGAATATGGCATCCTTGGGCTTTTGACCTAGCTCTGGAAAACAGAGAGGTTCACTACTACCCTCTAGAGTTTTAATTTTAGTTCTTTAATTTCCTACTCAAATTCTTCAGGAGAGACTTAGTCATAGGTTGACTCCTTCTGGTTGGACTTTGTTTTTAAAACACTGTGAGACCATAAGAGATTTCTTGCTGTTTTTAGCAGCTTTTGATCTAGCTACCCATATTCCCATGCCACCCCAAATTCAGCAAATGCCCAGGGGAGGAACCAGCTGTGTGTTTGGGGGCTTTACTATATTCTAATCTGTTTTATCAACCTGTGTATTAAAAAAAAAAAAACGAAACAAAAACACTATTTTCTCTTTCCTTTAGTAGACACCCTCAGCTTTTGCCAAGTCTGATTATTGGCTCTAATCCAGAATGGAAAAATACCTTCAAGGGTGAAAATCTCCTGTGAATTTCAATGCATCAAAAATCCAAGTTCACTTCTCCCTGAATTTTAATTCATTTAGTCCTCACTAATTTTGCAGCTCTCTCATGTCTTTTAAAATAGGGTATATATAATTCATCTATTTTTATTAGCGGTTGCAAACAAACTTTGTTGACTTGATGTGATCTACTGCATTCTACCCAGAAAGAACAACTGAAAAAAATCCACACTTACATCATGTTAAAATGGCAGCAGAGCAAGAATACTAAACCTGGAAAGAGATGGAAAAAGGCCTTGGGGTCTAAGGTGGGGCACATCCAGGTGATAAGTAGGTGAACAGCCAACTCCCTGATAGGCCATAAAAAGTCAAATGGCAGAGCGGTAAAATAGGAAAAAAGGTAGACACAGGAATGAGAAATTTTAGAAAATAATACATGTAAAGAATTAAGCAGGAAAACAACGTTAGGAAAAATTCACAACAGATACTAGATTCAAAAAAATCGGTTTGATTTCAAGCATCTTTGCACAGTGGCAAAAGCTGGAATAAGAAAGGCATGACCTTATGTCTAAAGGAGCTGAACTATTGGCAGGTGACTGAAGCAAGGTGCAGGTGTTGGAACAGGTGTCATAAGCACAATTTATGTTTCTAGTCCTGTTGCGCAGATCAGAGTGAATTCAAAAATGTAACCTGGCTTAATCTTGTAGTTTTTGAGCTCCTTAGCTGAAATTATGCAAAGCCAAATTCTCTTGTCCACAGGTACAATTATTCTCAGAGCTTGAGACAGAGAGGAATAACCTGGACCTGCACACGAGGGCTTCCTTTTCTCCCAAATTCTGCCTTGATGTGGTTTCCTACAACTTACCCTTGATCAGTCCTCTTTGACCCTTATCTGTCACTTGTCTTATTACTTACTTATGTGTTTTAAAGTGCTACAACTTAGAAGCCGAGTTTAAATCGCATTTCCCTTGGTCAAAAACTTTCTCTGGCAAAGAGAAAAGACGGTAAAGATCAAAATAAATGGAAATCAATACAAAGAAGACATTGAAATTCTGGCCCATTTGCCACTGTCACCTGCATAGGGCAGGCAGCCTGGTATCAAAGAGAAAGTAAGAGCTGTTGGTAAAAGGTGCAATAAAATTTATAAAGTCAGGGGTCTTCATTGGGGTTGAGTGGTCCCGGCTGTGGCCGTTTGTCCTTTCTCAATGCTGCCCTCTGCTGGCCATAATGTGACCTGCAGGGGAGCTCACTAAACGTAGGCTTAATTTACAAGCCTCTATCCTTCAGCACCCTGCAGGGATGGGGAATGAGGAGGGAAGCTCCGTGGCTTTCTCACTGATGCAAACAAATCAGAGCTTCAAGAACCATCTAGAGGGAGACAGGCAGAGCTTCAAGAAAATAACAAGGCCTTTTTGTTTGGAAAGTGTGGATAGAACCAAATGACTGAAAACCAAGAGTAACTGAACATGCTTCCAGCGTAAATGAGGGAGATGACGAAGCTGCCAAGAAGTTCTAGCATGTTAGGCAGCGGGAGGAAACTAGTTGCTATAAGGCAGAACTTTTGAGGGATCAGGATTCCCAAATGTTTCCTGGCTTGTAGCTAGAAAAGGTTTACAATGCTAAGTCTTTGAAGGTACAACTTAGTGGCCAGAGGTGCTAGGTTTTCACCATTTCTAGTACCAAGATGGTTCCCAAATGGTGGTTTTATTTTCTTAAGTAAAAATCTGGACCAATGGACTCGGGTCCTCCAGGTAAACTGTCCCTGTGGAACCAGCAGTCGTACACTGAACTTAGAAGGAGGCTGGCGACTTCAGTAGCTTCAAAATCAACAGGCCAAACTATCCTCACTACCTTCTTCACAGCTATTGATTCAAGATCGCAAACTGGACGCCTACCAGCCACATGCTAGCAAAGATGTTTCATGTGTGATGCACCTTCTGTTTTAGTCTGCTTATGCGACAGGAACATAATGCCATCCACAGGTCTTATACAACAAATGTTGACTTCTCTCAGTTCTGGAGGCCGAGGTGTCTGAGATCAGGGTGCCAGCACAGTACAGTTCTGGTGACTACCATCTTCCTGGCTTGCAGAGGCTGCTTTCTTGCTGTGTCCTCACCTGGGGGAGAGAGAAAGCTTTGCTGTCTCTTCTTCCCTTTATAAAGACACTAATCCCACCATGAGGACTTTACCCTCATGATGTCATCCCAGCCTAATTACCTCCCAAAAGTCCGGTTGCATCCTATCATCACATTCGGGCTCGGGGTTTCAACATATGAATTTTGGGGGAATGCAAACATTCAGTTTATCACACCTGGCTTTTACATTGCTATGAATTTGATACAATTATTTAAAACCAGTTGACCTGTGAACAACATGGTGGTTAGGGGTGCCAACATCCCATGCAGTCAAAAATCTGTATGTAAGTTTGACTCCCCCACAACTTAACTACTAATAGCCTACTATTGACCAGAAGCTTTACCAATAGCATACCTAACTGATTTACACATTTTTTATATTATATGTATAATATACTATATTCTTACAATGAAGTAAGCTAGAGAAAAGAACATGTTATTGAGAATATTATAAGAAAAACAAAAGATGCTTACTATTCATTAAGTGGAAGTGAATCATCATAAAATTATTCATCCTCATCATCCTCACATGGAGGAGGCTAAGGAGGAGGAGGAAGAGGAGGGGTTGGTCTTGCGGTCTCAGGGATGGTTGAGATGCAGAAAGTCTGCTTGCAAGTGAACCTGGACCCACCCAGTTGAAACCCGTGTTGTTCAAGGGTCAACTGTGCTAGGATATTTCATATGAAGCCCAGATTTCCTGCTTTTCTAAAGACTTAGAAGTTGTGAAAATATTGGACCCACATTTTGCATGACAACAATTAGATGTAGGTTGCCTACTTTATTTTTTTATTTTATTTATTTATTTTGAGATGGAGTTTCACTCTTGTTGCCCAGGATGGAATGCAGTGGCACGATATCGGCTCACCTCAACCTCTGCCTCCCAGATTCAAGTGATTCTCCTGCCTCAGCCTCCTGAGTAGCTGGGATTACAGGCATGCACCACCACACCCAGCTAAATTTATATTTTTAGTAGTGACAGGGTTTCTCCATGTTGGTCAGGCTGGTCTCGAATTCCTGACCTCAGGTGATCCGCCCACCTTGGCCTCCCACAGTGCTGAGATTACAGGTATGAGCCACCGTGCTCAGGTGGTTTTTCTACTTTAAAAGGAGCATTGTGCTGTACCCCGTTTTCTTCTCGTATCCAACATACTTCTGTTCCATTCATTTGTATTCCTGACTGAACCTAGTCAGAAATTAAGTTTACAAACCAGGTACACAATAATTTTTAAAGCTGATATGTCTCACAGAGGCGGTCGAGATAGTTTTGTGAAAAATCTCTGGAGGCAAATAGATTTTCTGTAGGACCACACATCACCATCACCAATAAAGGAATTACCCTCTTTCCAGTCTTCGGTTTGTTAGTTTAGTTGAGTTTGGATTTCTTATTTGACTTTCTCTGTAGTTCATTTTACTCAATATTCAAAAATAATGGCTACAGATCAGTTTCCCTTACCCATAAAACCAGGATATAAATCACAACTCATAAGGTTTTATATATAATTCCATGAGGTAATGCACATAAAAGTTTTCAAATCGTCACTGTAATTCTATCAGTATTTAATAGTGCTATTTGTTGTATCAAATTTTTTAAGCTATCCTAAAGCTCAGTGGATTAAAACAACCATTTATTTAACTCACAATTATTTGGGTTGATTGGATAGTTTTTCTGGTCTGAGATAGCTGAGTTGATCTTTCCTGGTCGCTTTGATATTTCTATAATCAGCTGTCAGGTCACATCATGGCTGGGGTGGTGGCTAGGTGATCTAGGATGGCCTCACTCACATGTCAGCCTATTATCAGGCAGCTAGGCAGAGCCACAGGATGACTGGGAAATAGGTCTGCCATCATTCAGGAGGCTGGCCCAGACTGCTTTACATACAGTTTGAGGTTTTCAAGAACAGCAAGTGAGTGTAAGCCTCTCTATGAAAGACGTCAAATCTTTGATAGCATGTTTGCTATTTTCCCATTGACAAAGGATATCACAAAGCAGACTATATGAACAGAGAAACTCATTACACCTGGGATGGGAGAAGCTTAAGAGGCATTCTGCAAAGGATCAAATGTACAGGGATGGAGAGAATTTGTGGCCATTTTTGCAATCTATCAAACTGGTTATTATTTTTGTAGTTATTTATTTTATTGATAAATATCAATAATTAAATATCAATAAAGAAAGAGTGTCAACATCTGGCCATTTAACTTCCCTATTCCATATCCTCACTTGTTTTCCATTAACACAGAAATAAAGCTAAAGCTATTTATATAGTAGTCTACCCTTATCCTCAGGATATATGTTTCAAGACCCCAGTGGATGCCTGAAACGTCATATAATACCAAACCCTACATGTGTATTGTTTTTTTCTATACATGCATGCCTATGATAGAATTTAACTTATAAATTAGGCACAGTAAGAGATTAACAACAATAACATAATAATATAGAACAATTATAACAATATGCCAGCATTGCAACCCTTGTGCTTTGGGACCACTATTAAGTATAAAAATGTTACTTGACTGGGCACGGTGGCTCATGCCTGTAATCCCAGCATTTTGCGAGGCCAAGGCGGGTGGATAACCTGAGGTGAGGAGTTCAAGACCAGCCTGGCCAACATGGTGAAACCCCATCTCTACTAAAAATATTAAAATCAGCCAGGCGTGGTGGCAGGAGCCTGCAATCCCAGTTACTCCAGAGCCTGAGGCAGGAAAATTGCTTGAATCTGGGAGGCAGAGGTTGCAGTGAGCCAACATCACACCATTGCACTCCAGCCTGGGAAACGAGCAAAATTCCATCTCAAAAAAAAAAAAAAAAAAGTTACTTGGACGCAAGCACTATGATACCATGAGTGAGTCTCATAACGAAGAAATCTACTAAGTGACAGGTAGCGCATACAGTATAAAGATGCTGACAAAAAGCTGGTTCACGTCCCACGTGAGATGGAGCAGAACAGCCCGAGATTTCATCACTTTATTCAGAAAAGCATGTGATTTAAAATTTATCAATTGTTTATTTCTGGAATTGTCTATTCAATACTTTTGGCCACAGTTGAACACAGGAAACTGAAATCACAGAAAGCAAAACTGCTGATAAAGGGGAGGCTCCTGTACTCACATCCACAGCCTTCTGGGCTATGACTATATGAACCTCTCTTGCCTCACCTCCTCTTTACCATGTAGAACATGGATTACACTCATTCAGAACTGCTTGACATTCTTATATACTATATATATATATATGCGCGTATATATGTAAGTGTGTATCTATATATATATACTGCTTGCCACCTTATATACTACAGTATATGTATACTGCTTGCCATCTTATATACTATACTATAGTATATATATATATTTTATATATATATATACACACTATCTGTATATACTTCTTGCCACTTTATACACTTTTCCAATTGTGCACATTTTATATATTATCTGCTTTCCAAGGACCAGCTAAGAAACTTCCATTCAGATCTCAAATTTCTGCTTACATTTCACATTCTCTATAAAAGCCTTCCTGACTCCTATTTCTCTCCCACATGGTAAGTTTATCCGTGCTCCATAACACCTCTATTACACTTCACTGAATATACCTGCCTAGCTGCACGCACCACCCACAAATCTGTGTGCAGCTGTGGTGGGCCTATGTCCCTATTTGAGACAGCACTTGGCAAGGTGTCCAGAATCTAGTAGGTTCTCAAAAAAGTGCTTGGGGAATGAAGGTACAAATACTAGAGTGACATACAAATTACCTAGCCTAAATGTCATCTAGAGACAAGGTTAAATATACCACCAATATGGGTCCTAGAGTGTGTGAGAAAGTCCTAATATCCAGGTCATATATGTGTGCCTAGGTATCCTTGACTTCAGATAACCCACTTTTTATCGTTCTGAATATGTTTCATCACAGAGAAAACCTTCTCTCCTTTCACTCTCAGTGTGAATAAATGCTCTGTCAAAAGTGGGCCATTCCCTGCTATGAATTGATAGGATAGGGTCAAGCATTTTCCAGATCTTGAAACTAAGTTTTGTGTAAAAGTGCATAAATGCTGTTAGTAATGTATCTGGAGAATAGGATGTAACCAGTGTACGCCAGGGGACAGACTGCTTTGTGAGAACAATTTATGATCTGTCAGGTGGGAACTTTTATGGTGCTGTGCGAAGAGACAAAGAAATTTTAGGAGCTGCTAAAAGCAACAGAAAATATGCTTTCAAGCTTAATGAGGAGAGGCGATAGAATCGGGTTGGCATGTAAGGCTGGCTCCATGTGTTAGAGAAAAGCTGAAATGTTCTTAGTGTTATATATTTTGATTTTGCTAAATTTGTTTTGGGAAGAATGGATATTTATGTCCCTGCTCAACAAGCAGCAATTTCAATGTCTATCAATATAATAAGCGTTTTATTTGAAAATTGTGCCCCATGAACAATTTCTGTGTGAGTATGTCATACTTTTTTTCATGCAAAAGCCTTATTTTCTAGGGAAAGTGATAAATCCATTCCTCATTGTCTTGACTAAAGAAAGTAGCCTTACACAGGCCAAATAATTTTTACTTAGCTGATTAGAAAACATTCCCACAGGCGTCATCTTAAACGAGTCAAAGTATTCATATTGATAATATTTCTAAACTTCTAAATCTACAGTCTCTTGATCTAACTACTAACCAATAAAGTTCCTACAATGAAATAAACTTCAGATTTATAGTAACAGTAGCCAAGATGAACTCAACAGTCCTCAAACATAGAAGGGCCCTATTAGAAAATTTAGATAGAAACCAACCCTATTAAGTATGAGGAAACAGGGGTCAAAGTAGTTGAAGTGATGGATCAAGATTTGAATAGCTCAAACATGTCAATCATAAGGAGTACACTCTTTTCAAAGTCTATGACTGTCTTTTGGTGTCTTATTTTAATTGTTGACAAAACTGCATTTGCAGTTATTCTAATCAAGCTTCACAGAATATTCTCAACTACCCTAAAAAACGACTGGAAGAAATGACTGCTTCAGTAGAATTCACTTTAAATACCATTGCAATGCAAAAGGCCCCCAAATCCACCACACCACACTACAAAATTGATACCACAGTACCATAAGTGTGCAGAATAATGCCTATTGATTTATTCAGGAAGCAATGGAAAAGGAAATATCAGTAACATCATATATATGTATGTTCTTTTTCTGACCAAAAAGAATAAGCATGATGAAAAACATGGTTAATGTTTTCCAGATTTGATGCTATATATATTTTCCTCCAAAGATAAATATGAAAAATTGCATCCATCTGTTCATACATCCAGCCAAAAAAGTGCATACCTGTGTACTTAAATTGTCCTAAAGTAATGCATGTCAATATTAGGAAAGTGCTCAAAACTTTAGGGGAAGATGGCCTGATATTAAACACTTGCTGGATGAAATCTTAAACCAAGAATCTGTTTGTCCCTTGATGATACAGTCTTATTTTATTTGCTTATGCCCATCCAAGTGGTCCAGAAGGAAATGCCCTCAACTCCTTTGATTAATGGGTGGCAAACTTCAGTCTGCATGAGAATCAATTGTAGAACATATATATTGTATATATATACAAAAGATATAATATATAATAAAATATGCTATATATAGTATATTTTATTGTGGACTATATATATATATAAAAGCTCTGGAGATGGAGATGGAGATATATATCTCAATCTCCAGAGATTATGATTCAGTAGATCTGCAGGGAGATGGGGATTACAAAAGTCTAGTCTAGTTTTCATATTATTACAGGTGAAAATAAAAGTTGATCTGCAAGTATTTTGAGGATCATTACTCTAGATTTTAAATCATTTTTGCTAACCTGAGAAGGCATATTGCATATTGGGTTGTGATTAGACTTTTTTTCTGAGGCCTGATAAATTGTCATACATTTGAACCAAGTAAGGAAAAAACATCTGTACAGAGATATCAGGTACAGCCAGTATACAGTAACGGGGTAAAGGAAAAATCTTAGGCACTAAACTGCCTGCGTTTGAGTTCTAACTTCACTACAAATTAGTTGCACATCTCTGGGAAAATTAGTCTCCTTGTACCCCATGTTTCTCCTAGGCACATGAGAGCTAATAATATTAGTTGCCTTACCAGATTGTTTTGCTGATTAAATGAATTGAAACAGAAAAAGAAAAAAAGGGAGGGAGAATGTGCACATAGAAAAGTGTCTGTAGAAAAATATGACTTTATAATTGTATAAAGTCATATTAATGTATATGCAGAAACAGACACAATTGAGTGACAAATACAAGCAGAAGTATTATAAAACTTTAGTTGATTTGAGTGTTTGAGGGGAATGGATTGATTCAAGAAGGAAGGGAGTAAGACGCCTTCAGAAAACTATAGTAGGCTTTCAATGACCTGAGAAGGTAATAGAATATAGCAGTCAGAGTCTCTGACCAGAGTCATCAAAGATTCATTTTATGCAAGTTGAGTATCATGATTCTTCTCTGTTTTTTCTTTGGACATCCGTTGGCAGACATCTGTGTTTTAGAGAGTATATTCATGGAGGGCATTCCTTGAATATCTGGACATTATTCTCTTGTGGACCTTGTCTTGTGGAGAGTTGAAGTAATTGAGAGATGGAACAATATGTGTTTGTACTTTTTATAGGCTGTGATCCCGATTCTGACATCCACCTCTGGTCATATCACACAGTAGAAGAAAGGGATTATGAGCCCAGGCTCAATATAGATGTGTTTCTCCTAGCCGAGGAGAATTCTTCTTCTATGATAACATAGGGATATAGTTTGAAAAATGCATTGGCAGATGCAAAAGGATTTGTACTTAGAAAGGAGAAAATATATTGTTTTTAAACACATTTCACTAAAAGAATACATATTATAAAGTAAAATTTTAAAAAATGTGCTGCAGTAGTAAAAATAAAATAACTCCTTGCTTAGTACTCTAAGAGATTATAATTGATAACACTTTGAGTGTGTCAGGCATTTTCGGAAAAAAAATTCACTATATATCCATCTATGAGAATGATACTGGATATTTGATTTGTATCTCATTTGGTTTGCAAAACATGGTATCATGACCAGGTTCCTCTGTCTTTAAAATTAGTCAAAGACCTGATTTGTATTGATGTGGTGTAATGGATATGGAAGTCTTCTGCTTTTGAGAAAGTAGATTGTCATTCTTCTCCATTATAAATAATGATTTGTATATAAAATTGTTTTCTAGAGAGACAGTTCCAATTTGCAAATCAAGTACAGTGCAAGAGAACATTCATTTTCCTGTACCCTTGTTAACACTGAGTATGAATGATTTTTTAAAAATTTTAAAATTAGCTAGTTAGTTCAATAAAAGGACTCATTTTTACAATTTATTTTTCTGAATTTATCATTTACCAGTAAAGTAAACTTAGTTTCAGCCAGTTGAGGATGTAGAATTTGGAAATGAAAATTTAGTGCCAACTGTATGATCTGCCTTCCGTTCTTGACTTCTCTCCCTGCTGGCTGGGCTTAAAAATGAGCCTGTCACCATCTGTCTCTGTCTGCCCCATTTCTGTTCCTCAGAGTCATGCATGGGTGCAATCACGCAGACACCCCTTGATTCCACACATAATCAAGAGGAAAATTTAAAACCCCAGGAAAAAAGCTTTTCACAGAACAAGAATTGCATCCTCGATCTTTACATGCTAGAAACAGCCTTCAATTTTCTCCATGGAGATCTGTTTTATGTGTTATTTTGGTTTGCTTCTAACCCTGTTTTCTACTGCAAAAAGGCAATTTCTATTACTGGACTCTTGATTCGATGTGCAGTTAAATGCTACATCACAGCTGAGTTTCAATATTTCACAGTGGATGGGGAAAGTATTAACAAAGTTTGTGTTTCCCTCCACATATAATAACCACTAATTCACCGGAGTTAGGGGTTTCAGTGGTCTGACTCTGTACTTCCCTAACAGCATATTTTCTACCTTTTTCATCAAGATTTCACCCAAATATAGTATTTTTTAGAAAACCCTCTGGTTTGCCTATTTGACAGAATGTCAATCTCAGTCATTTAACTCAAGTGCTTCAAACCTCTGACACCCCCAGACAGAGGAAGGCCAAAAAACTCAAGGACAACAGTCAATCCCTGGTTTACTCTTCTTACAGAGCTTCACATTTCACCCTACAGCTGCCTAGTACCATTATCTGTTCTCTGTGTCAGCTAATTCCTACCCACAAAAAAATCATTTAGAAGAGCCAGTAAAGTCCAACTTATACTTGAAATTTGACTTGAAGATGGTAGTGGAAGGAATTCAGCTTCTGAAAGCTATCAGGGTTCCTTTCTGGTCAAGGAGGTTCATTTTGTATGTTCCCAAGTATGGGTGGGTACCAAGTGACCTTAAATATCATCATATAGCCTGGGCACAGTGGCTCACACCTTTAATCCCAGCACTTTGGGAGGCCGAGGCAGGCGGATTGCCTGAGGTCAGGAGTTCGAGACCAGCCTGGCCAACATGGTGAAACCCCGTCTCTACTAAAAATACAAAAATTAGCCAGGTGTGATGGTGGGTGCCCGTAGTCCCAGCTACTCAGGAGGCTGAGGCAGGAGAATCGCTGGAACCTGGGAGGTGGAGGATGCAGTGAGCTGAGATTGCACCACTACATTCTGATGATGCAATTCAGTGAGAGTGTCAGTGGAGGGCCAGGACCAGAGTGTGAACCCCAAAATGTGAGCCTCAAATGAACTGGATGGATGGAGAAGCTAGTGTCATTCCTACAGGAAGCTGTTTGGTTGTTTTTGTTGTGGTTTTTGTTCTGTTATTTTCTCAATGACTTCTCCACAGGGGTCTCTATACCCCAAAACTACACTGTAAATTCCTCAAGGGCACTTTGCAGTCTGACAGATCTGAATTGTAAGCCAGGTTCACCAATTACTGTGTGATATCAGCAAACTTATTTGATTTTTTTAATCTTAGTTTTCCCATGTGTTAAAAAAAGAAAAACATATCCTAAGGTTGTTGTGGGGATTACATATGTGCATATGTACAAATGCCTGCAACACTACTTAGAGCATGGTAAACATGAAGATATGGTAGCTATTTTTAAATATATTTCTTATGAACCTCCATGGCATTAAAATTGGGTTGGCCACAGGATCAGCATTTTAAAAGCATTTGTGGGTTTGAATTGAGCTAGAGCAGAGCATTTTAATATATCTTATTGATTTGTTTATCCTTTCAAATATTCCAGCCTTCAATTTAGAGAATTTGTTTGAAATATAAAAACAGATGATAGGAGAAAGGAAAACAAGCCATATTATTTTGGCACACAGTAGGCACTAAATAAATACTTGTTGAGTGGATGAACATATGTGTATACTCCAAGCCACTCAACTCAGTGGAGGAAATTATGTATTTCAATACGAGGCCTCAAGTGTGGTACAGAGGGAGAATGTAGTGATAGAGGTTTCAAGTTACTGTATATGCGTTAGAAGTTTTACACAGCTAAATGCAAAACATCGAATAAACTATAAATTTGCTTTACTGAAAAATTAATATCCCAAAAGGAGAGCCTTAAACAAGGTTCTGTCTCTGTCTGACAAAAAAGAAGTGGTTTATATATTGGAAGCCAAGGTATCTTAGAGACCATGATGCCCAAAATTTATGATAGGTGAATAAACAGGACATGGACCTGAGGTATTTAGATGTTGAAAATTCAGAGAAAAAGTATACCAGATTTCAGAATATGAGTTTTTTTGTTTTGTTTTGTTTTGTTTTTTAACTGGGTCTCACTCCGTCACCCAGACTGGAATGCAGTATTGTGATCTCGGCTCACTGCAACCTTGCAACCTCTGCCTTTCAGGCTCAAGTAATCTCACCTTAGCCTCCTGAGTAACTGGACCACAGGCTTGTGCCACTGCACCCAGATAATTGTTTTTGTATTTTTAGTAGAGACGGGGTTTCCCCATGTTGCCCAGGCTGGTCTCAAGTGATCCACCTACCCCTACCTCCCAAAGTGCTGGGATTAGAGGTGAGCCGCTGCTCTTGGCTAAGAATGAGTTTTTAAATGAAGAGGTGATTCCATCTTGCAGGGGAGATATCAGCAATGAAGTTTGAGATCACAGCAATGAAGTTTGAGAGCTACGAACAGTGGTAAGCTCCACTTAACCTAAGCAAAGGATGTAGTTGCTTTGTCTAGGAAGGGAAGATGGCCTAGAAAGGGAAGCTGCTACTTGGGAATGACGTGTGAATTCTCTTTTATCTCCCATCTAGTAGCCTAACTTTTAAGAGTTGTCTGTATTTCCTGACATTGGACTTACTTGTTTTTTTTTTTTTTTAATTTTAATGTTTTATATTAATTTTTGTGGGTACATAGTTGATGTGTATACTATGGAGTACATGAGATTTTTGATACAAGCATGCAATGCATACTAATCACATCATGTAAAATGGGGTATCCATTCCTGAATTTAGTTATACTCTTTTAATTATTTTAAAATATACAATTATATTATTATTGATTATAGTTATCCTTGATTTACTTCTTAGTATTCTCTGGTCTGGCTTCTACTTCTATCACTGCATTGGCACTGTCGCACTTACAGACATGAATCTTAAGGACATCTTCCTGTTCTCACCTTACTTCCTCTTGCTGCAGTATTTTAAATTGTCCCCTGGTTTCTCCACACTCTTCTATGCTAATTCTTGCCTCTCTAACAAATCTGAAAATGTTTGTATTCCTAGGGCCGGGCGCCGTTGCTCACGCCTGTAATCCCGGCACTTTGGGAGGCCTGGGGGCGCAGATCACAAGGTCAGGAGTTCGAGACCAGCCTGGCCAATATGGTGAAACCCCATCTCTTCTAAAAATACAAAAATTAGCCAGGCGTGGTGGTGGGCACCTGTAGTCCCAGCTACTTGGGAGGCTGAGGCAGGAGAATCACTTGAACCTGGGAGGCGGAGGTTGTAGTGAGCTGAGATCACGCCACTGCACTCCAGCCTGGGCAACAGAGCAAGACTCTGTCTCAAAAAAATTAATAAATAAATAAATTAATTAAAAAGTTTGTATTTTTCAAGCATTGCCCTGTCCTAGCCTTCTTTCTATTTTATATTTTCTGTCATAACCAACATTTCACATCAAGCTTGACATGTCAACTTTTATATATCCCAATATCAATATTGATCTGCCTCTTAAAGTGAGGTTTGCAGCTCAGATTTCTCCTTGAAGCTGCTTGTTTGGCAGCTGCATTCAAATTCATCTCAAATTCAATAGGTACAAAACTAAACTTCTGGCCGGGCACGGTGGCTTGCACCTGTAATCCCAGCACTTTGTGAGGCCCATGCGGGCGGGTCACCTGAGGTCAGGAGTTCAAGGCCAGCCTGGCCAACATGATGAAACTCCATCTCTACTAAAAATAAAAAAAACTAGCTGTGCATGGTGGCAGGTGCCTATAATCCCAGCTACTCAGAAGGCTGACACAGGAGAATCTCTTTAACCCGAGAGGTGGAGGTTGCAGTGAGACAAGATTGCACCATTGCACTCCAGCCTGGGTGACAGAGTGAGACTCTGTCTCAAAACAAAAACAAAAACAACACAAAAAACAACTTCCAATGATCTTTTTTTTTTACGGTGGAAGCGTGTATTTTTCTGTGTTCACAAACATTTTCTCAGTTATGCAAACTAGAAACATCTCAGTTACGCTTGCCCGTTCATAGTGATTATCACTACATACTGCTGGCTTTGCCTCCTAAATGTGTCTTAAATATTATTAACTCTCCCGTGTCACCAGCCACCCTATTCCCAAAACCATCATTAACCACCTGAACTAGCGCAAGAGCCTCCGACCTTCATTCTCCTCCTTGTCTTGGCTCTCCTGGAAATGATTTTCATGCTGCAGGCCAAGGATCTATGTAAAATAGAATTTGGAGATAATTGCTTCTCAGCTAAAAACCTGCAGTGGCTTCCCGTTGCAAACAACCTGGTGGCTGAGCTTCTTAGCAGAACTGGAAGGCCTGGCAGGGTGCAGGCCCTCCCTATCTCTCTTGCCTCATCTGCCACGATTTTCTGCTTTGCTCCTCGAGCCTCCCTCACAATAATGTTCCATCAGCAATTTTGTCATTGTTATTCTGTTTTAGTTTAATTTTTATTTTCATAATAGTTATTCATATACATGGTTTTCTAAACCTGTGGTTTTATCAGTCAGTCAACTCCATAATTCTAAGTGACATGCATATATTGTTACTATTTATTTTTAAAGAAACTTTCATTGCATTTATATGGTTGAAAATAAATAAGTATCCCTCATACATTACTCTACACACAGGCTTCTCATTTTTCCATCCTAAAATATGATTTTATCACAGGTTTGAGTTAAATTAATTTTAGCATTTTTATTATTTGCCTATGAAATAGTATTTGTGGCTGAGCCATGTAGTATAGTAAGATTATACATTTTTATGACTTTTTTGTCTTTCCTAGAGTCAGTAATTCCTTTATCTTTTAATTTACCTTTTTTGTTATACCTACCATTAATTTATCCTCAAGATTTCAGGCAACAATATATATTTCCTCTTGGCATATTTAAACACACCAAGGAATTTCTGAATTTAGATTTGTTAAATTTAATGAATTAGTTTATCTCAGAGAAGTTTTCCATCTTCCTGCTCCAGTCTGACAAGTTGTTCTTTAGATTTGCTGTCCAGTTCTTGTCCTGAGATCTGCCTTCACCATCATCTTTAGATTTTATGACCCTATCTTTTGGGATGAATTTCCTTTTCCATATGTCCATCTGTCTTAATTACCCATCATTTTGTTTTGCTTTGTAGTATTTTCCTGAGAAAGAGATTTAATAACATTTTTGACAGTGTCTGTGATAAACCATGGCCCATTTCAGAAATTAGGTTCACAGAAGGATTAATTATAGGGTTTGGTCTTTTGGTAAGAGAGTTTGGGAAAGTTTGAAGGAATTGGGTTCTGTTCTCAGTTGGATGCTGTCAGGAAGTAGGGGTGATTACACGGGGCATCTTAATCATTCCTTTCTAGAAGGCGGGAGAAATGAAGCCTTGCTAACGTTCTGATTGGTTACAAAAGCAGCACTTACTCCTATTGGTTAGGAAAGGGCTATTTGGGTACTTTTGTGATTTAGACCATGTTCTTGTTTCTGTCTGTGCTCATCAGGATTATGGAGTACCTTATTTTGCCTTGTTCCATCATGGACACAGAGTGCCCTTGTCTGATATTAATTTTCTGTGAAACTGTGTGTGTTGGACAGGAGAACAAGAGGCCCGCACAGCCCTGAGCGTTAGGTCAGTTCCCAGCAACACTGAAGCCCAGCTGAGAATGCCCGGCCGGCTCTCACTGTCGGGCACTGCCTTTCTTTTCCTTACCTTTAGTTTCTTGGCTCACCTTTTATGGAATTTATATGATTCACTTGTTGAACAAAGTGGCTAACCCTTTGATGATCTTTTTGCTTAGTTTCATATTATCTTCTCTATTTTCCATCTTTGTCTTTTTCTGTTTTCTTCCTGGGAGATTTCCTAAATTTAACTTGCATCTTTTCCAGTAAATTTAATCTTCAAGAGTTTTTTTGTGGTTCTCCAGACCTTTCTCTTCATGGCATTCTGTTATTGTTCATGCATCGAATACCTTATTTTATTGCTGTGAAGATAGGGCAAAGTAAAGATGTTTGTGGCTTGTTTTTATTTGTTTTTGTTTTATCTTAGGTTTTTATCTCTCTGCGTTGTCTTTTCTCATATATTCTTATATATCCTTTTCTCTGTTAATCTATTCTCCCCCTTCCAATGATTCTTGACTCTCCTTTCATATTTATAGCAAAACCCCGAGGAAGTCTGTGTGCATGAGTGTTTTTCTTTTTTCATGTTCGTGAGGTCACTGTAGGGTGAGGTGGTTGGATTACTTCTTTGGAGAACACACAGCCATTACTATGTGTAATTCTATTCACTTGCTAAGTTAGTTTTTATTTTTTCAGAAACTGGACATCCTATCTAAGAATATAAACCTTGCTGCCATGGATAAAGGAGAAGAAAGTTGGGTAAGGAAGTTTGAGGTTTCAAACTCATTATTTAAGGTTTTGGTTATTCCACCTTTTCAACATAGCACCCCTGCCCTGAGCTGGCCTGATGTTCAAAATTCAGAGTTACATGTCATTAAAGGAGAGGGGCAACTCCCAGTTTGACTTGGTCAGTGAGATAGGATTGTATCTTAGACTCTAACTTTTCCTAAAGACTTTCAGTCCATTTTGTGTAGCCTCACTTGGAACTCATTTTTAGAAATTATTGAACCTCTAGTATGTGTTTTTCTCTCGGGGTTTCCTGCCATATATTCACATTTTCATGATTCTTGTTAGTCTCATTACTAGCTTATGTATTTATCCTCTGAGTCTGTTAAGTGAGTCAACACTTGCTCATCTGTTCTCTACCATGTCATTTTGTTGTTGTTGCTGTTCCCTAATTTTCCTTTTGCTTTGTCACTGAGGATTTAGGAGTCACTAAAAGTAATCGAATGAGTTCAAATCTTCACATTTAACTGGAAGTCTCAGTTCATACTTCAGACATAAGGATAAATTAAATTTTGAAAGATGACCATGGCATGGATACTGAGCTAGAATCTAGAATCAGATATTAAAAAGAAAATGTTTCAGTGATTAGAAAGGGAAGTACCATATGGTTTTATTAAGAATAAGCCATATTGGCTGAGCATGGTGGCTCACACCTATAATCCCAGCACTTTGGGAGGCTGTGGTGGGTGGATCACCTGAGGTCAGGAGTTTGTGACCAGCCTGGCCAACATGGTGAAACCCCATCTCTACTAAAAATTAAAAAAAAGAAAAAAAATTAGCCAAGTGTGGTGGCAGTTGCCTGTAATCCCAGCTACTCGGGAGGCTGAGGCAGGAGAATCACTTGAACCTGGGAGACAGAAGTTGCAGTGAGTGGAGATCATGCCATTGCACTCCAGCCTGGGTAAGAGGAGCAAAACTCTGTCTCAAGAAAAACAAAAAAGGCCAGGCGTGGTAGCTCACTCCTGTAATCCCAGCACTTTGGGAGACTGAGGCAGGTGGATCATGAGGTGAGGAGATTGAGACCATCCCGGCTAACATGATGAAACCCTGTCTCTACTAAAAAATTAAAAAAAAAAAATTAGCCAGGCATGGTGGCAGGCACCTGTAGTCCCAGCTACTCAGGAGGCTGAGGCAGGAGAATAGCATGAACCTGGGAGGTGGAGCTTGCAGTGAGCCGAGATCGCGCCACTGCACTGCACTCCAGCCTGGGCGACAGAGCGAGACTCTGCCTCAAATTTATCCTAATTTCCTATGTTAATAAGTTAACTAACCTGGCAGATCAATGAAATGCATTAGGTAGAGTAAAAAAAATCATAGAATGGGTATTTGAAGATATTCTTATTGACATAATGTTGGGAAATAGTATTTGTGGTGAATAGGATTAAGGACTTTGGATTTTATACATTACATAGGGTTACATCATGGTTCTGCCAACTGTGTGACCTTGGATGAATTACTTAACCTTTTAGCACAAGTTTATTCTTCTGTAAAAATGAGATTAGTCATTTATTTTAAAATGAAGATTGATTAAATGTTTATTAAGGTTGTTGAATATTTTAAATAGAGTAATATATATATGATGCTGTGGCAGACTGTCAGCAGCTCAGCCTCATATCTGCCCTCATCTTTATTTTCCATTGCATCACAGTGGAGAAGCTTGGGCTACATTTCCCCAAATCTTTTTCCAGTATGCTTTTATATGAGATTCTCGTCCACAGTTACGCCACCCTGAACACACCTGATCTCCTCTGATCTTGGAAGCTAAGCAGGTTGGGTCTGGTTAGTGTTTGGATGGGAGAGTACCTGGGAATACCAGGTGCTGTAGGCAAAAATTAAAAAAAAAAAAAAGGTAAATAAATAAGTGAGAGTCTGCCAATGAGAAACAATGATCTGAGATTTCAATGCAGATGTAAAGGCAGCTGCAGGCAAAGTTGTAAACAAAAGACAGATGCAAGATACAGGGTCCCATTCTGGTCAGCTCCATCAAACCATTCACTTTAGTCCTGCATCCAATAGAGATCAATAACCACAGCCTCCTTGGACAAGCTCCTTTGAATTCCGTGCCCCCTACTACAGGCAACTGAGAGCATCTTCTAGGAATTGACCTGTGGCTGCCTGGGCTTTCAGATGTTGTGAAGTCTTATAGTAGCTTCTCTGACCTTCACTCATTCATCTCTTCCAACATTTCTGTAACTCCTAGAACGATGTATTAAAATTATTTCCATCCATTAATACTGATATACATGTGGATGGTGTATCCCCATGATATACATGTGGGAAAAAAAATTGATCATGGGTTGACCACTGTTAAGGCTGCATATATGGGGGTTTATTTTGCTATTCTGTCTACTTCTACATGTGTTAAAAAGCAACAAGATAAGTTAAAATATATTTTCATATAAACAACACAAAACTCTTTCTTCCTTGGAATATAGAATTAATTCTGTTTTCCCAACAGTTATAAATGCTAAGCACAGGGCCCAGCAGAAGGCAGTGCCCCAGCCTGTCATCAATAGAAGTAGATTTTTTTTCAAAGTGTTATATAATTTTATATATGATTGGATTATTCTAACAAAGATATATGTATTGAAAAGCACATTTGGGTCCGGAAGTGGTTCTGGTGATATTTGCCTAGTCATTATCTTTGGTCTTCATACTGTCCCATAATCAGATTACCTAAAGGTGTATAGTAGCTGCAAAATGCAAGACAATATCATGATATACTAAAGCAATGGTACAAATCTTTAAAAAATATTAAGCTTATTGGAGTGTAAATGTGACACAGAACTTGAGCCAAAAAAAAAGGAAGATGATGGAATCCATAGATTATAAGTATTCTATCTTGCCTCAATTGTAGAACATTTTAATAAAGATTTTTAAAGTTTATTAGTATTTTAATAAGCCTATCATCTTTCTTTGTGTTTGCCCCTGGATGTGTGCCTTATTTGAGCGAGTGACCTTGTATTATCGAGCTCCCGCATTTCCCACAGCACTTAGCACAGAGCCAACCATGTAAAATATCGTCACAAAGACTTATTAAATTAATTTCTTAAATCCCTTCTGGACTGCCCATTTGCCTTCATTAATTACGTTAGACCTAGAGGAGATGACCTCTACTTGCTGCCATGGTTGAATTACATCTTACACTTGTAGATTCATTGAACAATACAATTTTTCAGGGGAAGAGATAAACTATAGAGTTAGAACATATTCATTTTATGGATGAGGATATGAACGTTCTCATATTTCATGTGATTTTGCCACCTCCCTCCCCGAAACCCATATATTCACATTTGTTCTCTCAGATACTTTCTCTCTTACAATCACTTCTTGCTGCAAAATAACAAATTTGGAGTGAGAATGGAGATGTGCCTTCCCTTGTGTCTTTTCAGCTGGTAAACCACAAATAAATATCAGAGTCTTAACTATTATAATTCAAAATACAAATATGCCATGTCAAACTGTTTTTTAAATGATAGATTTTCATTTTTTAATTACAGCAAGTATTTCTTTTGAGATTCAAGAGATTTTAAGCTTTATGAGCATTAATACCTTTGTGATTGTGATTTGTTTGCCCCTAATTAAAAGAATCAGGAGTATAGTCGGGAAAGAATATTGATGCACCAGGAAAACTTATGAAGAATGCAGCTACTTATTTTCTCCTTTTGTTTCAATGATCAAAAATCTAGCACATGGCAGAAATGAGGCAAATCTGCTATGACAGGGATAATTGTGGCTGTATCTTCTGTTCCATCATTCATTAACAACAGGATAAATATGAATCCTGGATTTTGCTAATCTGATGGTCTTGGCTCTGTTTTTGATAAACAGTATAAATTATTTCCAGAAGAGCTGTGGAGAAAAATGCGAGATATTATTGTAGAACCCAACACTCTCATAAAACTTACAAAACTTCTGCATGTGGCCCAGGAGACAGTAACTACCCATGTGTCTTCATGAGCCCAGGGGAAGACATCAGACAGGCTCTCTCCCTCACCATGTCCTCACGCTTAGTTCTCTTTGCACCTGGATGAAAGGGAGACTGCCAGCATTTCTTCAGCAGGCTTCTGGCTGTCAAAACAAATGCAAGCCTCCTGGGGATACTCATCCTTGCTTGCTGAGGCGAACACACTGTGTTAAGCATTTTACATATGTTATCCTCATACATCCTTACAGAGCCTTTGACTAGGGGCTTCATTAAGCAAATGATAAAAGTGAATCTCAGGGAGGGTTTGATTTTTAATAACGTATATCTTTTAAATGAAAAGGTTGGGATTGGAGCCCCTGTTTCTCAGTACCAAAGTGGGCACTGCGATATCCTGCTTCCCAGAGCTGCTCTGTGGGGGACATTAGTTCTGAAACCCTCCTGATTCCATTACTTTCTTCTGATGCCTGTCTTAGTCAGTTCAGGCTGCCAAAACAAAATACTATCAACTGGGTGGTTTAAGCAACAGAAATTTATTTCTCATTGTTCTGGTGGCTGGGTAGTCCAAGATCAGTGTGCCAGCATGGTCCGTCTTTGGTGAGGGCCCTCTTCTGTATGGGATGGCCATTTTCTTGCCATGTCCTTCCTCACGTGGTGGAGAGTAGAGAAAGGAATCCTTTGTGTCTCTTCTTAAAAGGTCATTAATTCCATTCGTGAGGGCTCCACCCTTATGTCCTAATCACTTCCTTTGGGAAGCCCTGCCTCATAATACCATGGCACTGGAGATTAGGCTGTCTCAGAAATTTTGGCAGAACACAAACGTTCAGTCCCTAACAATGCCTGAAATTAAAGGTGAGCAATTTAAGGTTTCTAAGTGATGAAAAGAAAGTTTTTCTAGCCCACTGTGTGCTGAGAATGCTGTTGTTACATGGCAATGTGGACATGTAATTAAAATATTATTAATACTAGAATGTAAGCTCCCTGGAGGCAGGGTTATTTGTCTGTTTAGTTCCACATTGTATCTCAAGTTCCTGGAAGAGTGCCTGACAAAACAAGGTGCTCAACAAATAGCTGTTGAATGAATAGATCTTCCGGGTTGAAGTCACCTCAGTGCCAGCTTTGGACTGCCCACCATTATTTTTGTTTTGTTGCAGAAGAGAAAGATCACACTTTGGAGAAATAAATGAACCTTTTAGAATTCACTGAGAAAAAAAAAATATAGAAGTTTCTGCAGACCACAACTAAATAGATACAAAGTCTCTAGCTACTCTTTCAGAGTAGTTCCTCACTCCTTATAAACTATAGGCATTTCTGCTTCCAATCCACTAAGTTTTAGTCCATTAATAAAACCCCTATCAGTAGTGGTTGTTGCACTCATGGCAGGAGGAAAATGATGTCTTGGTATAAACAACCAGAATGGTAACTCTGCCCCAAACACAACTTGTTTCATAGAGATTGTTTATTTGTTTGTTCCTAATTAATCTTTCTCTAGTAAGGAGGAAATGTAGAGAGATAGCTGACTTCCACATGATTCCAGTAACTGCTTGGCTTGTATATATGTATTTAAAATAAAGAGAACAAATGAAAAAATGATAAAGAAAAAGCATAAGGGGAGAGGAACAAGGGCTACGCAAGTATAACAAAAAAGAAAAGCTACAGAAGATCGAGAGGATCTAAACTGAAGGATGTGAATGGGAATTTCATTATACTTTAAAGGAGATGAGGGCTGCAAGTTGACTATTAGGATATGATTAAAAAATACTTTGTTGAGAAAAACAATGTTAGGCCTGGCATGGTGGCTCATGCCTACAATCCCAGCACTTTGAGAGGCAGATATGGGTGAACTGCTTGAACTCAAGAGTTTGAGACCAGCTTGGGCAACATGTCAGAGACCTCATTTCTGTTAAAAATACAAAAAAGTAGCCGGGCGGGTGGTGTGCACCTGTGGTCTCAGCTACTCCAGAGGTTGAGGCGGGAGGATTCCCTCAGCCCACAAGGTGGAGGCTGCAGTGTGCCTAGATCACGCCACTACATTCCAGCCTGGGTGACAAAGCAAGAAGACTCTGTTTTGAAAAAAAAAAAAAAAGTACAAAGTAAAAACAATGTTGTAGATTCATGAGTTAGAATACCTTTTTAAAAAATTTTTACACTAATCTATATCTGAACTGCAAACTACTATCTATCATTGGATCATAGTCGACCTCTTGCAGTTATACTGAATAAAAGGAAGTAAGCCAAAGCAAGTATCGGGATCTTAAATCTTTCAACTCTCTCCCTGATTTGTATCTTTCACAGTGATCCATATTTACTCATGTGGAAAAAAGAGAGTATCACTCATGGCATAGTACAACTGCAGCAAAGGGAAGATTACAGATTTTCTTTCTAACTATAGCATCCAGGCTTTGCAATAAAATAGTAGTTTGATCGTTTATATAATCATTACTTTTAAGGGAGCAATTCAATCCCCAATTAAAGAGCTGAGGTATGTAAACAGATATGATGCTCTCTTTGCACTCTTATTGAGAAGTTACTTTTTAATTGCTTTGCTTATAATTTCAACTTCAAAGCCAGTAATAGCTTTTGAATTAATAGCTCATAGCCCATTTGATACACTGATATTTAATTAATGAGTTCATAACTCTAGTGGCACATTGCCTTTCTGACAGCTCCTCCAGGTTGTTAGTTTCCATATTGCTATCTGTTGTCTGCTAACATTCTTAGAGAGGTCATTTTGCCTGTGTTATCCTTTCAACTGGATGGTGAAAAAGAATGGGCTCAATCAGAAAGAAAGGTGCCCCTTCTCCTTTCCTGCTCAGTAGATAACTAGCTTTGTTAGACCTCTGGGCATAGTTCAAATTTCATATTGTTTTAACTTTCTAGTTGTAGAGTTTGTCTACACTGATGTCATCTACAACCCACTAACTTAATAACTGTCACATCTATAGGGTTTGGAGATGGGGAGGTGGATGAATGAGGCCATATCTCTGTCCTTTTCTCTCCAGAAGCCTTTTCAGATTATGCCATAGCCCACAATGTTCTTCCTTCCCATGACTCTACTAGTTACTTGGCAAGAGGTGGAAAACTGTGGTTTTTGAGCTAAGGATGTGTTTTACATTTTTTTAAAGGAAAAACAAAAAAGAAAAGGGGGAGGAGGAAAGGGAAATTTCAAGACGTTTGCAGAAACAAACAAACAAACAAAAAAACAACTTACTGACCCCTGAAGGATAAGTAACCCTGTGTTAAGCTTCTGTAATTGAAATCCTGTCACTGGGGACAACTTGGCCCATTTTCTTCTCTAATTCACAGAACACGTTTTCTGTAAGTGTTGATGACAATGACGAGGCCACTCTATAAGAAGCCACCACTACTAATAGGATATTCCTGTTAGAGAAGCAGGCAGCCACTCTCAGTATGACTTGGGATTCATTATTCCTTCTTTTAGGTGAATTGGTGCCACTCAGCATTATGCCCTCTTACAGGGTTTCTGAATCTAAAACAAAACAAAAATCTCTCTCACACTGGGACTCCCTCTTCAAAATGCCTGCCCTCCCCAGATGTCCTCAGTTAGGATGCCTGGCATTGAGTCTGTCATTTGAAATCCACTTTGTTGAACTTAGTTCTGGCCTTTCAGAGGACTCTTCCAGAGCCAGTGACTCTGGGAACGTTCACAAACAGGGACAAAGTGTTCCCATGTCACCCACCAGGGGTTTGTGGGTAGCCACTGAAACCCAGGCCAGAGAGAGGATGACACAGGAGAAGGACTGAGAACACCAGAAGGACCACACCTTAGCCTGTATCAGCCAGTTCTCCTTACTGAGGACTAATTTATCCAGACTTCTTTTTTTTTTTTTTTTTCTCTCTCTCTTTTGAGATGGAGTTTCGCTCTTGTTGCCCAGGCTGGAGTGCAATGGTGTGATCTTGGCTCACTGCAACCTTTGCCTCCCGGGGTCAAGTGATTCTCCTGCCTCAGCCTCCCGAGTAGCTGGGATTACAGGCATGTGCCACCACGCCTGGCTAATTTTGTGTTTTTAGTAGAGACGGGGGTTTCTCCATGTTGGTCAGGCTTGTCTTGAACTCTCGACCTCACGTGATCCACCTGCCTTGGCCTCCCAAAGTGCTACGATTACAGGCGTCAGCCACTGTGCCCCGCCTATCCAGACCTTTTTAGGAAGAAGTCTTCACAAGATAAAGAGGAGAAGAATACTGCAGGAGTAGAGGACAGGAAGAAAACATAAATATGTCTACTTCAGTGTTTAGCTGAAGGCTGGCCCTACCTTTACTTTATAGATTGCCATAAAGTTAGAAGTAATTAATGATAATTGAAATAACTGTGAGTTATTAGTAATATTTGGATTATTAAGATAAAGATAATTATAATAAAATTAGGTACTACAAATAGTGATTGCATTCATGATTTTAATTTTAATGATTGCTTTAAAAAGTGTGCTAGAAATTGATTTTCTATAAATGGGTTAATAATAATAATGGTAATAATTACAGCTACCACTTATTGAGTGCTTCCCATGCATCAGGAACTGTGCTGTGTTCTTCATATGCATTATCTTAACTCATTAAAAATATTTTGACAATGTGGATTAATGAGAAAAAGGACCCTCTCTGAGTTTTGAGGGGGTATGCCAAGAAAGTTACCAGAGGAGAGAATTAGCTGAAGAAATATTTTATTAGAATTCTAGGTATGGGCCTGGTGTGGAGGCTCACACCTGTAATCCCAACACTTTGAGAGGCCGAGGTCGGTGGATCACCTGAGATTAGGAG
Source organism: Hylobates moloch (assembly GCF_009828535.3). NCBI lineage: Eukaryota > Metazoa > Chordata > Mammalia > Primates > Hylobatidae > Hylobates > Hylobates moloch. Next base: position 21,945,528 of record NW_026652288.1, on the reverse strand, counting down.
TTTGAGACAAGCCTGGCCAACACAGCGAAATCCCGCCTCTACCAAAAATACAAAAATTAGCTGGGCATGGTGGTGGGCACCTGTAATCCCAGCTGCTTGGGAAGGTGAGGCAGGAGAATCACTTGAACCCAGGAGGCAGAGGCTGCAATGAGCTGAGATTGTGCCATTGCACTCCAGCCTAGGCGACATAGCGAGACTCTGTCTCAAAAACAAAAAAAAAGAATTCTAGGTACGATTCTAGGTATGAGGACTTTCCAATATGAAGACAAAACTTTTGCAGTCCATCCTCCTAAAGACAAGTGGAGAACATTTGAGATGACAGACTCTGAGCATTCTTCATGGACTGCTGTACAGAAACGTCATTTCCACAAACAAGAAAAGGAGGCTCATATAACACACAAACTCGAGAGCAGCACGTGCTCAAAACTACCCATTAAAATGACAGCAATGGTTATTTCTGCTTTGTCCTGAATCTGGCATATTTGGTTCTATTATTGGCTTCTGAAACGGTCAAGTGCTTGTGCAAAGGTAGACAGGTATGTGCAGTTAATATAAACACTTGTGATAAATACACCTGCTAAAAAACAGGATTCTGCTTTACTTATTGATTATCCTTGAACTTGTCTCTAAAGATATTGCATCAAAAAAGATCAACAAACAACAGCTACTATTTGTTGAGTGTTTAGAATTTGCTAGCAACCTGACAAGCATTTTACACGTTATAGCGCTTGAGTGAGTTGGCGAAATGATCCCCCACTTTATCTGTAAGGAAACTGAAGCTTAAAGAATGTTCTGATTTCCACAGTGTCACAGAGACAATGTGTAGTGTAGCTGAGATTTAGCTGTCTAAGTATTTATAAAGTCTCTTAAACTATTAATTGTTTAATTTGGTAGTTTGTTGTAATGTCCCTACTGGTCACTCCCAACTCTAATCAGTTGTTCATCTCCACTGCGTTTGTGTGTGTGTGTGTGTGTGTGCCTTTGTATTGTGAGCCCAAAAGAAAAAAAGGGCAGCCCCCCTCACAGCACCAGGTGGTGTGACTCATTTAATTAGCACATGCTTTGATGATGTTGATAACATTCAGTATTTTTCTCTCTTTTGCTGTAAGATATTTATCAGCATGGACCAGGATCCTTCCTTTTGTGCTACAGAAAAACTGGCCCTAAGATGTGTTGGAAAGGGAAAACTATTCATCTGATATTTGGTTTCTCTGCTTTTGTTTTCTGATTGTATGTGAGCACAGCCAGCTGCTCCAGAATTTTGAAAATTCCAAAGCCCTCCTATCTATTGAGTTAAATCTTTCCCCTCCATTTAGCCTATGAGCCAGTGTCTTTTTCTAATTGTAAGGCTTATAAAAAGCTAATGAATATAGGAACTGTGTATGTAACTGTAGAACTATTATTTCTTTTTAATTCCACTCAGATTTTGTTCAACACACTATGGATGTGAATTGGGTAAAACTATTAAAGTCATCATACACATTAACATAAAGCCAAAGCATTAAAACAAAGAGAGGTTATTTCTCAAGCCTTCTGGAGGTAATTTTCAAAGTCAGTCTTTTTTTTTTTCTCCTCATAGACGTATTTTGCATGCACCCAAACTCCTCCCTTGTTACCAAATCGGGTCAAGATGGCCCAATGTGTGGACACTTTAGTTTGAACACAGTTACATGGAAACCTAAATGAGGTGCCAAGCAAAGATCACTGGAAATTTCCATTGCTTTTAATGATCTTTTGGAATGTATAGCTGTATAGTACTTTTTTTTTTTTTTTTTTTTTTTTGGTTTATGGGATGGTAGCTTGCAGTTGGCAATGTGAATCAGAGGAACACCCAAAGTTAAATGTGTGAATAAAATACAAGAACAACATAGTAATGACTAATAAGATGTAAATGCCAAGAAATTTTCTTGTCTTTTAAATTAGACATCTGTGCCCTATTTTTACATGCTCATCACCATAAGCGCTTTAGCATGTTTCCCCCAATCTGTCGGCATAGACATATTCCGACGGCCCTGAAGCTTTAACACCTTCCCTGCTACAGAAATGCCCTGGCAGCCACTCCTGTGGAACATCTGCTGGAAGCAAAAGATGTGCGATGTAGGCCCCACCCTTGAGGGTTTTGTTAGAGAAACTGGCATGGAGCTGCTTCTCTGAGGAAAGAAAGAACTGTGTTTCTGGGTCATGTGTGCAGGAAGATCGGCTTGGGGGACACGACATCTCCCCAACAGGCCTCCTTGTCATATGGATTTACCAGTTCAGAACTTGGCCTTGTGTATGCACAGGAGGAGGAGAGCAGATGAAGAGCTGTCTCAAAACTGAGCTGCCTCAAGCCCACACATGTTTGCACAGCTTGCAAAGTGGCAAGAGTGTGGACTGGTCCTATCTGCAGAGAAACAATTGGTCTGAAATCATCTGAAATGCTTTGCATTTGACCGGGGAGAAGCTGATGCTCAGCTTCAGAGGCCCCAGAAAGCTTCCTTGGAAAGATCATAGCCAGGGTTTTAGGAGGCTGCTTTGCTCACTGAGAAGATCCTTATTCAAAGCCAACGTGTTTGTAGGGGATCCTAAAAATCTGATGCTTCGTAAACTACTGGTTCACCTGCTGATACCTCAGAACCTACCCCTTCACATCCCTTCGGGAAAATTTATATATATATATATATATATATATATTTTTTATATTTATTATTTACATATTATTTACATATATTTATATATAATATAAATATATATTTTATATATCATATAAATTATATAATTTACATAAATATATATTATATATAAAATATATATTATGTAAAATATATATATATAGTAAGAGATGGGCTTAAAAGTCAAATCCCTCAGCATGGGCAAAGTGATGACAACCGTACATTAAAGTAGAAATATCTGATAAATTGTTCTAGAGAGCAGGATGAGAAAACGGAGTAGCAGAAAAGCTGGGTGAAGAGAGAAGAGGCAAAGATTGGAGAGAGCAACCTCAGAAAAGACAAAAGTAAGGACCCCAAAGCTGAAGTTTGCTGGCTATATCGTTAAATCCCAAGGTCAACTGCATTTCTATTAAGAATGTTATCGGTTCCTTTGTTGAACACTTTACATTTTATCCACTGACTTCTTAATTCATCAACCATCCTGTGAAATTATTTCCATTTTATAGACAAAGCAACTGAGGCTCAAAAAAGATCAGATCAAAGTTAGCTGAGAGAGATGCATGGATTATACTGGAAAATAAATGGAATTTGGAGTCAAAATGACCTGAGATGTGAATTTCAGTTTCAAAAGTTATTAATTATATGACCTTGAGCAAGTATCCTCAGCTTCCCATGCTTCAGTTTCTGTGCTGAAACTATACTATAGGGATAAAAATATTCTCTTTTCAGAGTTGTCATAAGGACACAAGATTAAATGACTTGTCCAAGTTTACACAACTGGCACGGAGTCAGCCCAAAAGTACACAGCACAATTCTCAACACATGGTTAAGTGTTGAATAAATGTTCATTATTATTAGAAGTGACAGAACCAGGATTTAAATGCAGGTCTCCCAGGCCTGCATGTTTTATGTGCTGTCACCTGTTATACTATTATCCTCACATAGGATGATCATGAAGGAACAAGGAACATTTTGCCATTCATGCTTTTTTAGGCACAACTGTGGCCAGTGACCATGTGACAATAAATCCACGGAAAATTATTCATATTGGCCATTGCCCTCTGTTCAGGAGATAAAAGCAATTTCTGGAAATGAAGCTCAACATAAATTAAGAGAACAAAGGAGTCATTTCCACAACCAACATTTAGCAGTGGTGATCGCTGCTTCCTGGAGGACATTTTTCATTCACCTTTTCAGGAAGCCTTTCCTCAAACACCTGGCCCATTGGTGTCAGCTTATTCTCATTCTAAACTCCATTAGCATTTCATGTCTCTGACACAAACATTCATTTATTTTTTAAAAAAAACATATGTGTTTGCTTTTTTTTTTCATAGAAGTTCTTTCTCTGTCGCCCAGGCTGAATGCAATGGGGTGATCATGGTTCACTGCAGCCTCAACATCCTGGGCTCAAATGATCCTCCCACCTCAGCCTCCCAATAGCTGGGACTACAGGTGCACACCATCATGCCTGAATAAGTTTTTAAAAAAGAGACAGGGTCTCACTATATTGTCCAGACTGGTCTTAAACTCCTGGCCTCAAGTGATCCTCCCACCTTGGCCTCTCAAAGTGGTGAGATTACAGGTGTGAGCCACCACACTCAACCTAAATATTTATTAGAATTCTGTTGTGTGTCAGACATCTTTTGGGGTATTGAAAATAGAGCAGTGAACAAAACAGACAAGGTCTTTGCATTTGTGAGTTGTGGATTCTTGTGTGTATGTGATGGGAGCAGACAAAATAAATACAGAAGATGGAAATACTAATAGATAATGTGTTCATTTTCTGTGGCTGCTACAATTAATTACCACACACTGGATGGCTGAAAACAGCAGAAATTAATTTTCTCACAGTTCTCAGGAGGTAAGAAGTTGGAATCAGTATTACTGAGCTGAATTTAAGGTCTCAGCAAGGCCACACTCCATCCTGATTCTCTAAGGGAGGTCCAGTTCTTTGCCTATTCCAGCCTCCAATGGCTGCCAGCATTCCTTGAGTTGTGGCCACATCTGTCCCCACCTTCTCCTCTCTGTGTGTGCACATCTAATCTTCCTCCACCTCTATCTTTAAGGACGCTTGTGATTATAATTGGGGACTACTTACTATTCCAGGATAATCTCCTCATCTCAAAGCTTTTAAATTAATTATACCTGCAAAGATCCTTTTAATCTAAATAAAGTAATATTTACAAATTCTGGTGTTTGGGGAAATATTATTCAGCTGGTAATATGTATTATGCAAAGGAAATTAACCAAACTATGAAAGATACCGAATTCCAGCATGGTGTTAGGGACTCTTGTTCTCTACAAGGCAGATGTGAAAGGCATTGTTCTCATGGTGAACTTTAAGCAGAGACGTGAAGGAAGTGAAGCCATGTGTAGGAAGAGGGTATTAGGCAGTGGGGACGGTATCCGCAAAGTCCTGAGGACCCTGTGTGACTGCAATAGAGTGAACAGGAGCTATAGTGGTAAAGGATGTGGTCAAGTGGGGGGCATATTGTGCAAGGCCTCACTAGTCACTGTAAGAACCTTTATTCTGAATGAAATGGGAAGTCATATGAGGACCAAGACTGACAAAATTAGATTTAATTTTTGAAAGCATCTCTTTGGTTGTTTTTAGGAGGATAGAGTACAGGGATCAGAATGGAATGTGAATATTTATTAGGAGTGTTGCCCAATAAATCTGTGAAACATGAAGATGGCTTAGAACAGAATGGAGAGGTAGAAGGGTTGGAAACTCATCTGAATCTAATGTATTTCATAGGTAGACTTAATAGGATTTATAGACAGGTCATACATGAAGTGTAAGTGAAAGAGTGGGGAAAAGCAACATTGCCGTGTTCTCAGCCTGAACAACAGCAAAGATAAAGCCACCATGAAACTTAGATGGGACAGAGTGGTGGATGGGTTGTCAGTCAGGTTAGGGGCAAAAGCCTCTTCAGTGTTGCTATGCTTTCTGGCATCTGAATTAGGATTCTGTGTCGACAGCTGGATGGAAGAGTGTGGAGTCTAGAGGCAAAGTCTGGACTGAAGTCAGAAATATGAGCATTGCCATCATACAGATGGTGTTAAAAGCCCTGAGGCTGAGTGAGCTCACCTGGGGACTGGCAGAGTCAGGCAGTGATTCATTTGTTCTGCAGCCAGTCCTGAGCTCCCAGGGAACATCTTGCACCATTCTAAACATTGGTTGATGCCAAGGTGAATTAAACCATTGTCTCTGCTCTCAAGGTGCCCATATTCTGAGATAAGGGAAAGTGTGTAAAAAATAGATATGCTTAATATATGGGGCTAAATTCTAGAGTAGCAATTAACTCTGCTTTAGTTATGTTGGGAAGATCTGGAAATGTGTTTCAAGGGCACTTCATCTAGGCCTGTATGCTTGAGTAAGATTTTGTAAGTCTGAGAAAGATCAGGATGTCAGGAAGAAGAATAACTTCACACAGAGTCACATTTAGAAGGCTGTGGTTAGTACAGATTCTCAGCCCTGGATGCACATGAGAGACCTCTTAAAGAATTGTTTAAAACAAATAAACAATACCAACAGCAACAGCATTTTTTCTTTAGCTTCCACCTCAAACCATTTAAACCAGAATAAGCCGGGCTCAAGCAATGGAACATTTTAAAGTGCTTCAGTTAATGCTAATGTGTAGCTGTAATTGAGACATATGAGGATAGGACATTAGGCAGTGTTTCTTGGAGTGTAGCCCCTGGACCACCTACATTACTAATTCCCAGAAAATTTGTTAAAAATGCAGTCTCCTGGCCGGGCGTGGTGGCTCACGCCTGTAATCCCAGCACTTTGGGAGGCCGAGGTGGGTGGATCATGAGGTCAGGAGACCTAGACCATCCTGGCTAACATGGTGAAACCCTGTCTCTAATAAAAAATACAAAAACTTAGCTGGGTGTGGTGGCGTGCGCCTGTAGTCCCAGCTACTCAGGAGGCGAGGCAGGAGAATGGCGTGAACCCGGGAGGCAGAGCTTGCACTGAGCTGAGATCGTGCCACTGCACTACAGCCTGAGCAAAAGAGCAAGAAAAAAAAAAAAAAGCAGTCTCCTGAGTCCCTTTCACACTATAAAGCCTGAATTTAAAAAGGCATTCAAGGTGAACCTTTTGCACAACAGTGTCTTATAAACACTGGTGTGTGTAATGGGGAAAGTGAACACAACATTAGTGCTGAAAACTAGGTAAAGAAATGTCGTGCTAAGGACAGTGGATACAATCCTGGGGAAACCAGAAAATTAGGTGGCTTTAAAGAGAGAATAAACACACAACACTCTGTATCCATTTCCATAAGGGTTTAAATACAGTGGTGCTTTGAGGTTGGGTGTACAGTTAAGAGGCTGTTGGAGTAACCTAAGTAAGAGATTGTAAGACTCGAACCCATCTATGTCCTGTGATCATACACAGGTGACTCGCCTGTATAGGTCCCCAGGATGTAACACATCTCAAAAATGGCCAAATGCACATCCAATCAGGATGCAAGAAGTATGGTAGTTTAGCTCCTTATACCAAAAAATCACCATGGAATTAGCGCTCACTTTCCTGCCAGGAATTTAAAATTTCTCTCTGGAGCACAGATGCCTGCAGGAGAATCCTGCATTCCCTGTGTGAGAATTAATGAAACTACTTTTCTGATTCTTTTTAGTCCATTCTATTTGGTTAGTTTAAGTGACGACTAAACATATTAGCTCACATAGGAACTTATTTTTGGATAGCAAGATTTTAAAAATTTAGTACAGATTGCCAAGTGTTTACTATGAAAGGTGATTAGTCAGACTGAAACTCAGAGTATTAATGAATTTGAATCATCTCAAAGGATTTTTTATTACAGTCAATACATCAAATAAATTAGCTACACTCTTCCTTTGAGACTAGCATTAAATTTGGTCATTCGATGGCTTTTCTTCGTTGTACTTATTTAATAAGACAAGTCATAATTTTTCTACTGAAGGTGAGAGAATCTACAATGGGAAATTCATACTCTTCACAGAGCAAAAACACAAAAGGGAAAAGTGAAACAAATTGGCAAAGCCCATATGTATATGGCAGCCATTATTAAATATATTATATATATATATATATATATATATAATGGTAGTTTCTTTTAATAGATAATTAATGGCTGAGGTTGACCATCTTCATAACTAGTCAACTGAATAAATATTTATGAGTTGTCGGTAACAAAAGTGATTGAATTCTATGAGTGATTGTAAAAGGCTATTATTTGCATGGTGCTCAAACAGGTGGGATAAGTCCAATGCAATCTGTCTATTTCACTGATCACAATGAAAAACACTGGACAAAATATAAAAAGCAACTTTCTAAGGACTCCAGTTATACATACAGTAGGCTACTGGACATTGTTCCATATCTCATTGATGCTGTTTATTTTTTTCTCAACTGTTTTTCTTCCTCTGGATTTCATCTTGGATAGTTTTCCCATGTCTTTAAGTTAATGAATTTTCTTATTCTGCAGTGCTAAATCTGCTGTTAATTTCATCCAGTATGGGTTTTACTTTACTTTAAACTCCAAAAGTTTGATTTTAATATTTGTCTCTAACATGTTCAAAATTTCCTCAACTGCCATAAATGTAAGGAATACAGTTATAATAATTATTTGTATGTCTTTGTTTACTAATTCTATCATTTGTGTCATTTCTGAGTCTTTTAAAACATTTTAAATTGTAAATTCACTGGTGATAGTTGTATATATTTATGGGATACAACAGGATGTTATGATTTATGAATACAACGTGGAATAATTAAATTAATTAACATATCTATCACCTCAAATACTTATTTTTGGTGAGAACATTTCAAATTTACTCTCTTAGCAATTTTGAAGTGTATAATACATTATTATTGGCTATATCCATGGTGTGGAATATATCTGAAAGAAAAAAATTCTTACTCCTCTTGCCTAATTGCAGCTTCGTACCTTTCAACTATCATCTCCCCATATACCCTAAGCCCCTCTCCTCTGATGACTGACCACTATTCTACTCTCCGTTTCTTTGAGTTGCATTGTTTTGCATTCCACATATGAGTGAGAACACGTGGTATTTGTCTTTCTGTTTCTGGCTTGTTTCACTTAGCATAATGTTTTCTAATTCCATCCAAGTTGTTGCAAATGACAAAATTTCTGTTTTTTCAAGACTGAGTTGTGTTCCAGTTATGTATGTATGTTCACTTTCTTTATTCATTCATTTGTTGATGAACACTTAAATTGCTTCCGCATCTTGGCTATTGTGAATAATGCTGCAATAAACACAGGGGTGCAGCCATTTCTTTGACACTACTAATTTCAAATATTTCATGTAAATACACAGAAACGGGATTTCTAGATTAAATTACCATTCTATTTTTTGTTTGTTTGTTTTTTTGAGGAACTTCCACACAGGTTCTTATAATAGGTGTATCAATTTATATTCCTATCAGTCTATTTTTATTTATTTATAGTATTTTCCTGCTTTTTGCATGATGGTTAATTGATCAACCATAATGGTTGAGTGAATGGTAGGTATTGTGGATCTTGGGGTGTGGATATTTTTGCATCCATATACATATTATTGAGCTTTGCCCTAGGGTGCATTTCAACTACTTACACACTGTTAGAACCTTTTGAGCCTTGCTTAAGTTTTGTGATGAGCTAATCAGAGCAGCCTTTGGTATAGGGCTAATATTAGTTTATGATTTAGGTAAATATCCCTTTGAGTATTCTCTTCAATATCTGGAGAATTACGTAGTTTTCTACTCTATAATCCTGTAACAGTGAGAAGGCAGCCTTTTCCTGATCCTGTGTGCAACCTCTGCACATTTTTCCCTTTAATCATTTTGGGGGTTGCATATTTTTTTCGCAGCTTCAGGTAGTTTCCTTGCAGGCATGTGCTGATCAGTGCTCTGCTTAATATTTAACAGAGAACCTCTGCAGTTTTTCAGTGCTCTGTGTGAGTTTGTGTGTCTGTGCATACACTGTGTAGGTCTCTCCTCTTCAGTACTGTGTCCTGAAAACTTACCCTCCTGGCCTACTTCTTGAAGTTGCATCTTAGTCTCCTCAACTCAGGGAAACTGCCACCCTCTGGATGCGTTCCCTTTCTTGAGCTGCAGTCTGCAAACTCTCTTCAGTAGTAAGGTGCAGCAATCTTAGGGCTCAGCTTGTCTGTTCCTCCCTTTGAGTTATCAGTTCAAAGCCAAACTTACAAAATAAAATGGAACTCAAACCATCCCTCACAGTATATAAACAAATAACAACAAAGAAATACAATATATCTGAATGTGATATCTTGAATTAAAAATCTTTTATAAGAAAACATAGGCGAAAAGCTTTATGACCTTGAATTAGGTAAAGTATTCTTAGATATGGCACGAAAAGTATAATTCATCAAAAAAAACCTGAGAAGTTGGACTTCATCAAATGAAAACATTTTGCTCTGTGAAAGACACTTTTAAGAGGCTGAAAAGACAAAGCAGAGATTTGAAGATAATATTTGCCAACGACATGTTTGACAAAGACTTGCACTCAGGAAATACTAAGCACTCTCAAAACTCAGTAATAGGAAAACAAAAAACCCAATAAAAATGTTATGAACAGATACTTCACCAAAGGAGATGAATAGATCACAAATAACCAAAAGTAATGAAGTTCAACATCATTAGTCTTTAGAAAAATGCAAATTAAAAACACAAAGAGATACTTTTACACATCTATTAGTATGGCTAAAGTGAAAAACAAAGCCAATTAACAACACCAAGTTCTGTGGAGGACACAGAACAAGAATAACCCTTATTCATTGCTGATAAGAATGCAAGCTGGTAAAACCACTTGGGAATATAGTTGATGGATACTTAGCATGTGATCTACCAATACCACGCCTACATATTTACCAAGAGAAATAAAACCTACGTGCACACAAAACCTACATATGAACATTTATTTTTAGCTTTATTTCTAACATTTCTACCCAAATGTCCTTCAACAGGCAAATGGATAAATATATTTTAGTATATCCAGACAATTGAATACTCCAAAGCATTGTAGAAGAATGAGCTATTTATATATGAAACAATATGGGTAAATCTCACATAGATTGCTATAAGAGAGATTTACCAACAAGGCTATTTATGTCATATGATTATACTTTTATAACGTTCTCTAAAAAACAAACTATTGGGATGAAACAATCAATGGTTGCCAGGAGTTGGGAGTTCAGATTTGTTTAATATGAAAGGGCTGCTAAGTGGATTTGGGGGTAATAGAACTGTTCTGTGTCTTGTAGCAGTGCTTATGCAACTCTGTTTATTTTTCCAATATCATAAAATTGTACCCCAAAGTAGTGATATTTAATGTATGTAAATTTACAAATAAATTTTAAAAGTATGTTTATTTATATTTCAAATAGAAAAATAAACTTCCAAACTACTTGACTTCCAAGATAATTTGATGGCTTTATTGTTTTTCTTTTTGTTTTTTGAGATGAAGCCTGTTGCCCAGGCTGGAGTGCCATGGTGTGCTATCAGCTCACTGCAACCTTTGCCTCCCAGGGTCAAGAAATTCCCTTGCCTCAGCCTCACAAGTAGCTGCTATTACAGGTATGTGCCACCATGCCCAGCTAATTTTTTTGGTATTTTTAGTAGAGACAGGGTTTCACTATGTTGGCTAGGCTGGTCTCGAACTCCTGACCTTAAGTGATCTGCCATGGCCTCCCAAAGTGCTGAGATTACAAGTGTGAACCACTGCGCCCATCCCATTTGATGCTTGACAAAAATTAATTGATCAAATTTAAATTCTAATTACCAATTCTCCAAACTGTGTCTTTCCTCTAAGTGATTTCAGTCTTAACAGGATGTTTTCCCAAATTTCATCTTGAATTTCCTCTCACTTCTTTCAGGATGGTGAGATTGATTGCTTCAAAAAATTCCAAGCACAAAGAGTTGATATTGGCATGCTACACCAGCATGGGTAGATGCTGAATAGATCACAGGGTTAGAGAAAAAGAAGGGCCAAGAGAACCTCCTGAGAAATTTAACCAAAAAAGTCCTTTCTCATTATTTTCTACCTGTCAACCTTCTGCTTCTTTTCTGAAAAAAACACAAAATTCTTCCTACCTGATCTTTTATCCCTTCTTGTGTCCTCACCCATCCTGAACCCGTGCCTCCTTTTCCTACTTGTTTTTTTGTTTGTTTGTTTGTTTTTTTAGACAGAGTCTTACTCTGTCGCCCAGGCTGGAGTGCAGTGGCGCAATCTCGGCTCACTGCAAGCTCTACCTCCTGAGTTCACACCATTCTCCTGCCTCAACCGCCCGAGTAGCTGGGACTACAGGCACCCGCCACCATGCCCGGCTAATTTTTTGTATTTTTAATAGAGACGGGGTTTCACCATGTTAGCCATCACGATCTCCTGACCTCGTGATCTGCCCACCTCTGCCTCCCAAAGTGCTGGGATTACAGGCGTGTGCCACCGCTCCTGGCCTCCTTTTCCTACTTTTAACCCACTATTTTGCTCACTGTCACCCAAACACCTGCCAATGTCAGTCCCATGGGAACAGGCTTCATGTCTTATCCTTGTCTTCTTGCTGTCTAGAATGTCTCTAGAATATGCATGTCATCCCTTCATCCTTCTTGAAATGTTTTCTTTTCCAGGCTTTGGTAATGCCACATTCTCCTAGTTTACTTTTTCCTACCAGATTGCTGGCAACTGCTACCTACCTGGGCTTAATTCTCTGCTTTGCTAGGCTTTAGAATGCTGTGCTAGCCCTACTAGTATTATACACACACACACACACACACACACATATATTTTTTTTTTTTGAGACAGGGTCTCACTCTGTCACCCAGGCTGGAGTGCAGTGGTGTGATCACAGCTCACTGCAGCCTTGACTTCCCAGGCTCAGGTGATCCTCCCACCTCAGCCTTCAGAGTAGCTGGGACTACAGGTACGTGCACCACACTTGACTAATTGTTATTTTTTTGGAGAGATGGGGTCTTACCATGTTTCCCAGGCTGGTCTCGAACTCATGAGCTCAAGTAATCCACCCACCTCAGCCTCCTAAAGTGCTGGGATTAAAGGTATAAGCCACTGGGCCTGGGCCCTGCTAGTATTCTAAAGTCTCTTTTCAAACTATTCTTACCCCTTGGGTAACCCTATCCTATCCCAGAAGTATACCTAAAATCCATATACTGACAACCTCTGTGGAAGATTGCTAGTTGTCTCTTCCCAAATCTGTTTGCTCTATCCTGCCCAGGGATAGAATTTAAGCTGAGCTACATTTCTTAGCTTCCCACACAGTTAGGTAGGGGCATTTGACTAGGTTTTTATGAGAAATATAAACACAGGGAATTAATACAACATTTATGTCTTTTCTTTTTAATGTAACTCCTCCTCTTTATATTTCCTCTGGTTTTCCCTTTCTACTGGTTTGGGAACAGCTGTACCTGAAGCAGCCCCCAGAAAGCCAGAGTGGGAAGCTACATGCAGACCCTTTCCAAAATGTCTGACACTTTCTATGTCTCGTTCCTCAGGTGGACTTCTGTATTCAGCTCTACATCTAGATGTCTTTCTTAAGGGATTGACTTTGGACTACAGAAGTTGTTTGGTTGCAGAAAAAAAAAATAAAGCAAGATGTTAGTAGCCAATGATGACTACTACCTCTGAAACAAACGTGATGGCAAAATGCCTACCCCTAATATAATGTTCCCCTGCAGGATAATATTGAAACAAAATCAGGGGACTTTGCCTGAAGTTACACCCTTGTTTGGCATCTTCCCCTTTCCTGCCCTGCCTCACCTGTTCACTTGCACATTTTTCTTGGGGATATTCCCTTAAGAAAGCACTTACATAAAAATTCAATCTGAGGATAAGCTTCTATGAAAACTGACCTAAAGAGCTGCCCATACTCAAACTCCATCTCCTAACCTATCTCTAACTCAGTCGTACAAAAAGTAACAAGTCAAAGACAACTTCTTCCGTATAAAAGGGAGTACAGGCATACACATGCCAGGTCTGTCCTGCAGACCCTGGCCAATGGATGAAATGAGTACTCAGACACAGGTATGCGGTGTAAGAGCAGCTAGGTGACTGCCTGACTCTAGTGACCAGAGAGCAGCCCAGAGAAGCTGGAGCTGCTTGTTTTTATTCAGTGCAGGCACAATGCCAAAAACCTGGAGCCAACACAACCTATAGGGAATTAACATTTATTGTTCCCCTTTCAGGGAATGTCATGCACACTGATGATCAAAGGTCAGTTTCTGGTCAACATAAGTAAACAAGCCTGTTTAAGACAAATTCCCCCACATTCCCTTGTACCTACTCCTTGCCCTCTGCTTCAGGGTTATAGAACAGCTGCCTTCAGCTATTCTCCCCCGGGGCTCTGCAGAACCTTCTGACCTTTCAGAAAGTTTGCATCCTTTCCCTATAGTTTTTCCCACCATGTGACTGATCCGCCACATACACACACGTACACACACACACACATCAGTGTGGGAGCATTAAAGTCATTACAGGGAACAACTATAGGGAACTTATGACATTCAAACTTTGGAGGAGAAACAGGCCTAGGATATCTTTAGTTGTGTAGTAGGGATGAAAGGTAATTTTATCAGAGTAGGAGGGGATTCCCGAGGGGTTATTCGATCCTGTTTCATGTAGAAATAGTAGGTGTAGGGCTACTAGGGCTGTAATAATAAAAGGTAAGATAAAGTGGAAATTGAAGAATCATGTGAGGGTGGGTTTGTCTATAAGTCACCCATGTTTTACACCCATGTTTTATTTAGTGTAACAGAAAATTAAAATAAAAAACCTTGGGAAAATCAAAAATCAAGGATACTTTCTCTTTACTTTTTTTTTTTTTTGACAGAGTCTCTGTCTGTTGCCTGGGTTGGAGTGCAGTGGTGTGATCTCGGCTCACTATAACCTCCACCTCCCAAGTTCATGCTATTCTCCTGCCTCAGCCTCCTGAGTAGCTGGTATTACAGGTGCCCGCCACCACACCCAGCTAATTTTTGTATTTTTAGCAGAGACAGGGTTTCATCATGTTGGCCAGGGTGATCTTAAACTCCTGGCCTCAAGTGACCACCTGCCATGGCCTCCCAAAGTGCTGGGATTACAGATGTGAGCCACTGTGCCCAGCCAGGATACCGTCTCATTACCAATCCTGGTATTAGAGATTTAAAAATCTGGAAGTAATAATTAAATCCAATCTATACATGTGTTTGTAACTTACTGCTAATATGGACTGACAGCAAAAAAAAATTCCCTTTAAAAAAAATCCTGAATTGGTAGTGTTCCTACATGCTCTAAAAAATAAACAAATACACAAATAAAAACAATAACAAAAACCCACACAAATACTCTCTGGAGAAAAGCATCACACCATCAAACCAGGTCCAAACTAATCCCCACAGATAAACTTGTGGGGAGTATTAATTTACTGTCGAAAGAGACACAAACAAGGACAAAATATGGTAAAGAAGGGTCAGCCGAAATATCAGACAACAAAGAAAATCAATTTTTTAGGTTTTTAAAAATCAGACATCAAGTATAAAACAAGCGCTATATGTATTTCAAAAAATAAAAAAAGCAAAAGATAGTATGTTAGGGATATAAAAACTAAGTGCAGGCCAGGCATGGTGGCTCATGCCTGTAATCCCAGCACTTTGGGAGGCTGAGGCCGGCAGATTGCCTGAGCTCAGGAGTTCAAGACCAGCCTGGGCAACAGTATGAAACCCCATCTCTACTAAAATACAAAAAAAATTAGCTGGGCGTGGCAGGGCATGCCTGTACTCCTAGCTACTCGGGAGGCTGAGGCAGGAGAATTGCTTGAACCTGGGAGGCGGAGGTTGCAGTGAGCTGAGATCATGCCACTGCAGTCCAGTCTGGGTGACAGAGTGAGACTCCATCTCCAAAAAACAAACAAACAAACAAACTATATATATATATATATATGTGCAAAAGAATCAAACGGAACTTCTGGAAATAAAATGTAAAATATTTGGAAAAACAGAAGAAAGAATTATGGCCTAAATGATAGATTTATAAAATATATCCAGAATACAGCTCATAGAAACAAAGACATGGGAAATGTGGGAGAAAGTGATGCTGGGATATGGACACCCAACATTTGTCTAATTGGAGTTCTGGATAAGAGGAAAAATAATGCCTGAAACATTTTCCATTAATCAGAAAACTTCAGATTCAGTAATCCATAGGAAACCTAAGCAGTCTAAAACAAGGTCTCCACATCTAGACATAAAAATAATGAAATCAAAGAACAACAAAGGGAAAACAACAACAATAACAACAAGAAAACAACAGTTGTGGGCACTACAGTATAGTGGAATAATATTGTCAGAGAGATGAGAGAAAATAACTTATATATCCAGCAAAATAATATTTTCAAAAACAAAGGAATTTTAAATACACGCATACACGCACACACACACACACACACACACTTCAAATTAGTTTCACTCTTACTCTTTTTTTTTTTAATTTTTATAAATTTAAGGGGCAGAAGGGCAATTTTGTTATATGAGTACCATTTCAAGAAAATAAATAGACTATGTAACTTCCAAACTGGGGAAAAACAAAATAAGAAATGCAATTAAATTTAGGCAAAAAGAGAGGAAAAGAGATAGAAAATTTTGAGCAAATAGAAAATGTTGAAATAGTGTTAAAGATGAATATAAGTATATTAGATATTATAATAACATAAACTGATTAAATATTTCAAGTAAAAGATAAAGACTGTTAGACTGGACTTAAACAAAAACTAAAATGCAACTATATGCCATTTACAAGAAATATATCTAAAATATATTCAGGTAAAATGATTAATATATGCAAAACGTTGCTACATGCTACTAAAGTATTTACTTCACAAGGAATATAAACTAGTACTGAACTTGTATAATCTCATTACTAGCTAAAATTATATAAACAATCATACTGAGAAGGTAAGAGATGCTTATTTTAGTATTTCATTGCATAGGCAAAATAAATGAGTGATTTTACAGAAGAATTTAACAACAAAATTTACTATATTGATCCAAAGTTAACAAAATTAACTACATTAATAGTGGTTTTACACCGGTCATATTCTGTGATCTCTATGAATGTAAGTTAGAAAGCTGAAATAACAACATTGTTACAAACATTATTTTAAGAAACTAAAGTCTTCCTTTTTAAATAGCATACACTTGAAGAAGTCATAATAGAAGTTAGAATATATTTAGAACTAAAAAGTGAATACAAAAATTGTGAAATGAGTTACAGTAGTACTTGGATGGAAATGTATAGTACTAAATGTTATACGAATTAGAAAAAAGGTTCTGAAAATTAATGACCTAAGCTTCCAACGTAAGATTTTTTTTGAGGGGGGATCTGAGGAGTTAGGGGATGGTGAATGTGAGCGAAAAAATGGGCTAGCATCGAATAAAACAAATAGAAAAATAATAAAGACAAGTAAGGAGGGAGTATACTGTAAGCCACCAGTAAGATTTATCAAGAATAAAAGAGAATGCTCAAAAAATCAATATTAAGAATGAATAAGAAGACATAACTATAGTTAATTCAGAAATTAAGAAAATGAATGCATATAATGAACAACTTTACACTAATAAATTTTAAAACTTAAGTGAAACGAACAAATATCTAAGAAAAATGTAACTTATCAAATACGTCTCAGTCAGAAGTAGAAAACTGAACAGTTCTATAACCACTAAAAATGATCTGTGGTTAGTTAAAATTATTCCCATAAAAAACCATCAGATAGAATCCTTTATGGCAAATTCTTTCAAACACTGAGGGAACGAGTAAATCAAATGTTACAAAATGAATAAAGAAGGAGAAAAAATGGGAATACTCTGCCACACATTTTTTGGAGTTCACATAATCCTGATTCCAAAACCTAACAAAGTTAACAAGTCTAGAAATTTATTAGGCAATTTCACTCATGAATATATATATGCAAACACCCTAAATGAAATACTAAAAAATAGTACCTGTAATGAATAAAAGAACATAATATATCGTGACCAAATTGGATCTTCTCATAAATACAAGATTAGAATTTTATATTTAAAAAATTAGTATTTAGATTTTATACTTGGATTAATATTTAGATTTAGAAAATCTATTTAAATAATTCACAATATAACAAACAGTGCAAAGCCCATAAAATTAACAGTTTTAGGAACAGCATTAGATAAAATTCAACATCTATTCATAATGAGAAAAATAGCAAAATAAAAATAAAAGAAATACAACAATCTTCTTTAATATAATAAAGTATATATTAAATCCCTAAGTAGATATTCTTAACGAAGAAATATTTGAAGCAATTTATTGAAGATCAAGACCAAAAAGAAGTGTAAACTATCCCTACTTCTAGTTAACATTATACTGGCAATCCTAGCCAGGCCTGTAAAGCATGATAAGTGTAGAAATAAATGAATTAATAAATAAGTCAATTAATCGATAATGATTTAAATGAAATAAGAAAATTATCTATATTTGCAGATGATTCAGTTAGCTATAAAAATAGGAAAGATATACTTATTTAATAGAATTAATAAAATATTTTAGTGTGATTGCTATAAAGGGTCAATATATTTTAAAAGAAATTAATTGGCTTTTTATAGAATGAAAGAAATAATTAGCTAAAATAATTTAAGTGGTATAACTTAATAAACCACCAAAAAATACAAATACCTGGAAACAAATATAGTCCAAGGGTTATAAGTCATCTAATAAAAAATATAATATTTTATTAAATATAAAATATATTTTATAAAATATACTTTTTGATATTTTTTGATATTTTTGATTTTTTTGATTAAAATATAAATTTTTATCAAATCATATTCAAGAAAAGCTAACTAAATAGATTATCCATGTTAATGGATACAAAGACTCAATATTCAAAACATATAAATTTTCCCCTGAAGTAATCTATAATCTAGTGCAATTATAATCAAATGTCAAGTAATTACTTTGTAGATTTTGGTAAAATAAATCTAAAATTTATGGAAGAACAGAGGACCGAAATTGGCAGGTGTAGCTAAAATAAGAATGAGATTAGGATACTCACCTTATTAGATACCAAGAATTATTAATATGCTATTGTAATTCAAAGATTTTTGTATAAGTGGAAGGGTAAATATACTGCTCTATGTGAAATAGAAAATGTGAAATAAAAAAATTTGATTTATGAGAAAGCTAGCAATACAGATGACTAGAATAAGGAAAGAATCTTAAATTATTTGTGTCGGCAGTTATTTGACCATATTAAAAACGAAACTGTATTTCAGTTATTTTGAGTAAAATCTGTGTATGAAAAACCTATATTAAATTATAAGATAAAATAAAAGATGTTTTTGACCTCAGAATATGAAAAAGTATTTTGATTTTGGTTTTGTTTTTAACAAGACAAAAGCACTAACTGTAAGTTTTAACTATTAATATTTTTAGATTAACACTTTTTGTCCATTACTAAACACCATTAAGAGTATTAACAGTAAATTTATATGTTAAAAGAATATATTTTTATTGTGTAAAGCCATGATGAATATTTGGAATATGCAAAATACGTTATGTTTCAAATAAAATAGAAGCAATAGAAGAATAAGTCAATAGCAGTTCACAGAACAGGAAACATGAATGTCCAATATAACAAGGTGCTCAATCTAATCAGTTGTCAGAAAAACACACAATATTGCTTTAAGATACTGTGTCATACCCATAAAACTAACAATAGAAAAATAATCTGAAACTATAAATTGTTGGAGAAGGTCTTAAACATAGCTACTGGAGATTTAAATGGGTATAACTATATGGAAATTAGTTTGGCTTCATCTAATACATTTAAAGAATCTAGATTAAGCCTAGTGGGATTCTTGCACAGTGGCTCTGAGGATAAACATAGAAGTACATATTGGAGCCTTATGTGCTATTGCAACAAATAGATTAACTACTGATTTTAAAAAGAATAAATACATGGCATGTTTATATAATGGGGCACCTGCTTCACCACCAAAAGTTTTTGCATTAGTAAAAATGAATAAACTGCTGCTATACCAAACATAAATTACTATCAGGAACATAACGCTAAACATGGAAGTTGCCGAATACATATAATGTGATTATATTTGTGTAGGTAAAAACAACTTGTCTTAGTACACTTGTGCTACCATAACTATAAATCTGATACTAGGTAATTTTAAAAGAACAGATATTTATTCCTCACCATTCTGAAGGCTGGGAAGTCAAAGATCAAGGTGCTGGCAGTTTCGGTGTCTGGTAAAGGCTGCTTTCTGCTTTGAAGTTGGTGCCTTGTTCTAACTGGTGTGAGATGGCATCTCACTGTGGTTTTGATTTGCATTTCTCTGATGGCCAGTGATGATCAGCATTTTTTCATGTGTTTTTTGGCTGCATAAATGTCTTCTTTTGAGAAGTCTCTGTTCATGTCCTTTGCCCACTTTTTGATGGGGTTGTTTGTTTTTTCTTGTAAATTTGTTTGAGTTCATTGTAAACTAGTTCAACCATTGTGGAAGTCAGTGTGGCAATTCCTCAGGGATCTAGAACTAGAAATACCATTTGACCCAGCCATCCCATTACTGGGTATATACCCAAAGGACTATGAATCATGCTGCTATAAAGACACGTGAACACGTATGTTTACTGAGGCATTATTCACAGTAGCAAAGACTTGGAACGAACCCAAATGTCCAACAACGATAGACTGAATTAAGAAAATGTGGCACATATACACCATGGAATACTATACAGCCATAAAAAACGATGAGTTCATGTCCTTTGTAGGGACATGGATGAAACTGGAAAACATCATTCTCAGTAAACTATCGCAAGGACAAAAAACCAAACACCGCATATTCTCACTCATAGGTGGGAATTGAACAATGAGAACTCATGGACACAGGAAGGGGAACATCACACTCTGGGGACAGTTGTGGGGTGGGGGAAGGGGCCAGGGACAGCATTAGGAGATATACCTAATGCTAAATGATGAGTTAATGGATGCAGCAAAACAACATGGCACATGGATACATATGTAAGAAACCTGCACATTGTGCACATGTACCCTAAAACCTAAAGTATAATAATAAAAAAATAATAATAAAAAAAAGAAGTTGGTGCCTTGTTGCTGCGCTCTCTAGAGGAGATGAGTGCTGTGTCTGCACATGGCAGAAGACATGGAAGGGGAAAAAGGGGAAGGAGGCAGCTTTCTCACACTTCTTTCTATTCTTTCTACTTTTAATTTTCAAAATTAACACAAAACATTTGTACATATTTATAAGGTACCTAGTGATGTTACATATTATGTATTATAGTGATAAATCAGGATAATTACCGTATCCATATCAGACATTCATCATTTCTTTGTGGTAGAAACATTCAACATCCTCCTTCTAGCAATTTGAAAGTACATAATATATTATTAAGTATCTTATAGAGCTATAGAACACTAGAACTTATTCCTCCTATCTAGCTGTAATTTTGTTTTCTTTAACAAATCTCTCCCTTATTCTCCTCTTACTTCTACCCTTCCTATCCTCTAGTATCCTTTGTTCTAATTTTTACTTCTATGTGATAAATTTTTATCTTCCACATATGAGTGAGAACATTCAGTGTTTAACTTCCTTTCCTGGCTTATTTCACTTGACATAATGTCCTCCAGTTCTGTTCATGTTGCCATGAATGAGAAGATTTTATTCTTTTTCGTGGCTCAGTATTATTCTATTGTGCATGTGGAGGTACCACATTTTCTTTTTTCATTCTTCTGTTGTTGGACACCTAAGTTGATTCCATATCTTGGCTATTGTGAATAGCCTAGCACATCATTTGTAAGGCCACTAATTCCATTCATGAGAGCTCTGCCTTCATGACCCAATTACCTCCTAAAGGTCCCACTTGTTAATATTATCACGTTAGTGATTAAGTTTCAACATATTAATGTGGGAAGACATATTCAGACCATAGCACATGTCAAACACAATATATATTTAATAATTCAAATACATTTGGAAAGATTATTAGAGAGAAACAAAGGATGATAAACACAAAATTCAGAACATATCCCATAAATACATATACCTACTATAAGCCTATAAAATTAAAAATATAAAATTTTAAAAATACAACAAAATTCCGAATACTGATTACTGCTGAGGAGGGAGAGAAGGAAATAACACTGAGAAAGTATTACTTGGGGATTCCAAGACAATGGTAACTTTCAGTCAATGTTTCAAAAAAAGTGGAAGCAAAATAGGTGTTCATTTTAGTTACATTATTTTCCTCCATTTCCTGCCATGCGGGGTGGGAACACGAGGCGAGCCTTGTGGGTATGGGATAGACTCGAGTGCGGAGCTGTCATTACCACTGTAGATGTCCCATCAACTTGAGAAAATGACTGTATACTCCTATTTTTAGGAGAAGTTTTCCATTAATGAGTGTTGAATTTTGTGAAATGTTTTTTCTGTGTATATTGATAAAAATGTGATCTTTTTTCTTTGTTTTTATAGTGAAATACATTGATTGACTTTTGAATATTGAAAGAGTCTTGAATATCTATAATAAATCCCAGATGGTCAAGGGTCATTTTTATTTTTCATGTATTCCTGAATATTCTACTTGCCAATATTTTGTTAAGGATTTTTGCATCTATATTCATGATATATCTTGGTCTTGTAGTTTTCTTTCATTGCACCATATGTTTCTGGTTTTAGAATCAGGGTAATAATAGCTTCATAAAATGCATTGGGAAGTGCTCCCTTCTCTTTTATTTTTGTGGAAGAAATTGTATCACATTGGTTGTAATTCCTCAAACATTTGATAGAATTCTCCTGTGAAACCATCTGGTTGTGGAGATTTCTTTTTTGGAATTTTATTTGAATTGAAAATTCTAGTTCCCTAATATTTATAAGAATATTCAACTTATCTATTTCATATTGAGCAAGTTGTGGCAGTTGGTGTTTTTTGAATAATTGTTTCGTTTAATCTTAGTTGAATTTATTTGTATAGACCTGCTCATAGTATTTCCTTATTAACTTCTTAATGTCTGCAGAGTCTGCAAGGCTGTTTAAAAAAGAGAATTGGCAAAGTCCTTATTATGCTAAGAGTTTAGTGTCCTCCTAATGTATATGCGTATATGTATATGTCCTCTTTTTGTGTATAATGATATATATGAGTTTCTTCAAAAGGAATATCATATACAACATTTCCTGGAATTGTTTTTTGTTTTTTGTTTTTACTATTGGAATTCATTTTCCTGCAGAATCCATTGTAAAATGCCTTCTAGAAAGAACCCTCTTAAGAGTTTTTTCTGATCTCTTCTTCTATCAATCATTGAGATGCCAGCCTGGACTGGTTATGTTGTCATCAATATTTCTAGAACAAAACTCACTACCTTGAGATCTGCCCAGGACGACTAATTTGCCACTTTACCTTTTTAAAAAAGTGTCATTTCATTTGTTATAAAATTGGCATAAAGGGTTGTAGGATTCTAACTGATCTTGGGAATCAGGCTTCCTAAAGGCAGGGAAAATTTTGCTTCTTACTCACATTTACATTGTCAGGGTCTTCAATTACTGGGCCTGGAGAGAGCAGATGGTAATCAAATGTCTTTGAATGTATGAAAGATGAAATAAATGAATGAGTTGATCCCATCATTTTTTGCATTGGAGACAGGTACCTAGAGGATTATCTGTTATCTGAGTTCTCCTTGTTTTCTCTGGCATTGTAGACAATCAGGAGGATATCTCAAATCACTTTTAGAAAATTGTCTCAGGTTGGTGGTATCAATCAGGGGCAATTTTGGCCTCCAGGGGACAGTTGGCAAAGTCTGGAGACATGTTTGTTACAAGTAGGGGCGTGTTACCAGAATCTAGTGGGAATAAGCCAGGCATGCTGCTTAACTTCCTACAATGCACAGAGTAGCTTCCAACAACAAGAAATTATATAGCCCAAATGTCAATAGTGTTGAGGTTGAAAAGCCCTAAAAGGGTAAATGGATATAGCACATAGTTCACGATCCTCACCACATCTCTTAATATACCCCTAATATCAGGTTCATGCTAGCACCTCCCTTTTAGCCCATATAATATTTTTGTTTTCTTGCCTCATGAATTTATTTTCCGAAGGCTTAGGAACTTTGTTAGTCCAAAATCATATATTCCAGGCAAACTGAAAGTGGGAGGAAATCAGTGGTCTTGGAGGACGACAACCTTAAACAATGTGGGATAGAAGTTGGTTGATAGAGAGCTGAGCCTCCTAATATTTCAGGAAACAATTTTTCACATATTTTCTGCATGGCTATTCAGAGGGTTTTCTGTGGGACTAAGCCCCAGTTGTCTGCAGTGGTAACCTGGACACTTTGTTATAGTTTTCTCCTTTTCTGTCTTGTTCTTCTTGCTCTATCATTCCCACTTTCAAATAAACTACTGTGCTCAAGTCCCTGTTTCAGGTTTTATTTTAGATGAACCCAAACTTGGGCAATGGATCTTTCTTAAAAAACAAGTAGCTACTCCAAGATGCAATGGATAGGAAAGGGATAGGATAGTTTAGCTATCCCAAATCTTGTGTGGGACACATTGGAAATATAATAATGAAATTAAATAGCCAAGATGTATAACAGGCTACTGTGAGTCACTTTCACTAATTCCAGTCATTTTTATGAGTATGTTGTGAGAAATGAGGGTTCAGGTGCCTTGAGCACTGAGGCAGAACTGGAACAGTTACTAATTTAGAACTAGCATCTACCGTCCTTACTTACTCCTTGTCTTACTTTTCTTTGCCTTAAGTAGACTGTGAGATATGGGGTACAAAAGAAGAACTAGCTATTATAATAATTGGGAAAAGGAGATGAGAAAATCAGTATTCATTTAGGGTATTTCCTCCTGTTCAGATGTCATAGATGTTCTTTAAATCACTGTACAAATTTATAGTGTCTGTCATTCTGTGAAAAGCATTAATGAAACCCTGTTGAAGGCATTATATTATGAAAAATAATGCAGAGAAGTGAGGAAGACATACAAGTTCCCTACATAGAGACAGATTCTACACTTGAAGTCTCATGCTATAAATGTATGCATAATTGTTCTGAGGGTTGATAAGAGTTGCCTTAGCAGGTGAAATTAGCTGGGGACCTGGCAATATCGTGATCCGGACATTCAAAAGCTTTCAAGGTTCAATGCAATCAGTCATATGAATGACTAAGTACAATATTATTCTGCTTAGATTTCTTCATGCATTATATATAGGTTAAAAAAGGTTGCCGTAAATAGTAGGTTCATAGAAAGGACAGACTGAACGTTTGAACTCTGCAAAAGAAAAATTAAGTGTGAGAGAGAAAGACCGTTTTTCACTTCTTTCCCAGACTCCCCATCACCCCTGTGATGCAGGTGACTGCAGAAGCAACATTAGTTCAACATTAAAATTCGATAAGCCTTTTTCTTGATTTCAATCTGACAGGTCTCCCGCATGGAAGAGAAGCCACAAGGCTGAATGAGTGAGTTTCTAAACAAACTGGGTCAGATGTTGCTTTTGCCTGGCTTACTTAAGATTGATTGGTAATTAAGTGATTTAAAATTGGTCGTTTCCTAGTGAAGAAAACTTGGTGCAGGGCTTTTCAGGTTCTTTGAGATCTTTAGATAATTGGAAAAAAAGAATGAGAATGAGAAACAGGCATTTTGGAGGGTCTTGGTTTCAAAAGAAGAATGGGATGTGGTTTCCCCTGTTGAATCTCATTTAATGATGGAGTCACTCAGTGTCAGAATTACAGGGGATAACAAGTGGTCTCTCTTCTGGAGAGCACAGAAGAGTGTATACA
This sequence comes from Hylobates moloch, assembly GCF_009828535.3. Taxonomy (NCBI): domain Eukaryota; kingdom Metazoa; phylum Chordata; class Mammalia; order Primates; family Hylobatidae; genus Hylobates; species Hylobates moloch. Next base: position 21,920,041 of record NW_026652288.1, on the reverse strand, counting down.
TCCATCTACCTTCTCAAATCAAAATCAGTGATTTATGAACTGACCAGCATGCATGGAATTGGATTGACTCTAGTGAAATAGATACTATTTGGTAAATGAGTGCAGAGACCAAAATGGAAGAAATGGAATCTGGAAAGAAGCCGATGTGACAGCCCAGGCTGGATAGGTCAGCTCAGGGTGAGACAAAATAGGACAATGGAGAAGATACTCCAGCAGCACTTACTCAAGACCAAGTAGGGTACAACTAAGCACTACTGAAATCCCAGTTAAATCGAAATCACCACGTCTATGCTCCTGTGGAAATGGAAAAATGTAAAAAATGTATATATTAGCATCTTGTATTAAGTAATAAATTAAATGAATGAATAAAATGAATGAATTAAATATAATGAATGAATTAAATATAATGAATGAAAATTATATATATTATAAAATACATGTTTACTTGTTTATCTCAATCCCTAACACATATTTCCTGATATTCTGATCATATGTATTCTAAGGTAAACTGTTTCTTCTTGTTTTGTTACAATCAGATGTAACTTTTAGAGAACTTTGTGCAAGCTTAATGAATACTTCAGAAATTTGCAGGAGCAGGCAGAAGACACAGGACATATTTTGTTGGCGTTGGTTGAGGGGATAAGTAGTATAGGTAATTTTGTGTGGTTTTATATGTTGAATTTCCTGTCAAAGGTATGTTAACTCATATATTAATTCGATAAAGGTTTCTGGGAAATAAATAATGGCAAGATGCTGAAGGAAATAAGACAACCAGTGAAACAGAAATTCTATCTTTAAAGGGTTTATATATTCTATAACTAATAAGATAATAACATAATAAAAAGTTATGGGGTGTAAAAGTACAAATAATTATAATAATTGGATTGATTAAGTAGAGACTTTTAAATAGGAGAGGGGTCAGGGAAAGCTCGGGAAAATAAACAAAATTTGAGTTGAAATTGGAGGGTGGGTGGGATTTGAATATGTATAAGTTGGATAATGCACTCTGTTAAGAAGCTTTTAAAAAGCACATATGTGGGGAAACATAGGGATAAGTACACAGAGCACCAAGAGGCTTGGCTGAAATATTGAATGTACGAAGGAAAATTTAAAAAGAAACTGGTAGAGATTATCTAGTATCACATATTCAAGGTCTTTAAGTGACAGTTGGAGGATCTGGGGATTTGGCCAGTGATCAGTGAGGACCTACTGAAAGCTGATCAACATAGTTTTGCCCTGAGTAGATAAATTTGGAAATGGAATTCAGGATATATTTAAATGGGAGAGTAGACTTTGGGAGTTCAAATGAGTATTACAGTGTGCCAGAAGTGAAGTATACTGGGTGAGAGGCACCAACTCAGTAGTGGAGGTGAAAGATGAGACAGCAATTGATTTCAGACATGTTGAACTCAAGCGCCACAAACATGTAGTCAAATGGAGGAAATAACCTGATTTTCAGAGCCTTTGTTTGCCCATAGTTATGCCAAAGATAGTGTATATATAATGACATTATGTAAAAAAGTGTGTCTTCTATTTCACTCAGCTTTATGTTGACCTTAAAGATGATTTTTATGCTCTAAACGTTTTTCCTCTTGGGCTATGCATGCAAATCTTCTGATGAGTTCTTAAAACTAGGAAAGCCTTGAGTACCATTCCAAACTCCCTTGGGCTGGGGTCCAGCAATTTGTATTTATAATATTCCAGAGCCGGTTCAGATGTGTAACGTAGCAAGGTCGATAAATAGTGCCCACTTTGTAATTGTACAATCCCAGATGGAAAGCAGTCCTGTATGTGGCCTATGACTAAAAAAAATGAGAGGATAATTAGTGCAATCGTAGCTACTTAAGTTGGGTGATTCATAGGACATTTTTGAATTTTATGAGATCCTTACAACGGCTTATAGTTTTGTATTTTGAGAGGTTTTTTTTTTTTTCTTTACTAGTTGGGATCAAGGATTATTCTTGAAAATTCATTATTGAAAGTTGATTTTTAAAAAGGTCATAATCACTTGATTGGGATTAGAGGTTGCTTCTCAGTGTCCATCTGAAGCCACTTGTTTCACTTCCAGTAATAGTAAGCAGTGATTTAAGAAGGGGAACAGAGATTGCCCTGAATAAGGCTGTCACACTATGGGAATCAATCTCAGTCAGTTTTATCTGAAAATATTGCATTTTAAAATACAGTTTAAAAAAACCAAATAATTCATTCCAAAGAAAACTTTCAACAAAGGATTCACATTCAACCATTTTCATATCCCCGGGATATGTGGGGTATTGCATTTTGCCTGACAGTTCCTGTTCATGTTGTATATTTTTGCGTAGTTCTAAGGTAGATATTTGGAAGTTTTCTTCTTTCTTATGAATTAGATTAATTACCATTATCCTAAGATGCTTCAATATTTCAGTATATATGACTTCAAAATAGTATTTTAATGAGGATGTAATGCTTCATTAGATACACTGTAATTAACAGATTATTCCCCCATTAGTGGACATTACTATTTTGGAATTTTTGTTAAGATAAGGAATGTTGTTGTTAACATGGAATCTGTTGGGCTTTCACTTAGGAAATATACATTAAACAGTGATTTACAATACTTGCTGTGGGTGAGAGATCCAGATGTGAATAAGCCTTTACCTGGTTGCATGAAGCTGACAATCTCATAATAAATTGTATGACTATATAATAGTGCCATAATTGATGACTATACAGATGTGGAATTACAACAGAGGGACACAACCATTATATGTGGATCAAGGACAGTTGAGACAAAGAAAGAATGCCTGCATTGAGTCTGAAGGATGCAGAAGGATTTAGTAGGAAGGCAAAGTAGGGAAGGAGCCTATTCTGAAGAAATGAAGTTAAGGCTTTTGCAGAGCCTCAAAGCTTATGAAAAGGCACAGAGATCAAATCAGAAGGAGCAGGTTGTTTGGTGTTAAATAGCTTAAAGTGTTTAAGTTAGAGTGGTGGAAAATGAATTTGGAAAGAGAGGCAATAACTTAATCTTCTTTATTTTTTCTTTATAATAAAATGCAAGTAGTAATATTATAGGGTCAAAAGGAAAGAATATTCTTATAGCTCTGGATATGTATTGCTAAGAAGTTTGCAAAAGGGTATGTGCCAATTTACAATCCTAACAGCAATGTATCAGCACACCAGATTCACCAGCTCATTACTGGCTATATAAATATAATTAACAACTTAGCTGTTTAATTATTTGGTTAAATTTTTTATTGTGAAATATATTAAAAATGCTAAAAAGTATACAATGTACTCAGTAAAGTAAAATGATGTTTATATAACATGTGTCCTACTTTGGGCTTAATAAAGAACTGATTTCCGGTGACTTAGAAGCCCTCCTAACCTATCTTACCCTCTTTATCCACACCATCACAGGGATAGCCGCTCCGTTAAATGTTGTATTGTTCTTTATTTTTCTGTAGAAATTTAATATGTATATATCCCCTAATAATACTGGTAAAATTTTGCCCACTTTGAACTTTACATAAACAGAATCATACATTATGTATTCTTTTGACCAACTATTTTTAGTTAACATTTTATTCTTGAGATCCAAGTTGTGACTGATTTGGTAGGTTCAGTTATTTTCACTGCTTTAGTGCTGTATTGTATGAATGGATTATGTAGCACAGTTTATTTATCGACTCATCTTGCCCACTGTGGATGAACTTTTTCATCATTGCCGTTATGAACATTTTTGTACATGACTCTTAGTGGCAAATTCCTGTGGAATATGTACATTGAACATAAAAGGGCAGGGTGTAGATATGTGCATTTTCAGCCTTCCTAGGTAATACTGAATGCTTTTCAATGTGACTGTGACAATTTACACTCCCACTAGCAAATATGAAAGTCCATTGTCCCATTACCTCAGGTCCTTGCCACCACTTTTTAAAAATTTGGCTACCCCAGTGCATATGGAATAGAGTCATTATAATTTTATTTTGGATTTTCCTTTTTTTTTTTTTTTCCGAGATGGAGTCTCACTCTGTTGCCCAGGCTGGAGTGCAGTAGCACAATCTCAGCTCACTGCAACTTCTGCCTCCCAGGTTCAAGTGATTCTCCTGCCTCAGCCCCCTGAGTAGCTGGGATTACAGGCACCTGCCACCACACCTAGCTAATTTTTTATATTTTTGGTAGAGATGGGGATTTCACCATGTTGGCCAGGCTGGTCTTGAACTCCTGACCTCAAGTGATCCACCCGCCTCGGCCTCCCAAAGGAATTTTCTTATTTGTAAATGATGTTGAATATCTGCAATGTTTTGGGACCATTATGTTTATTTTCCTAGTGACAGTAATGCATTTTGCCATTTTTTTTGTATTAGGTTGTTGATTTTTCTCTTATTGATTTATTGGAGTTTTATAAGCATGCATGTTAGATATTACTGGTTTGTTGTATGTTTCAAATGCCTTCTTCCAGTTTACTGCTTGTCTTTTTCCATTATTTATAGTGTTTTGGATGAGCATTAAAAAATTTGTATGCAGTCATCTTATGCGAGAGAGGAAAGCCTGCATGAGAACTGAAGCAACACTCAGAAAGCAAACTGGGCTTATGAAGGGAGAGAAGGAGCAGGGTTTGATTACTTACTTTGGAGCCTGAGCCAAGGAATGCCTAAATGCCCCTAGAATATCCAGATCCTAGCAGAATTCATTGTTAGAACTATTCGGGTTAGGTTTTCTCTCAATTGCAACTTATGTTATTGTAATAGGCAGTGATACCACGTTGTCCTCTAGGATTTTATTTATACTATTGAATGTCACCAAGTTAGAATTACTATACAGTTGTTAAATAAAAACCTAACTAACTTTCATTTGTCTCATTTCAAAAACCCGGTGATTATTCTCTGCTCGGTCCCTCAGGATTGTTTATTATTTTTCCAAACATGCTTCTTATTTGTTTTGCATATAGGGAAATCTTGACTGTAGATCTTGGTGAGCTAGACTCAACTTCTCCCTTAGGGATATTGGGGAGCAAAAAGCAAATGCATTTCCCTTTTGCACACTGAAGGACATTTTACTGAAGATGAATTGGTAACTGGCAAATATTATTAGATGACTCACTTTTTAGGCCTAATTTAGAATAAAAGGGCTTCAATTCCTGTGAAAAAAAAAATTGCCTTCCTAAAGATCCCTCCAGTAGGCCAGTCTCTCTCCTTATACCATGGATCTCAACCCCTCTTGCCTTGTGAAAGAATTTATTATTTCAGTTATTCTTTTCTCCTGTTCCAGCACTCTATGCTCTGTTATTTTATTTCTATAAACAAACATCCTTTAGTGCCTCTTATTAATAGAAATGAACAAAACAATGTCCCTTTTCCCCTAACGTCTCTCTGGCTGCATTCTTTTTTTTTTGGAGTTGGAGTCTCGCTCTGCCACCCAGACTGGAGTGCAGTGGAGTGATCTCGGCTCACATCACTGCAAGCTCCGCCTCCTGGGTTCAAGCAATTCTCCTGCCTCAGCCTCCTGAGTAGCTGGGATTACAGGTGCCCACCACCACGCCCAGCTAATTTTTGTATTTTCAGTAGAGACTGGGTTTCATCCTGTTGGCCAGGCTGGTCTCCAACTCTTGACCTCAGGTGATCCGCCCGCCTCAGCCTCCCTAAGTGTTGGGATTACAGGCGTGAGCCACCATGCCCGGCCTGCATGCTCATCTCTCTGCTCCCCTTTAGAGCCACACGTTTCAAAAGAGTTTCCTCTACACAGAGTTTCCAGCTCCTCACCTGCTAGTCTTGTCTCCAGGGCAGTTTCAGTTCTCATTGCTCCACTGAAAGTGCTCTTGTCTGTGGACACGTTTTTGTCCTTGCCTTACCCAATCTCTGCTGTTTCTCCTTTATGGACGATGTACCTCTCTTGGCCTATTTGACACCATACCTTCCTCCTCACTTTCAATTGGCTCTTTTCATTTCTCTCCTTGACTAATTTCTTCTTGTCTTATTTGCGTGAATCAGGGATGGCTCCACAGTACAATAGAGGACCCTCTTGTCTCTACTTTTAGCCCTAAGGTGGTCCATTCCTCACCGTAGCTTTGCTCAGCATCTGTATGATAACAACTGCAAAATTTGTCCAGATGAGGCTTCTCCACTAAGCTAAAATCATATACTTCAAACTTGTTGACTATATTGGTGTATTTGGGTGCCTCAAAGCCGTTTCAGATTAAACATGGACAAAACTTATTTTAATATTTCCAAAAGCTCTTTCTACCTTATTCTTCTTCATCTCTTTAAGAGTACAATTATTACTCACTTGTTCAAATCAGAAACCTTAAATGTATCCTTAATTATTCTCTTTATCTCAATCACAAAATCTAACATTTATTGACAACTCGTTACTGTTCCTACAGAATATGCCTTGAACCCATGCTTTCCCTTTGATAATGACTTCCACGACCATATTCTCAGAAATAATCATATCTCACTGAGACTATTCCTATGGCTTCCTAATGGGTCTTTCACATTTACTCCACCATCATCTAGATTTTTCATAACAACCAGACTGATGTTTTTTCCGACATAAGTAAAATCATGTCATTTCCCCAGCTTAAAACCTATAAGTGGCTTTCCACTCATCTTAGGAGAAATCTTAAACTCTCTTCTTTGGCCGCCTACTTGACCTGGCGTAACTTGCTCTCTTTTCTCTCCAATCTCATCTTAGGAATGTTCTTTTGCCATATCCTCTCTCACTTCAGAAGCTTTGCATTTTCTAGCTGTTTTGTCTGAACTGTGGTGCACTACCCTGTCCTTCTAGATTCTTATAGGGCTACTCCTTCTCATTCTTCAGGTCTCACTTGAACCCACCATCACCTTATCTTAGTTCACTCCAACGTGTGACTTCTTCTATCACCTTACTTTCTCATGTTACTTGTAGCACTTTCCACAAGTCTGGAATTATTCATACACTTCCCTATTTGTTTTCTATTTCCTAACGCATTGTAGACACACAATAAATATTTGTTGAATGAATAAATGGTAATGATTTCTAAGGACTGAAAAAAAAATCTATGGTAGTTATCAGTCTCACATTAACATGAATTGTTTCACGAAACTGTGACTTCTCTTCCCTGAAACTGTTTACCTGTTTACTTAGTCAATACATAATAACATGGCAGGGGTGCTGTGAAGTTCTCTCCTCTATTTTCTAGAAGGTTGGACTAGTTTGCCAATAAGGTTAAAGTTTGGATGAACTAAGGTGCATAATTAGAATGCTAACAGAAAAGTTTAAATGACAAATCATGTTGCTCAACAAACCAACAACAAAAAAAAATAAGCAAATAAAGTTTTATTTGTCAATATTTCTGTACCTGCTATGAACCTTTGAATTCTCATTTGGCTCTCTGGAAACTAACTGGTACTGGTATGCCAGTGTTTACAAGCTAGGGTAGCCAGTTGTTACTCTTCAGTCAAGAGGGTAACTAGTATTTACAGAGGTTAAGGTGTGTCTTCTGAAATTTTTCTTATTTCTTCAAATTTTGCCTCCAGAAAATTTTGCTAATATACCTTAGAATCTGATTACTATGGCTGCAATTTTCCTGACATCTGGCTGTTATTTAAGCCTTTTACATTTGTGTATATTTTTTTCTTTTAATTTACTCCCATTCCTCAAACAAGAAAGTGAACTTCAAAATTATATAACATTATGCTCTGATAAGAGTAAATGGAAGTGTTTATGAGCTGTTGAGGTTATTTTGGGTCTACATCTGGTGTAAGTCTGGAAATGTGTATAGTTAAAAGCTAATTTGGAGAATGTTGGAAAGTAGTAAAAAATGATCCATGGATCACCAAACTTGAATTAGCATTTTATAAATCACAGTGCCTCTCACCTGAACGAAGTGTTGAATGGACCGAGAATTCATCTTTATGAGTCAACACAAACTTGGAGAAGCCCCATACAGGAATCATGGGATTGCATTATAAGTAAACAAACTAAGGACATCATAGGCAACAATTATATTGATGTAAAATAAGGATTGGGGCAAATTAGGTAAATACAATACCTAAGAAAGATAAATATTCAAAGTTATTTATTGTACCAGGAAGTTCCAAGTTCATGATTTAAGTTATTTCCTCTGGTTCTTTAAGCCCCACTAGATTTTGAGCTGCATAAAGAATATAAACATAAAAAATATAAATACACCATAAAGAATATGCTATATTTATATTTATATCACCGTTATACGACAAAGATTTTTTGGCACCTAATTGCCATTTCTGAAATTAACGAAACAACATTATTTGTCCAACCTTTATTTTTTGTTAAATAATAGAATGTTATTGTCACCTCTTTGGGCTTGAATAAGAAGGGTTGTTATTTGGACTCTTTATTTGGTTTTGAATTTTTGTCCTTTTAGAAAGAAGGTGTGTATAATACTGTAAAAAAAACTGAGGACTTATTTGACAGCCACCTTTCTCGACCTAAATATACTTTTATTTATATGGCAGATATGCTGGTCTTTATCTCTATTTGTTTTTATGGAATCGATAAAGTGCTAAAGGTACACTGTATGCATATTTAAACATAGTTTTGTTTTGGTAAGTATTTTTATAACTTTCAGACAAAGAAAAAGTACATATCTCAAGAAATTTCAAATGAAAAAGCTTTTAAGCAGCTTTTAAACTCTTAACTAATTAGCCAAATTTAGAAGTTTTTCACTCTTATTAACTTCTCAGATAATCTTGGAGATGAGAATAAGAAGATAGAACAATAGTATCTCAAATTGTGATTTACTTCCTATGAGTGTACATAAATTAGATGGGAAGAAGAAATAAACAACAGCCACAAGAAAGCTATTCTTTTTTTTGAGACAGAGTCTTGCTCTGTTGCCCAGGCTGGAGTGAAGTGACATGATCTCAGCTCACTGCCACCTCCGCCTCCCAGGTTCAAGCAATTCTCCTGCCTCAGCCTCCTGAGTAGCAGGGATTACAGGTACCCACCACCATGCCTGGGTAATTTTTGTATTTTTAGTAGAGACGGGTTTTCACCATGTTGGACCAGGCTGGTCTCAAACTCCTGACCTCAGGTGATCTGCCCCCCTTGGCCTCCCAAAGTGCTGTGATGACAGGCATGAGCCACCATGCATAGCCTAAGAAAGCTATTTTTTAAAAAGATTAACCTCTGGAAGCAAAAGAACAATAAGGCGATTGTAAGAATGCAAATCCTCATTGAAAAGTTAAGCTGCCATTTAAAGACAGCATCTGGTCCACTTATAGTATTTTTTGTTATTTTGCTTTTTAATTTTTCTATAATAGAACAATATTTTCTCTGTCCATGCTTATCATTGAAATGAAGGAAGATTAGAAGGCTTCTAAACTCGAAAAGAGTTGGGGGAAATTTGTTATTTAAATCAGGGAGATATAATCTGATTTACATTATTGAGTAATAGATAACAGCTGAAATTGACTGTGCACCATTGCAAATTATAGCCAGGTGTTTCTACTTTAAAAGTTATTTTAGATTTTATCTTAAATGTGGTATGCAAATATCAGTAGGGATTTGTTATTACTACTATGATCATAACAGAGATATTGGTGTGGACTAATTTGTGTAACTGTGATGCATGCTATTCAGTGACCTCACAGATATTTTTGCTCATTGGAAACCTAACTGCTCTCAACCAGCACTAACACTTTGTGTCTCTCTTCACCCACTGGCAGTGAGTGGAGCAATTTCCACAGTTCAGAAAAATGACATAGGTTTTAGGAAGCTCATGTTATTCAAGAAAGCATAATAAATATTTGCCATTTTAAACAATGCTTTAACTAAGATTTTTTTGTTTTTTTTAGTGTGTAGAAAACAATTTAATCAATGCAATTTTAAAAGATATTATAAGTGGTGGCCTATAGAGAGGAGATGGTGGTATCTTCTAGGAAACCATTGTTAGCTCTTAGTGATATGTCACTGACCTCCTGTGCATCTGATACTGCTCACAAGTTCGACCTAGGTACAGGTTAAGCATGTGGTTTGGTCCCATCCTTAAGGATTCTGATTCAGTAGTTCTAGGTGGAATCCAGAAATCTATACAAATACTTGAGTAGTTTTTGATTTTGGTTCTTGAAGGAAAACAAATTGAGAAACACAGATCTAAACACCCTTCCACCAACAAAGGCCTGGAAACTGCCTCCATATGCACTTCCCCATCTCTACTGAATGCTTTGCTTTTTCCCACTGGTTCATTTTGACTCATTGTGAAATCTTCGCAGAACACCCTCAGCGGAATAAATGGTCCTTCCCAGTGCTCACAACCCATCCCACACAGCAACATTGCTTTAGTACATTGAACTATACTTATTTCATTTTACATTTTCCCCGACTAGCTTCTCAGCCCTTTGAGGGCAGGGACTGGGGGTCTTTTTTCATTTTACTGTGTGTTTTTATTTTTAAATTCCTAGTACAAGGGGTAGTGCCTCATATACAGGAACCACTCAATACATACTTAAATAAATGAATATATTCAAATAAATTGATGGAAATAATACATCAACCAAGGCTGTTTCTGTATAAACATGGCTCTGGCTTGGAAGGAATTTGAAACACATGCAAAATATCATTTGGTGGGATTTGTGTACTTCCTTTGTCTATGCCCTACTTTGTGATCATTTTGCATTCTCTGCATAATTTTAAAGAAGTTCATGGAAGATATCTTGCTTTCTGACTTAAGTAACCGGTGTCTGGCGAGTCCAGAGTCATTAGTATCTATAGTGTAAGTCTATATTTATATCATAAAATCTAATAGAATCCCAAATTACTGATCATAAGAAATAGTGATTTTTAAATACCGAAAGTAAAACATCATGCTAAGTGCTTTAATTATTTTTTCCTGGGAACTGATAATTTTATTATACCTGACACAATTAAGAAAAATGAATTCTTTGGGGAACTAGAATCTGAAAAGGCTGCACATTTTAAGTGTTTTCTCTTTGGGTGAAGATTTATTTTATTTTAATGTGGGACCACTTAGTGAGTGAGAAGGTTGTAAAAGACTTTTGTGTGCACATTAAAATTTTACACGCTCTATGTTCTTAGTATTTTACAATGTATATTATACATTTCCTGAAAAAGCAGATGATTCCTCAGAATGAACATCATATTCTTAAGATAGCCATTTGTTTGTACCTACTTATGTGACCCACACTTAGCTGCCTGCTTTAGGTATATAAATAGGAGATTTGGATAAGTTCAGTGAGATATGGATGCTTCTTGGGGAGTGGTTTTCATGTTGACCAAGAAACTCAAAATTTGGATAGACATTCTAAATAATACCTACTCAGTTCTTTAATTAATATTCTTTAAGGGGATACACTTGGGTTCATTGAATTTTTAAGGAAGTCCTGATCCTGAGGAACATGTTGTATTACACATATAATATGACAATGGGGCATAAGTTGTGAAATTGGAACTGTTTTGAACAATCTGGGGAAAGTTGCCATCACAACTAACAGCCTGAACTTTCTGCTTGATGTTCTGAAGCTATGTGCATATTTAATCCCGTGTGCATTCTTGGATCTAAAGATATTGCCCTATCAACTAGGACATGCTTAGGCAACACTAAAAATGCTGCTGATTAGTAAAAACATAATGCCAACGTGACTTATGAAAAACTTTTTTGAGGGAAACCTTCTTGCTATGAAAACAATGCTACATTTTGAATCAGATTTTATATTTAATAGATGATTATACTATTTCTACTTTTTCTAGGGGGCTCAAGGCAGATGTTACATTTTAATAAATCAAATGTAGTCTACTTTGCAATAATTTCTTTTGTATTCAGAATACAATTGGTCTTTTCTTATATCACTTGAACTAAGATAATAATTCAAAGATGCAGCTTCTCTCAAAATTTCACCTACACATTTCTTTCTCGCTTTGACAACAAAGGAGTTTCTCCTCCATGATTTTGTTTTCTGTTATCAAAATGAGTAATTCTTGCAAGCAGCCATTGAAAAACAAAAATTAACAGATTTGGATAAAAGATTTTACTTGCAAAAAAGGTGATTAAATTAAGAAGATGTATGTTGGGAGATGCATATTATTATTAAAAGCACATTCTAACAGAGCATTCAATTCTGAAACAAAAATGATCTTCTGTACAAAGTATGTATTTTGGAGTAAAAGCTTAGGGTCAAATATTAATTTGCATAGGTAGCTGGATGACTTGATCACAAATATTGCTCTGAGACTCAATTTCCTGATTTGTAATATTTGCAAAATAAAATATATACCTCAAAGGGTTGCTATAAATATAAAACGAGTGAAGAGTTTTAAGCATATATTCTGGTATCTGTCACACATTATCAACCCTCGATGTGTTAGTTTGCATCCCCACACAGCTTAGGCTGAGAAACTTACTGGCACTTGCACTGAGAAAAGACCACAAACTCAACATTGGGTCAAATACAAACAGACCTCCTGCTATTTAAAGCTTTAATATGTGTGTATAATCAGTTAAATAGAGCAGCTCAGCAACCAGTCACACAAAAGATGCATTTCATACAGTGCATTATCATCATAAATACGCTGCAAATTTCCTCCACGTACAATTGCTAAGGTTTTGTTTGTTTGTTTTCACTGCAGCAGCAAAACTGAAGGGTGTGGAAGGAACATCTTCATTAGAATTACAGAGTTCAGCTGGATTTCCTCAAGAAACATACATGTGCTTTAAATGTATATACACATTTTAAAGAGACTTTGTTGCTTGAGAATGTTTGAGAAAGTGATTGGAGAAATATATACTATTTAACAATATTATATAGATAATATAAATTATATACTCAGGCATCTATTCTTAATTTTTATCAGATATTCTATTGAGATTCAAATTTTAGGTCTTGTGTTCCCCAGACACAATACCTATGTCTTGTAGGAAACTTGGACAAGAAATTATCCAGACAAAAAGCCACAGAGAATGGCTGAAACCTATGGAGCCTTGGGAGGCAAAGTGCAACTCTGCCTTGCAGTGATTCCTCCACTGTCCAGAGTACACGAGGAGTGCTGGATGGGGGCCAACACTAAAAATGAGCTCTCAGCCAAAAATGACAAACGTGCATTTATTTAACTTAGTTAAATAAATTAAGTATATCTTAATTTATACTTAAATAAATTAAGTATAAATTAATTAAGTATATCTTTCAATTCTAGAAACTTTAGTTATTACCTTTTGATCCTTTCTCTTTTATCTCTTTGAACATTATAATCATACCCATTTTAAAGTTTGTTTCAGATTTCTAATTTTTAATTTATATTCTGTCTGGAGGAAATAAGTCACCATAGTGAAGAGTCAGCAACCTGAACAAAGCAAAAGTTTTGGACATGGTTATGGACTTAATTGTGTCTCCCCCAAATTCATATACTGAAGGCCTAACCCCCAATGTGACTGTATTTGGAGACAGGACCTTTAAGGAGATAATTAAAATTAACACTTTTCATAAGGGTGGGCCCTACTCCAATAGGACTGGTGTCCTTATAAGAAGAGGAAGAAACATGGATTGGTTTTCTCTCCCTTCCTCCCTCTCTCTGTCCCTCTCTACCCCCCTTTTCCTTCCTCCCTCCCTTCTTTTTCCCATTCTCTCTCCCTCTCCCTGTGTCTCCATAGGCACAGTAGAAATGCTATGTGAAGACACAGCAAGAAGGCAGCTATCTGTAAGCCAGGAAGAAAGGCTTCACCAGAGACCATTCTGCTAGCACCTTGAACTCTGTGATTCTAGCTTGCAGCCTGTGAGAAAATAAATGTATCTTGATTAAATCACCCAGTTTATGGTATCTTGTTATGGAAGCCCAAGGTGATTAATAGGAACACCAAGGATTATAAATTACAAATGATCCGAAATAAACTTTAAAAATAGTTATGAATACTATTGTATTATGAATGGTTAAATAAATATATAATAAATATACATATATATTATATGTATTAAATGTAATAAATATAAGAAAAACACCGAAAGGCAATAACCAATTAGAAATGCAAGAAATAGAAAACATATAGTTATTAATTTACATAAATGCCCATTAATTATCAGAGTAAAAGTAGATCTGATAGCAGGGCAGAAAACATTGCAAACCTGACCCCCACCCAGCAGAGTCCCAATATGAACACATAACAAATGCTGGACAGTATATAACAAAAATGTCCTTTAAAAATTAATAGAATCATTCACATGAAAGAGTGAACTTACTAGTTGGCAGAAATAAAGGGGGGTTTTAAAGCCATGTTCTTATGTTACATATGATGCCTACCTAGGAATGTGGTATAAAGAATCTGCTAAGCCCTTCTGCAAACAAGGTAGTTGTGTGTCTAGGGAATGGGATAAGGGGCCAGAAGGCTTTGTTCAAACATCGAATTGACAGTGTCCTACTAAAGCATGGAGTTTTAAGTGTTGGTTTATGAAAGAAGAACTTCTACAAATGGTACCAAAGTGGTGGGAGAGAGAGAGTAGTTATTACTGGTTGCTTGAGTTTCCAAGGAGGGTTATTAGAGGCTTTAGAACAGATTTCCGCAAGCTAGGTTGGCATCATGTTACTACTGATCAGCAGCCTTTTTAGTGTTGCCTACTCATATTCCAGTTGAGGAGGCAACATCTTCAGAGCCAAGCATGCACATGGGATTAAATGGGCACAGAGCTTCAGGACATCAAGAGGAAAGTTCAGGCTGCTAGTTGTGATGGCCACTTTCCCCAGATTGTTCAAAATAGTTCCTGTTTTACAACTTATGTCCCACTGTCATTTGTTTAATCAAACATGTTCCTCAGGATCAGGCTTTTCTTAAAAATTTAATGAACACTGACTTAAATCAGATACTGACCTCAATTCTTTTCTAATACTCAGCTACTCCCCAGAAAAGAGTTCAGAGTTTCTGAGCTCACTAAATATCGTAAAGTACATATACATTTGTAAACTCAAGTGTTATAATGTTCAGTTGAAAAACTCTGGACATATATGCTGCTCTATTTGAAAGAAAGAAGAAAGAGGGGCTGTGCTTTATTTCCTTCTTTCTGTCTGTGTCATTGTGAAGGAAATAGCAGCAGCTGAACCATATCTGCCCCAGCCCACTGGGAAGTGATTCTCTCTTCCTGGGGATTGTCTTCCTACAGAGGGCCAGCTTCCTCTCACTGTGTCCTGAGGTTTGGTGCAACTTAGAAAGCAAGGTTTTTCTCCTTTAGTCTTTCAAGAATATTGGGAATAAAAATTTATTTCCAGAAGAGCAAGATGAGAATAAGTAAAGTTTTCTCTGTTAGGGCCCCTGCTTTGTCTGTGGTTATAGATATTAGCTTTCCTGAATTCCATTTCTTCAAAGAAAAGTTGACAGCAATCCTGGGTTATGAATATTCTATGTGATAGCCATTTGAGATGAACTCTTTGCATCAGTTTCTAAAATAAAAATAATAATAATTGCTTTTGCTTGTTGCCATAAATTTAAATAATGTTTGAGCACCATTTTTCTACTCAAGGTGACATTAGTGATAAACCCGAGTTGGGTGCTCTGTAAATATTAATAACATATCAAAATGTGTGATTTGTCAGTCAATATTGCTACAAAATTGGCCTGAATAATGGAATATGAGGCATCAGTGACCATCAGAACAAACTCAAAACGTGCCCAGATTGATTAAAGAAACTGGAGAAAAAAAATAGGAGAAAATTATTAATATACAATTGCTCTTTAAATGTCTTTGCATTATTTGGTTGGATGATCATTGCTGGCATCATAGCATCCCATTTTAATGTCATTAAAAATCCTTTATTTTCTAGGAAAAATTTTAAGAAAATCTAATTCAGTAATGTTTTAATTTTTATAAATAGCATTCAGCACATTTATAAGTAGGAAATAATAAACATTAATAATGGTTCAGGAATGTTGCTTTTTAAAATTAAAAAAATGAAAATTACAAAACGGAATTGTAAGTACATGTAAAATATAATCATCCATCTATAACACATAGACATGACAAAATACATTTTAAAAATTTAAAGTATCTGTGTCTATAGATATAATTTATGTCCAAAATCATGAGTGAAAATTTATGAGCAGTAGAGAGAGAGTCTGGAGCCAAAGTATCTATGGGAAGTCAGGACCATATATAGATGATCTGGTCCAATTTTTAATGCCAACCAAGAAACAGATGCCAAATGCTTATTACGCTTGGTAGAGAATAAAAACCCTGTTCTTCATGTGTAAATAAGAACTAAACCATGCATCTTTTTGGTATATGGTGACTAAAAGAGTACCATCCATCTAGGGCATTACCCTAACCAGATTGTCATTTCTATAAGGAAAAGACACTCAGAATGACAGGCGATTTCTCACCATCAATACCATCTGTTAGAAGCTAAGGGCACAATAACTTCAAAGGGTTGAGGGAAATAATTGTTTATATTCCTTAAATTAGTACTTGAGACTGAGGCTTATGTAAAGACATTACCAAGGTTATCAAGACTACACAGAGACTGAAGAAATAAAGAGAGCACAAAGGGAGCACTGAGTGCTGAACTCTGGGGAGCATTCACAGTCAGGAGAGAGGAGAGTTAGAGGAAAGCTCAGAAAGGATTCGATAATTGACCTGGTGAGGCAGACAGACAGACTTGCCAAAGAAATGATTATCAATTATTTTGAAGACGCTCCCAGGAGAAACCGAGCAGATGAGGGAGACAGGTGTGTGATTAAGAGCAGTGGAAGTCAAATTTGTCTATGTAGGGTTGACACAGGTCATACAGGTCTTGAAACCAGGCTAAAACTTGAGATCAGGAGCCACAGACCTCTGAGTGTGGGAGTGAGGACAGTTGCACCTTGGTTGGAGGGGTCATATTCATAACTTTCAGTGACTGGAGACTGATCATTTTCTATGGGTGTGTCCCAGATAGAACTGCCAATCTGTGGCTCAAGAATAAGTTTAAGAATTGCAACTGACAGCCACCGGAGTCAGGTGAGCTACGATTCTTCAATAAAAGAAGGTGTCCAAAAAAACAGAGATTCAAGAAAGTGCAGTCCCTGACTGAATGTGAATTCAGCATCTTTTTTTATTTTTCCTGGCTATGGGTCTGGTTAAGGAAGAAAAGTTGTGTACGGAAAGCTTCTACTATCTGCCAAACAAGAGTACGCACCATTTGACTGACTCCTCACAACTCCACAAGCGAGCATTGCGATTGCCACGAAACACCAAATGCTGCTGGGGTGCAGAGAAGGTAGGCCATTTCCTCAAGGCCACACAGTGGATACGTGTTCAAGCCTGAATTCAAGCTCAGGTTTGAGGGCCTTTGAACTCAGTGCTCTTTCCACTGCCACTGCCTGCCAGGGAGCCAAGTGCTACTGTTCTCAGTAGCTGTAAATATAGTCTCATAACAATAGTTATGCAGCTAAAATAGGATTCTAGCCACAAGTTCTGGTGTCTAGTTCCTTGCCACTTGCGAGATGAGAGTCTGCTCTACTCTTTTTGTAAAGGAAGCATAAAGACAGTGATTTGGAAGATGAAATGGGCAGGATTTCGGGAAAGAAAAAAAAAAGGAAAGAAAGCACAATTTGACTAAAGACAAGCATGGCTGTATCTGGAAATGGAGGCTGTGCATCACTGCCTCCTGACTCTCTGTAGAGAGTCCCCTGGGAACACACAGGGGACCATTACATACAGTACTTAGATTATCAGTAAGTGCTGGGTACAGCTCTGTGGTGGGCATCTCTCTGAGTTGCTGAGGCAAGAGATAAGCTTGAGGCTCATTCAATTGTGAAATTGGTTAAAGGGGAGAAAACAAATACCACCCCTCATCCCATACACACGTGCGTACTCAACGGCAGCAATCTCAGCAGGAAAAAGCGATTCTCCCGATATTGAAATTAACTCTTTTGTTACTGCTGTCTGCTTCTCCCTGTATTTGAGATATGCTTAAATAACTTTTGGAGAGATCAAGGTTTTTCTAAAAGCAAATGCTTAATGGAGAGCTAAAGTACACAAAAGAGAATTTTAAAAATTATAATTAATACAAAGTCTGTAATTTAGTGAGCAATAGTATACCAATGTTTACTTCATAGTTTTGGCAAATGTGCCGTGGCTATGTAAGATGTTTACATTTACAAAAAATAACAGACCATTTGGAGTATACCTTTGAAGTACACCTTTCATGAAGTAGCCCTACTATGGATTTCAGAATCTTAGAACTCAGGTTTAGAAAAGTGCTCTTTATACCTAATGAACTAAGGTCTAGACTCGATGCGCTACTTAATCAGGAAGTTACCACAAAATTCAACTTACTTCCTAATGTAGAATCTTATGCAACAGGAAGCTGTTGTGGTAGCAAAGCACAGAGCGTCCAGATCAATGCACTGATGCAACAGCTTCTCTAATCTACCTAGGACTTTGGCATTGTACTAATGACCTTAATTCTCAGGCATGTGCCAATATATATTCATACACACACATACACACATACACAGACACACACACACTTTCTATTTAAAAGTATTCTGAAACTCTCTTGAATAAGATGGCTATTCATAGCTTTGTACGTTTCCTGCAATTCTTCTGATTATTATTTTTTAGATAGTCGACTTTTTCCTCTGTTGCAGTTAGTTATTATTTTTAGCCTGGCACTATGCTTTTAGGAAGGAACTAGTTAAAGGGTTCTAAAAGAAGATAAGGTTGGTAATGAGAGTGAAGTTAGTCTGTGTTGAATAGGACTTTAAAACCGTATCTAAACATCGTAGTTTCCTTAAATACTTGGCATTAGAAAGAGGGCCATATATTTCAGTTTGCCTGAAATAATCCTGATATAGCCCTGCTATACCAGTGTCCACTTACCCCCTCAAAACTGTTTCTCTTAGGATAATTAACGATACTAGCACCTAATTAAGGACTCAGTAATGATAATTCTTTATTTTACACAAAGGAAAAAGTGATCCAATAGGATTAAAAGATTTACCTGAGGCTACCCAGATATCTTAATGTTCAAGTCAGGTCCTAGAATCATCTCTGTAGAGGGTTAGGAAGCACTCTTAATAGTGGATGAGGAGAAATGATAGACATCAGCTTTTAGGTGAGCACTTTGCGAAGATGCAAGCATGAGCTGCTCATCTTGGCTTGAAGGACACTCAACCAAGAAATTCAAAGGGCTCCTCAATCAAGCCTAGAGGTGCTCTTAATACAATTGATGTCATCTTAAAAGTATCTGAATTGGAAGTACTTGCCAAATGCTACCTTAACTTGGCACTTATAAACAATTTTTAAAATATCAATTATGTAAAACTTAAAAGGGGTTTATTTCATGAGAGTATGGGGAAGTAGTTACTTCTAATAGTGAATTAATTAGAAATTGCTTCCTCAAAAGCAGCTGTGTTTGCAGCTACAGAACCCCGCTCCCCGCTCTGTTCTCCTCTGCTCCAAGTGATGTGAGTTGAGGAACATATGCCCAGTAAACGCACACAGACACAGAGCAATCTAGTCCTAGGACTGGCTGAGTTCCAGTTCTTAGGAACTATCCACAGCAAGGCTGCCGTGTTAAATATGACTAAGCTCCTCCATATACAGCAGCCGTGATTACAGAGAGCCCTTTGCAGCTGACCTTTAGATGAACTGAGCTACAATCAGCAAGAGAAAAATGCTAGGCCTTTCATACAACATAATGAAGTTTCTCTAATTTGTTTACTAGCAGTGCTCAGCGAGGACCTTCTCCCTACAGAAGGCTTTGGTGTGCAGAAATGAATCCAGGCAACTGCATATACTAGATTAGGATGCAAGATGTGCATATTGCAATGGGAGCAAGAGTCCTGGAAGACAAATCCCTCTTGTACTCTGCTGTCACTTTTGGGGTTATTGTCTAACTGGATGTTATTAATTCATTCTGCACTATGTATTAAACCACTAACATTGATAGCAATAGGCAACAAAAGTTTATGACTACTGGGCTTTTGGAGGGACTTTGAGTGACTGCTAAGTAATTTTTAGGCTCACAGAATCAACATTTCTTATCTTGCAAATTTTAAGATTGTTTTTTAAACTTAAAGAGAAGAGTATCACCTTTTTCTGTTTAATATCCACTGGTCTAAAATCAAGTTCCAGCATGAAATCAATGCATATTAATAAATAGGCCAATGACTGGAAATTCTATGAGTCATAGGCTCTTATTTCTCCATTGATACCCTCTAAGGTTAAGTCACACACACACACACACACACACACACACTAAACTAGACAACTCAGGTGCAAGTGCAAGATGAATTAGAGTAGATTCCATATGTTTTTTAAGTTTAGTTGTCATTTTGTTGTTGTGTATTTTTTTAATTTCCCCTTTGGAACTTGCCTAAAGAAAACAGCATATATGGTCACTGAGGTTTACTGATGTTATGATGAAGGGTTAAGATGACTGAATGCTGAGATAAATGCTTTCTCAGCTACTAAAAGACAGAAGTATTGACGTATTCCAGATTACATTTTTTTTTTTTCAGGAAAAATGCCACACCATGGGCCTTTTGTACTGGTAAATTCTGGCCCACTTGATGGAGAGCGTTGACTGCCTATGCTCTAGGGTGGTGTTTCTTAAACTGTTGTGAAAACTGTTTTTTTAAAATTTTCATTTCTTAATGCATTGGTGAAAAAAAAAAAAAAAAAACAAATGGCAAAGGAAGGACTACTAAAACATGAAAAATAGTACAATGAAATGCAAAATACAAGCCAAATATCTTAATTACTATAAATTCAACAGACATTAAAATACTTTGTCACATTGCTACAGATGTTTTTATTTTTTTATTTTTTATTTATTTATTTTTTTTTATTATACTTTAGGTTTTAGGGTACATGTGCACAATGTGCAGGTTTGTTACATATGTATCCCTGTGCCATGTTGATTTCCTGCACCCATTAGCTCGTCATTTAGCATTAGGTATATCTCCTAATGCTGTTCCCCCCCCCCCCCCCAACCCCACAACAGTCCCCGGAGTGTGATGTTCCCCTTCCTGTGTCCATGAGTTCTCATTGTTCAATTCCCACCTATGAGTGAGAACATGCGGTGTTTGGTTTTTTGTCCTTGCGATAGTTTACTGAGAATGATGTTTTCCAGTTTCATCCATGTCCCTACAAAGGACACGAACTCATCATTTTTTATGGCTGCATAGTATTCCGTGGTGTATATGTGCCACATTTTCTTAATCCAGTCTATTGTTGTTGGACATTTGGGTTGGTTCCAAGTCTTTGCTTATTGTGCTACAGATGTTTTTAAACTTTTACTCTTAATTTCTGTGTTTATTGCATCACATGAGGACACCTTTCCACAGACCACACTTTGAGGAGCACTGCCCCTTAACTAACAATGTTAAGTTTAATATCCACCTCTTTTTCCACTTTTTAGATCAGTGATTGGCATGCTTTTTCTGACAGGGTCTAGAGAGCAAATATTTCTGGCTTTGCAGGCCATATGGTCTGTTACAACTGTAGCATGAAAGCATCCATAGACAATATGTAAATACATGAGCATGGCTGTGTTCCAAGAGAACACTTTTTTTTTTTTTTACTTTTATTTACAAAAGCAGGCTGTGGGTCAGATTTGATCTATGGAGTGTGATTTTGCTGACCCCTACTTTAGCCTTAGGTGGTCTGAGCTATATTTCCCCATGTCCTAAATATTTGTGTTTTGTGTTTTCAAAAAAGGATGTTTAGAATAGATTAAAACTGCTGCTGTGCATTTTAAACACATGTGATGCTTTTCTTTTCTCACCTTTTGGAATTACTGTCAATGAAAATAAGTCCTACCATTTTAAAGATTAAAATATTTTGAAGGGAAGTACACCACAATCAAGTGGCAGAGAGAAAACCCCAAACTAGAATCTCTGCACATGTAGACTTTCTTTCCTAAGGCAGCTGGGAATTTTAAGTATTAGCTAAGGGTCTTTGATTTTTCCTTGGAGATTCAACTCAAATATCACAACCTCTTTTATTCTGGCTACACTCTTCAGAATGTTTCTAAGTGGAACATTTTATGTGGGAGGTCCACTGCAAGGCCTATTAGACCCAGCAATCCCACTATCAGGTATCTACCCAAAGGAAAAGAAACCTTTATATAAATAAGACACCCACACTTGTATGTTTATCACAGCACTGTTCACAATAGTGAAGTCATGGAATCAATCTAAGTGTCCATCAGTGGCTGATTGGATGAAGAAAATCTAGTACATATTTACCATGGAATACTATGCAGCCATGCAAGAACCATGTCCTTTGCAGCAACTTGGATGCAGCTGGAGGCCATTATCCTAAGTGAAATAACTCAGAAACAGAAATCAATTACTGCATGTTCTCATTTATAAGTGAGAGCTAAGCAATGGGTACACATGGACAAAGATGGAAATAATAGTCACTGAGGCTTCAAAAGGGGAGGATTGAAGGGGAGTTGAGGGTTGAAAAATTACCTATTGGGTACAATGTTCGCGCTTTGGGTGACAGGTTCACTAGAAGCCCAAACCCCATCATTATTCAACATAGTCATGTAACAAACCTGCAAATGTATTCCCTGAATCTAAAATAATAATAATAATAATAATAAAGTGTCAACTTTTACCTCCCCAAGAACCCCTACCACTTATCAAATCAGAGTTGTCTGCTCAGATGTCCCCCAATCCTCACAGATCATGAGATCTTCAGGATAGATTTAAATCTCTTAAAAGGCTCTTTGTTATTCCTAATGTCTAACATAGAACTGATGGAACTGGAAATACATGGAAGAAGATTTTACATGTATAACTAATACGTGTGTGTGTGTGTATGTGTGTGTATGTGCGCCTTTATGTCTCAGACTAAAATGTGAAGACAGACCTGAACTGAATCACTTCCAGGATAATTGCAAAACACCACTGACATTACATGCACAAAAATGTTTTATCATTTATAACAAATTATGCAGATATGCTATTATTATGTCCTATTATGTACCTGTGGGAAGAAGATGGATCCAGATAAAATTAAAAAGCAAAAATAAAGAGATGTGCACTATACAAATTATGGTATGAACTATATAACTGCTGTGGAGGCCAGAGTACAGGACTAAGGACAGTTGACAGGCACCGTGGTAAGTATTGCCAGATAAGTCAGAGAAATTCAACATGGAATGGTGTGATCTGTGATAGAAACCAACCAGCCTTGTAAATATGCAAAAAGACAGGCTCTGGTGTTATATAGAATTATATCAGGATCGAGGCTTAATCCATTGCCTGTTTTATGACCTTAGGTAAGTCACTTAACCTTCCTGAGTCAGTCAGAATTATTAGGATTAAATAAAACAGCAGGAATCAGTATACACTCAACAAATATTAGTTAATTTCATTATTAATGGAATATTATGATTAATAGAATGAATTATCACTAAAATGATGGTTACACTGTTATTAGAAGTATTATTAATAGTAAAAGGGGATGCACATGATGGTTGGTGTCCTAGTTCCTACTCTGAATCACAGAAGTCTATACTTTCTGGTCTGCATGGTCATGTGTGCTTATTTTCCAGCCTGTTTGTCATGAGTGGGTTTCTATCATTAACAAGATTCATAAGTGCCTCATCCATGAACTTATGTGCTTGTGCCAGGAGACAAAGGACAGTCTATTAGCAGCATTTACATCTCCGTGATTCAGACAGTAACATTGATGAGGAAAGGAAGGCTTGATCCCCAAGGCCGAGCAGAATCAGTACCTGCTCTAAGGAGAGACTCTGTGAGGGCAAGGTATTTGTTTGCTGGTTCACAGCTCTATACACAGCACCTAGAATAGAAACTGACTCTCAAGAAATACTTTTGAATGGATTAATCAGTGAACAAAACTTGAACACTTGTTCCACGTGCCCTGCAAAGGTTCAGTATTTATTGATTGCATGGATATGCACATGTACCATTGAGAAAGCCTTCCATTTGTTAGTTCAGTTCTAAAACCTTCTCCCTTTCATCCCTCAACTTTTATATTATCTTCCAAGGAAGAGTTTGGTAGGCTCTTTCCTTACCTATTTTTGATGTCCCTTAGTAGATATTCCATCAACTCTAGGCCATATTTTAATAGTCAAGGTCGGTCCCAATTTTCTCTTCAACTTATATACCCCATTTCTCGCTTAGATTCTCTAGCTTAATAGCACTTTTAACATTTTCTCCAAATCAACCCAATGTTTTCCTATGATTTTTAACCTCTTCTTGGGTGATTTCCTCCACCAGCTCTCATTTTGTTTACCTCTGTGGCTGAAGGTGTCAGCCAAGCCTCCAGCCTCAGCTCAGAATCACTTTCTCCTCAAATCTTCCCTGAAACTTACAAATGAAGTTTCCTCCTCAGGGTCTTCCATAATTTGTCTGTTTCCTTCTTGAAGAATGTATCACTTCCCTATTTGTTACTGTTGAGTGTGTGCATACTATGCCCCGTATCTGCCTGTGAGTAAGGTAACCCCAGCATCCTTGCCTTAGCCTGCATCTTCTTTAGTGCTGATCACTCAGTGTATTTTACCTAAATAAAGAAATAGAAAAGTTTCAAATTTGAAAAGAAAGGCATTGAATTTCATATTTAAAAAATTCTCCAGCCTGGGTGACAGAGCGAGACTCCGTCTCAAAAAAAAAAAAAAAAAAAATTCTCTCTTTCCTTTTCTACTCACCCTCTAACAACTCAACACCCAGGCAAATCGGCTTCACTTCCTACTAAAAATGTCCTGTGGTCTGAATGAATTAGTCCCCTTGCATGAGTGACAGCTCCACAGCATCCTCCTTTGAATCCACCAGAGACTCTGCCCTGTTACCCTTTAGGAAGATTAGAAGATTTGGGGGAGTTCTCTGCATGTGTTTGTGTGAGCAAAAGCCAGCCCAATCTCATATGAATATGTCCCCACCTCTGCTTCTGCCTCACAGTTACCTGACTCCATTCCTGGTACAGGAAATGCAACCAGTTGAGCTTTTTAAAAAATGACTTTTTGAGACTTTTCTCTATGCAGCATTATCCATTTCCAGGATATGCCTAGGTGATTTTTAACCTTTTTAAAAGAGGTGGATTGAAATATACAGGTATTCCAACAAATTCCAGAAAGAACAGGTCCTGATAACCTACTCCTGTTTCCTAAGATTCAGGGTGAGATGACCTGAATCATGGGGACATGGCTGGCTGTGAACAAATTCCAGGTGTAAGAAATGAGACTAAAGAGAATAAAATTACTGATTCATCCTAGTCTGTGATTCATCCTTCTTATTGGACTTACCCTCTCTCACACCACAAATGGCTGGACAGGGACTCGGTATGGCAATGCTGCCACAGACATCACTAATAAACACAGCAATCACCTTTTATTGGGAGGTGGAGCTTATACAGCCCTTTTGGGACTGTGGTTCTTCTTTCTTGAACCCCCAAGCTACCTGAGCACTAGCACCTGTGCACAAGTATAGGGAACTTCTATTGACTCTCTCTTACACTACAGACCCTGGGAACTGCATCTAGGCCTGCTCGCTTCCCACAAAGTGTCTGTACTTCAGCTTTCTGGGAGTTTATCTAAATCCAGAATGGCAAAATAGGATGGTGAAGAAACACATTTTAGGAAATGGTTCATCAGATTCATCAGGTAATATTTCTTCTTGGAAATCTTGGTATATCTTGATGCCAAGTGACTTTAAAACATGACGTGAGGCACAAAAGTATTAATTTCTCTCATGGTACATGTTAGACTGGTTTGAATACAGAAACAATTGAATTACTTACATATTTATTTATTATTATTCATTTACTACTTTAAAACAAGGTGTATCAGTAAGAAGGGTTCGTTGTACGTATGTATAAATCAGTGATTTTGTTGCCAACCCCTGGGGACTTGTACTTTTGGAAACTGTTTGCAATGTCGAGGGAGGAAGCATTTCAGACAGTCTGAGAAGTTGATAGCTGAGGAGGAGTACCTGCTAATAATTCTGTCCTTCTGGGAAGTGTGAAGTCTAGAAGAGAAAGAAAGATCAAGGGTGGGCTGAATCTGAGAAGAGAACAGATGGGCCATGGTTATGCCTGCCAGAGGCATGGACAGAAAGAAATGAAAAACTGTTCCTGCTCTCTTTCCCCTCTAAACAGGGAACACGTACAACAGCGCTCAATGTGGGTTGGGGCAGATGGGATGCTTAGAGAAAAAGGTGGGCAGTGCCTTCTCCAGAAGAAGAGGAGGCAGTCCCATGGACCTTATTTCCTCTGAAACTGGAGCTAGCCTCTGCTCTGCATCTTGGCGATCAGAAATGAAAGCTTCCCAGGAAAGCAGCTATTAAGTATCTGAAAACATTACTCACAGCATGTCCCATCCCCTAGGAATTATTTCTGATCTGGAAAGAGTTCTTTGTTTCAATGCTTTATTATAGGTAGTGCCTTGTAGTTTTTCACTAATGGAAGTTGCTGTGATATAGGACAGCCCTGTATCTAAAGTTTGGTCTCAAGACCAGAAGCATCAGCATCGCCTGTGAACCTGTTTGAAATGCAAATCCACAGAATTAGAAAAACTGGGAGGAGAGTGCCCTATCTGTGCTTAAAAGTACCCTCCAGGTGATTCTGATGCAGGCCGAAGATTGAGAACTACTGTAAGGAGAGTGTAGAGGAGGGGGCTGTCAGTTAATGTTTTGTATCACCCCTTTAGCGGTGCTGTGATTTTGCGTAGATTACTCATACTCTTCAAAGCCCATTGCTCCTGGCTGTTGAGAAGATTAAATGAGGTAATGAGTGTGAAAATGCTGGAAGAATAGAAAGTGCAAAAAACTTTCTAAGCAAACATCTGTTTGTAAGAAATGGGTGTAGGGAGAGAGAAAGAGAAACTGACTCTATAGTAGCCTATAGTAGCCACACAAGTCTGTTTGGCTGAGAAAAGGAATATTCTTTGTTCCTTCCTATTTCCTAGCCGCCTTTGCAGTGAGGCTGAGGCATGGTGACTGGCCAGTGGCTGTGAGTGGAAGTGATATATGTCTGTACCAGCCAGAGGCAGTTAAAACCAGGGTAAATCTTCCATTCTTTTGGGGCAGTTAGAACCAGGGCAATTCTTCCATTCTTTCATTTCTCTTCCATGAGGCATACATCCTGTCCTATCAGACTCTCTGTGAGCCAGGAATAAACTTTTATTGTGTTCAGCTAATGAGAGATTTCAGGAGTGAAACACTGTAGCAGCTAGCATAGATTATTTGGGTCAGCAATGTAGAAGAAAATGCACTGAGAAAGAGATTAAGATTGACAATGAGGTATAGCTGATTTGTAGAAAGAGAATGATACTGCCTGACTATTGATAAAAGGAAGCAGACAATCAGCCATGTCTTCATCTCCTTAAGTCCTGGGAAGAAGACAGAGATCCCTGAAAGACTTAATACCAAAAGAAGGATAGATGATTTTCTAGTGCATTATTATCTAATTAATGCCTGTGAACATGACCAATTTAGACAGATATTCTACATTCTTCGGTTGTAGAGTGGGAAAAGCATGGAGTGGCTTGAGCTTGCTTCCCACAATAATCCTAGGATTCTGTTAAAAAACAACTCTATCTCAAGATTCCTAACGGATTGTTTACCTTTCTTTGTGTAACATTAACCCAGTATCTGTAATGCAGTCCTTCTCCTTTGCACTCACAAGCACACACAAAAGAATTCGACCGGGTGCAATGGCTCACCCCTGTAATCCCAGCACTTTGGGAGGCTGAGGCAGGCAGATCACCTAAGATCAGGAGTTCAAGACCAACCTGGCCAACATGGTGAAACCCCATCTTTACTAAAAAAAAAAAATACAAGAATTAGCTGGGCATGATGGCAGGTGCCTATAATCCCAGCTACTCGAGAGGCTGAGGCAGGAGAATCGCTTGAACCCAAGAGGCAGAGTTTTCAGTGAGCCGAGATCACACCACCACACTCCAGCCTGGGTGACAGAACGAGACTGTGTCTCAAAAAAGAAAAAAAAAAAAAGTAAGAATTCTACCAATGATGATCTGGCTCTCCTCCTTTTTTTCCTTGAAGTTCAATGTCTTAGTAATACTCTGAACGCTCTACTATTCTAACTTTCAATTGTGTGGAACCACTGATGTGTTACTGAATGTAACTGGCCCTTTCTAACATTAGTGTATCCACCTGTACTGTTTGACTCCATCCTTAGCCAAAGCTGACTCATTCTTATCTTTCAGAGGCCAGGTTCTGAAATCACTTGTTTCAGGAAATCTTCTCTGGCTCTCTAATCCTGGATAAGTTGGTCTTCTTATGTGATCCCTGAAGAAAGATATTTACTCTTTCATTGAGGAGAGTAAATAGAATGGCAGCTTCTACTGAATATAGGAATGGGGTCAGTTAGAAGAGATCTTTCCATTCAAAATTTCATGTTAGACACTTTTGGTGACAACAACACAAGGCATGTAGATAGCCATTCTGTTGGACAGAGAAAGCCAAAATTACCTTGTCTTGTTTGAAATATCCAATATGCAGAGGTGATATCTTTCTGGATTAAAAAGAGAAATGGAATTTCACTTTAATCTCTGGATTTAAAAGAGGTGGATTGAAATATACAGGTATTCCAACAAATTCCAGAAACAACAAGGCCTGATAACCTACTCCTGTTTCCTAAGATTCAGGGTGAGATGACCTGAATCATGGGGACATGGCTGGCTTTGAACAAATTCCAGGTGTGAGAAATGAGACTAATGGGAATAAAATTACCTTGAGTGAAGGGAGAGTTAAGGTTGGTTTCCCAAGCTCGACATAAAGGCCAGTTTGGTATTAAAGCATGGTGCTATGGCATGGAAATAATGAAAGGGCTTTTCATTCTTAGAACTCCTGGAATAGTGAATATAAGCTAAATAGCTTTAATCTTGGGAATTTATATTTGTAGCACCTTTGACAGTAAAAGATAGAATATGTGAGTTCACGTCCCTTCATTAAAAGACAACTGCATCCTAGACTGAGAAGCTCCCAGAAACATGGTATAGACTTCCTATGAGCTTTGTTGGCTTGATCATCAACAACTTGCAATGTTCATAATAGATTGATCAAGATAGTTATTGTTGTTCTTCACTAAAGGAGTGGCAGTAATTTGGAAAGAATAAAACACTCAAAGGGAGACACTAGGCATTTTCAAACAAGGCATTGGGTTATAACAAATAATTGAATAACTGAGTTCATAAATAAATGAATACCTACTTACATTCATGTATACATATATATTTAGATGGAATATACATATATATTTAGATGGAATGTACATCTATTTGTACCAGAACTTATGGAGCAGCCCAAAGAAGGAGATTTCTATTAAAGTAGTTATTACACTCAATTGTAGCTTTTACTTATTTATTTATTTTAAATTGAAGTTTCAGGTACAGAAAGTTAATTATCTTTTCAATTCATACCACGAAATATTTTACCCCTACTCTAATCCTACCCCCACATTAGTATCCTTTCTAATTTTTAATATGTGTCCTTGGTTTTATCCTAGATGAATATATAGTGTTCTGTGTATATGTGTGTTTTATAGAATTCATAATGTAATATTCAACACTGTCTTGAAGCATTATCTATGTTTTTTCTTATAAATGTAAATGAATGTTTTCATTTCTCCTGATCCTTATGAACACTTGGAATTGTTCAACTTAAAAAATATAATGGAAGTAAATTTGATATTTTCTTCTATGTTTTAATTTTTCTTGCCTTTTTATATCTTAATCACATATTTTAATATTATTATTGTACTTTTCTCCTTTAATAAATTGGGTTAGTTTTTATCATTATTTTCTTAGTTACCCTAAAGATCAAACATGCATTTTTGATTTATTACAGTCTAATATACATTATTACTTTTGCCACGTTCTCAACAATGCTAAAACTTCAAATATGTTAACTTCGTTTATCTACTCCGGTGTTTTATGTTACTATTATTACAAATTTAATTCCACATGTGTTTAAAAACATAAAATATGGTTTTTGGATAAATTTCATTTATATTTACCTATGTAGTTTTCTGTCTTCCAAAATTTTTCTTGAGATATATACAAACCTTACTGCTGTTATACTTTTGAAGGCAATCCCCTCTCCAAATGGCACTGTTTTGAGATTGCTCATTTTTTTGTGTGTAGATTGCAAGAGCTTTACTTTATTTGTGTATTAGTGTGATTTTCTTTGCATTTATTTTGCTGAGGATTTGCAGAGCTTCATGAAACTTCATGAAATTGTAGATTGATTTCTTTTTTAATTGTCCATCCAGTATTTCCTCAAAGATTGCTTCTTCCCATTTCATATTCTCTTTCCGTGACTCTAATCTTGTGATTCCAATTACATGAAATTTTTAAATGTACCGTATTTTATATTTTTGTCACAAGTTCTTATGTATTTTCCCTTTTTGTCCCCAATTATTTCTAGTGACTTAATTTCCATGTCACAAATCCTTTCTCCTGCTGTGTCTAATGGGGCTAAACCCATTTAATAGTTCTTGATTTTGTTTATTGTGGTTTTTTTTCAGTTTTATAACACTCATTAGATTATTTTTGCAGATTTAGTCTGTGATAAAACTCTCTATTTTCCAACTATTTTATTTTACCATATATAGAACATATTAATCTTAGTTACTTTAAATTTCGTTATCTATTAACCCCAATGTCTGGGTAAACTGTGGGTCTGTTTCTAGTATTTTCTTTATCATACCGGGTTTTGGTAATTTAGTTCTGTCTTGCAGTATGCCCAGTAATTGTAATTGAATAATCAATATTGTAATGAAAGCATTATAGTTGGTGTGGATGACATTATCTTTTTCAAGAGAAAGGTTACCCTTTTTCTGTTAGGCAGATATACTGAGATCCTATTCATATAAATTCTTAGGAAATAAGTTTAGTTGAGGCTAACTTGAATTTTAGGTAAGTCTCTTCTACTTGTGATTTATTGTCTCTCTCAGGGCATATCCTGTGGTGTGGACCGGCCATTTCCTCTACGGGTCCTTTGTTTCCTCAACACCAAAGGCTGCCAATCATCAGCTTTGTTTCTCAGAAGTTTTTTCCTGATGCCTTGTAACGCGCAACTTAAGAATTTGGCAAATATATATTTGTAAGTCATAGTGATATTCTCCTACTTTCTCAACAAAATTTTAGCTCCTCAGATATATGGGTTTTTAATTTTTATTAGTTTGTTTGTTAACTTTGTCTTTTCTCACTGATTTCTTTAAAGTTCCAGTTATATACTGGTTTCTCTGCCTTTAGTAACAGACGCTCTTTCTGGGCCCTTTGCAGATTCTTAGCTTCTTGCCTAGTATCCAGAATTCACAAAGGCCCCAAATTTAAAATATGCGGTTACTGAATGTTGTTTACCTTTCTGAAGTGTTCTCTTCAGTTAGATCCTACCTTCCTCAATTCCTGCCTAGAAATGTTTTAATATCTTAAATCAGATTGTCTTTTCTATCGTATCTATTTTTCGTAGTTGATCTTGATGACAGCATTATTCAGCCACAAACTACCTTTATACTTCTTAGCTGGAAAAGACAGCTTTCTCCTTGTTAATTTGTAGTCCTCTGTTTTCTAGTGAAGTTATGCATCAAGTTATATACTAGATGGCCAATTAAATATTACAATTTATCTATTATCCATTCTTATTATTTCTGTTTTATGTAGTATTTAAGTCCTTCCCTATGCTAAGGGCCCCCTTTGGTATTTTCCAGTGTTCTCCATGGTAAACTTCATTATTATGCCTTTCCCATTTAGAAGGATTTAGGCAACAAAGAGTAGCTGTGAAAACTATACAACTTAGATCTTGGTCTCTAGTACCATTCTCTAATAAAGGAAACTAGGTCTTTTTTTTGGATAAATCATTGGTTTTATGACTGAAATAGAAAATATTCAAAATGAACTTGAAGCATCTTATAATGCCAGAAAGTAAAAAAAGTGCTCGAAAAAAAAAAATAATAATAATGAAGGTATGTTGAAGGAGAACAGGCATTAATGGAAACAGCTTCAAAATGGCCAAGGCTTGAAAACTGTAAACAACAAAATAGAGTAGTATTAAATTATAACACAACGTATAAAAGAATTTTCCGAGTCTGTTGCTGATAAAAATAAATTATTGAATAAATAAGTAAATGTGATTAATTGACAAGTCCCTCACGCAGAAGAATTCCGTGTAATCAATGTAGCTATTCTCCCAGTAAGGAGGTGGAGCATAGCACCCCACTCCTTACATGTAGATGGCACACAGTAACTTCCTTACAAAGAGTACAATACGAAAAGTGGGGGTGGGGAGAGTAACTTTACCATGGGGAAAAAAGACAAATACTACCTCAGCCGTATAATGAGATTAATGTAAATAACAATGTCATGTCTACAGTAGGCATTCATGATATGATGAGAACAATTTACATCTATGCTCTTTCTCCAAAAACACACATCACCCCAATCTAATCATGAGAAAAATACCAGATAAAACTAAATTGAAAGACATTGCATAAAATATGTGGCCAGTACTCCTAAAAACTGTGAAAGTCCTCAAAGTCAAGGAAAATTGAGATTCTAAGAGACTGTCTCATTCAAGAAATATCAAAAGAGATACAGCAGGTAAATATAATATGATTTCTTATGGTATCCAGCGATTCTGAAACATAAAAAATACAGAAAAACTAAGGGATTCTGAATAAAATATGGCTGTTACTTGTAATCCATTGATGTAGGTTCATTAATTGTGATAAAAGTCCCATAATAATATAAGATGTTAATAAGAAGGGAAACTAGGCATGTCATAAAGCAGTTCTCTGTACTATATTACAACTTTTCTGTTAAATTACAGCTTGTAAAATAAAAGTGAATTAAAAAACAGCAAACAACAACAATAAAAATGGGCCCCGGAGTCAGACTGCCTGGATTTGAATCTTCATTTCCTTATTGGCTGTATATGTGATTTATTTTCTTGGTTAAAAAACTTCAATTTATAAGGTTATAAAATAGTGATAACAGTAAGTATATATTAATTTCAGGAATATTAGTTCCTTAAATAGAAATAGTTTCAAATTTTGGCTATACACACACACACACACACACACACACACTTCTCACTTACTTGGTTAAATACAAGCACTTCTGTTAGTAACATCCGGAAAATCATGACTCAGTAAACCAGTTTGTTTTTTTTCATCTTGTGGCTCCACTATCTTCAACTTGTTCATTTCAAGTGAAGAATGCATAACACATAGTAGTTACTAAAATCTCTATGTGCATTGAAAAAAAGACCTCTATAATAGGTATGGGGGTTTTTAGAAGATTAGATCTTGATTCTGGTATCTGAGCAGAACGGCTTTGTCCAATGCTATGGAAAAGATCATATGAGAGAATGAGAACAAACAGGTGCCTAGCATTCACACAGGGATGAGAATAGTGCCTGTTTTCATCAGCCATACCAGAAAAATGCATGGGATTGGGTAGAATACTCAGGAAGATCTTGCCTAGGTAGTGTAGAGAAAATAGACCTAGACTAATTAGCAAATCTGAAAAGCAAGACCCAAAAGAACTAGTTTATATACATATATGTATTTTTTTATTATACTTTAAGTTCTAGGGTACATGTGCACAATGTGCAGGTTTGTTACATATGTATACATGTGCCATGTTTGTGTGCTGCACCCATTAACTCGTTCATTTACATTAGGTATATATCCTAATGCTATCCCTCCCCCCTCCCCACACCCCATGACAGGCCCCGGTGCGTGATGTTCCCCTTCCTGTGTCACACATGCACACGTATGTTTATTGCAGCACTACTCACAATAGCAAAGACTTGGAACCAACCTAAATGTCCAACAACGATAGACTGGATTAAGAAAATGTGGCACATATACACCATGGAATACTATGCAGCCATAAAAAATGATGAGTCCATGTCCTTTGTAGGGACGTGGATGAAGCTGGAAACCATCATTCTCAGCAAACTGTCACAAGAACTAAATTGTTTCGAAGTAACTACATCCAAAAAAAATCAGTGATATTTATAGAAATAAAAAAAATCAAGTACCAAATAATGTAAAAGCACAAGGTCTGATGCTCAATCAAACATTACCAAATATGCAGAGGAGAAAAACACAACTCCTAATGAGGAGAAAATCAACTGAAACTTGAGCAGAAGTGAAACGGATGTTATAAGAAGTGAATACAGATGTTAGAAAAGTCATTAGAAGTATATTTTAGAGGTTCAGAAAGTTACATAGAGACAGGAAAGTTATACAAAATCAAACTTCTAAAGTGGAAAGTACAATATTTGAGATTAAAAGTACAGATGGGATTAATGACACATTAGGTGTTACAAATGAAAGAGTAATAAACTTGAACACATAGTAGTGTAAACTATCCAAAGTGAAATAAAGAGAAGAAAAATAATCTTTAAATGTACAGGACATTAATACGCTGTGTAATAGCTTTAAGTGGCTATACAAATGTACATAATTTTAATATATTCTATACACAAATAATTATATAATCTATATTATAACAGATAATATGTAATATTATTATATAATATATAATATAATAACATTGTATATATATATATATACACACACACATATGTATATGACTAAATAATTGTAATCTCTTAAAAGAGCCAGGGCAGAAACACTATTTCTAGAAATATTGGCTGAAATTTTATAAAGTTGAAGGAAATTATAAATCCACAGGCCAAAGAAGTTCAATGAATTGTTTATAATACAAGTGTAATAAAGACAGCTGTACAAACACAACATAACAAAATGACTAAACAGTGATACAGACTACATTATAAAGATAGCCAGGAAGTGGAGGAAGGCAGCATGTTACTTACAGACCAGTAAAGATGGGGATTACAGTATATTTCTCATCAGAAACAATGCAAGTGACAAGAAAGTGGAGAAAAAAACTTTAAAGTGGTAAAATAAGATATGTTCACCCTATGCATCCAGTGAAAATATTTTTCAAAAGTAAACATGAAATACTTTTTCATAAATAGAAATGGTAAAAAACATATCATCAGAAGATGTGCACAACAAGAAATATTAAAGGTAGCTCCTAAGGCAAAGGAAAATAACACCAGATGAAAATGTGGATCTTCACCAACAGACAAGAAACATTGAATATGGTAAACATATAGGCAATTATGTATATATGTGTGTATGTGCATACATATATATGTGTGTCATCTATAGTTCTTTAGAATATTTATATCTGTGTTTTTAAACTTCTTTGAAAGATCATTGTTTAAACAAAAATAATAGCAAAGTCATGGGGATTTGTTAAAGGTGACAACACTGCACAAAATTCAGAAGGGACAAAAATAGAAGTATAGCATTTTAATACTCTTTTAAAAAGTGGCATAACATCAATTAAAAGTAAATTGTCATAAATTAATGGTATGTAACATAAATTCTAAATCAACTACTGAAACAACAAAACAAAGGGTTGTAGCTGAGAAGCAGCACAATATATTAAATTGAATTATTAAACATCTGTTAATACAAAAGAAAGCAGAAAATGGAGAAAAATGAATAAAAAAATGGGAAAAGTTGAAAACAAGTGGCAAGATGAGTGACTCAAACCTCACTACATCCTAACTATTGTGTTACAGGTAGGTGGTCTAAACTTCCTTATTAAAGGCAAAAATAGTCATTTTAACTGGAAACATTAAATTTAACTGTATAGCTTACACGTTGTATGCAAATAAAGTATTTTAAACACAGAGTCACAAATAGGCCAAAAAGTGAAACGATAGGAAATATATATTGACATTAGTTTTAAAAAGATACTAGAGTGGCTATGTTAATATCAGACAAAGTAGAATTCAGGGCAAAGAATATTTCTTAGGATAAAGAAGGTCATTTTATACTGATAAAGGAGTCAATTCATCCAAAGGACATAATGTTCATAAATGTTTATGTACCTAATAACAGATCTTCAAAATTCATGAAGCAAAAACTGATGTAAGTGCAAGGAGAAAGAAACAAAACTAAATTATGACTCAAGAGCTCAATAACCCTATCTTCATAATTGGTAGAACAAGTAAATACAAAATCATCAAGGATATACAAGACTTAACAATATCAACCAACTTACATCAGAACACTTATATCAACAACAGAACATGCATTCTTTTCAAGAGCACATGAATATTTACTGAAATAGACTGTATTCTAGGATACAAAAAAAAATGGCTCAATAAATTTAGGAGAATCCAAGTCACACAAAGTATGTTCTCACACCACAATCACATTAAATTAAAATTAATAATAGAAGTTTCTCTGGAAGATCCTCAGGCATTTTAGAACTATATAACACACTTCTAAATAATCCAAGGATCAAAGAAGAAGAGGGAAATTGGAACATATTTTAAACTGAATGACAGAGTCCATTTTACCCCCCTGCCACCTCCACTGGAACAGGTGCTGGTATCCACAGCTGAGAAACCCACAGATGGTTCAAATAACAGGACTCTGTGCAGACAACCCCCAGTACCAGCCCAGAGCCTGGTAGACTTGCTGGGTGGCTAGATACAGAAGGGAGATAACAATCACTACAGCTCTGGTCTCAGGAAGCCACATCCCTGGGAAAAGTGGGAGAGTTCTATGTCAAGGGAACACCCTGTGGGACAAAAGAATCTGAACAACAGCCTTCAGCTCTAGATCTTCCCTTTGACAGAGCTTACCCAAATGAGAAGGAACCAGAAAACCAACTCTGGTAATATGACAAAACAAGGTTCTTTAACACCCCCCAAAATCACACTAGCTCACCAGCAATGGATCCAAACCAAGAAGAAATCCCCGATTTACCTGAAAAAGAATTCAGGAGGTTAGTTATTAAGCTGATCGGGTAGGCAGCAGAGAAAGGTGAAGCTCAATGTAAGGAAATCAAAAAAAGGATACAAGAAGTAAAGGGAGAAATATTCCACGAAATAGCATAAATAAAAAACAATTAAAACTTCAGGAAACAATGGACACACTTATAGAAATGCAAAATCCTCTGGAAGGCTTAGGAATACAATTGAACAAGTAGAAGAATGAAATTCAGAGCTTGAAGACAAGGTCTTCAAATTAACTCTATCCAACAAAGACAAAGAAAAGAAAAGAAGAAAATATGAACAAAGCCTCCAAGAAATCTGGGATTATGTTAAATGACCAAACCTAAGAATAATCAGTGTTCTCAAGGAAGAAGAGGAATCTAAAAGTTTGGAAAATATATTTGGGGGAATAATTGAGGAAAACTTCCCCAAGCTTGCCAGAGACTTAGACATCCAAATACAAGAAGCACAAAGAATACCTGGGAAATTCATCACAGAAAGATCATCATCTAGGGACATTGTCATCAGGTTATCTAAAGTTAAGACAAAGGAAACAATCTTAAGAGCTGTGAGACAAAAGCACCAGGTAACCTATAAAGAAAACCTAACAGATTAACAGCAGATTTCTCATTAGAAATCCTTCAAGCTAGAAAGGATTGGGATGCTATCTTTGGTCTCCTCAAACAAAACAATTACCAGCCAAAAATTTTGTATCCAGCGAAACTAAGCTTCATATATGAAAGAAAAATACAATCTTTTTCAGACAAACAAATGCTGAGAGAATTCACCACTACCAGGCCACCACTACAAGAACTGCTAAAAGGAGCTCTAAATCTTGAAACAAAGCCTGGAGACACATCAAAAGAGAACCTCTATAGAGCATAAATCACACAGGACCTATAAAACAAAAATACAATTTAAAAGACAAAAACAAAAAGCAAGAAATCAAGGTATACAAGCAACAAATAGCAGTATATACAGAATAGTACCTCACATCTCAATACTAACATTGAATGTAAATGGTCTAAATGTACCACTTAAAATATACAGAACTGCAGAATGGATAAGAATTCACCGATCAACTATCTGCTGCCTTTAAGAGACTTAACTAACACATAAGGACTCACATAAACTTAAGGTAAAAGGGTGGAAAAATACATTTCATGCAAATGGACACCAAAAGTGAGCAGGAATAGCTATTGTTATATCAGACAAAACAAACTTTAAAGCAACAGCGTTAAAAAGACAAAGAGGGACATTGTATAATGATAAAAGGCCAACAGGAAAATATCACAATCCTCAGCATGTATGCTCCTAACACCAGAGGTCCCAAATTTATAAAACAATTACTAATAGACCTAAGAAATGAGATAAACAACAACACAATAATAGTGGGGGACTTCAGTACTCCACTAACAGCAGAAAGTCAGAAAGTCAACTCAAGACAGAAAGTCAACAAAGAAACAATGGATTTAAACTATACCCTGGAACAAATGGACTTAACAGACATATACAGAGCATTCCATCTAACGACTGCAGAATATACATTCTATTCAATGGTGCACGGAACTTTCTCCAAGATAGACCATATGATAGACCACAAAATGAGCCTCAATAAATTTAAGAAAATTGAAATTTTTCAAGTACCCTCTCAGACCACAGTGTAATAAAACTGGAAATCAACTCTAAAAGGAACCTTCAAAACCATGCCAACACACTGAAATTAAATAACCTGCTCCTAAATGATCATTGGGTCAAAAATCAAATCAAGATGGAAATTAAAAAATTCTTTGAACTGAACAACAATAGTGACACGACCTATCAAAACCTCTGAGATACAGCAAAGGCGGTGCTACAAGCAAAGTTCATAGCCCTAAATGGCTACATCAAAAAGTCTGAAAGAGCACAAGCAGATAATCTAAGGTCACACTTCAAGAAACTAGAGAAACAAGAAGAAACCAAACCCAAACCCAGCAGAAGAAAGGAAATAACCAAGATCAGAGCAGAACTAAATGAAATTGAAACAAACAAACAAAAAAACCAATACAAAAGATAAATGAAACAAAAAGCCGGTTGTTTGAGAAGACAAATAAAAGTGATAGGCCATTAGCAAGATTAACCAAGATAAGAATAGAGAAAATCCAAATGACTTCAATAAGAAATGAAACAGGAGATATTACAACTGACACCACAGAGATGCAAAAGATCATTCAAGGCTACTATGATCACCTTTATGCACATAAACCAGGAAACCTAGAAGAGATGGATAAATTCCTGGAAAGATACAAGCCTCCTAGCTTAAATCAGGAAGAATTAGCTACCTTGAACAGGCCAATAACAAGCAATGAGATTGAAATGGTAATTAAAAGATTACCAACAAAAAAAGTCCAGGACTAGATGTATTCACAGCAGAGTTCTACCAGACATTCAAAGAAGACTTGGTACCAATACTATTGACACTATTCCACAACATAGAGGAAGAGAAAACCCTCCCTAAATCATTCTATGAAGCTAGTATCACACTAATACCAGAATCAGGAAAGGACATAACCAAAACAGAAAACTACATACCAATATCCCTGATGAACATAGATGCTGAAATCCTTAACAAAATACTAGCTAACCGAATCCAACAGCATGTCAAAAAGATAATCCACCATGATGAAGTGGGTTTCATACCAGAGATTCAGGGATGGTTTAACATATGCAAGTCAATAAATGTGATACACCACATGAACAGAATTAAAAACAAAAATCAGGTGATCATCTCAATAGATGCAGAAAAAGCATTCAGCAAAATCCATCATCCATTTATGATTAAAACTTGCAGCAAAATTGGCATAAAAGGGACATACCTCAATCTATGACAAAACCATAGTCAACATAATACTGAATGGGGAAAAGTTGAAACTATTCCCTCTGAGAACTGTAACAAGACAAGGTTGTCCACTCTCACCACTCCTCTTTAACATAGTACTGGAAGTCCTAGCCAGAGCAATCAAACAAGAGAAAGAAATAAAAAGCATCCAAATTAGTAAAGAGGAAGCCAAACTGTTTCTGTTTGCTGATAATATGATCGTCTACCTAGAAAACCCTAAATACTCCTCCAAAAAGCTCCTAGAACTGATAAAAGAATCCAGCAAAGTTTCTGGATACAAAATTAATGTACACAAATCAGTAGCTCTTCTACACACCAACAGTGACCAAGATGAGAATCAAATCAAGAACTCAACCCGTTTTACAACAGCTGCAAAAAAATAAAATAAAATACTTAGGAATATAACTAAACCAGGAGGTGAAAGACCTTTAGAAGGAAAACTAAGAGACACCACTGAAAGAAATCATAGATAACACAAACAAATGGAAATACATTCCATGCTCATGGATGGATAGAAGCCATATTGTGAAAATGACCATCCTGACAAAAGTAATCTACAAATTCAATGCAATTATCATCAAAATACCATGATCATCCCTCACAGAATTAGACAAAAACAATTCTAAAATTCATATGGAACCAAAAAGAGCCCTCATAGCCAAAGCAAGACTAAGCAAAAAGAACAAATGTGGAGGCATCACATTACTTAATTTCAAACTATACTACAGGGCCATAGTCACCAAAACACCAAAACAGCATGGCACTGGTATGAAAATAGGCACAAAGTCCAATGGAACAGAATAGAGAACCCAGAAATAAACCCAAACACTTACAGCCAACTGATCTTAGACAAAGCAAACAAAAACCTAAAGTGGGGAAAGGATACCCTATTCAACAAATGGTGCTGGGATAATTGGCTAGCCACATGTAGAAGAATGAAACTGGATCCTTATCTCTCACCTTATACAAAAATCAACTCAAGATGGATTAAGGACTTAAATCTAAGACCTGAAAATATAGAAATTCTATCAATTAACATTGGAATAACCCATCTAGACACTGGTTTAGGCAAGGATTTTATGACCAAGAACCCAAGAGCAAATGCAATAAAAACAAATATAAATAGTTGGGACTTAATTAAACTAAAGAGCTTTTGCACAGCAAAAGTAGTAGCAGAGTAAACAGACAACCCATAGAGTGGGAAAAATATCTTCACAGTCTATCCATCCGACAGAGGGCTAATATCCAGAATCTACAACAAACTCAAATCAACAAGAAAAAAATCCTATCAAAATTGGGCTAGGGACATAAATAGACAATTCTCAAAAAAACATACACAAATGGCCGACAAACATATGAAAAAAGGTTCAACATCACTAATGATCAGGGAAATGCAAATCACAACCACAGTGAAATACCACTTTACTCCTGCAAGAATGGCCATAATCAAAAAAAAATTTTAAAAAGTAGAGTTGGCATGTATGCAGTGAACAGGGAACACTTTTACACTGCAGGAGGGAATGTAAACTAGTACAACCACTACGAAAGACAGTATGGAGATTCCTCAAAGAACTAAAGGTAGAACTACCGTTTGATCCTGCAATCCAACTACCAGGTATCTACCCAGAGGAAAAGAAGAAGTCATTATGAAAAAGATACATGAACACACATGTTTATAGCAGCACAATTCACAACTGCAAAAATGTGGAACCAAGACAAATGCCCATCGATCAATCAATGGATAAAACTTTATATATATATATAAAGGAATACTACTCAGCCATGAGAGGGAATGAATTAATGACATTCACAGCAACTTGGATGAGATTGGAGACTGTTATTCTAAGTGAAGTAACTCAGGGGTGGAAAGCCAAACATCGTATGTGTTCACTCATAAGTGGGAGCTAAGCTATGAGGAAGCAAAGGCATAATAATGACACAATGAACTCTGGGGACTCAGGGGGAAAGGGTCAGAAGGGGGTGAGGGATAAAAAATGACAAACAGGGTGCAGTGTATACTTCTCGGGTGATGGGTGCACCAAAATCTCAATTCACCACTAAAGAACTTACTCATATAACCAAACACCACTTGTTCCTCAATAATCAAACATCACTTGTTCCTTTTATTTTTTATGGAAATAAATAAAAATTAAATTAAAATAACAAACTATAATGATAAATGAGTTTATTTCACATTTTAATTATAATGTCTTTTATTTGTATAGAACTTTAAAATGTCTAAAGTAGGGCTACATAAAAAAACATATTTTAAGTTGAATGAATAATAAAAACACAACATGTTAAAATTTGCGGAATGTTCCTAAAGCAATAACTTAGTGGAAAACCTTCTAGCACAGAAGATCTACATTAAAAAACAAAATCGTCTTAATCAATGATCTCAGCTTTTATCAATAACCCTGCTAAAGAAAAGCAAATTCAACCCAAAGTAAGTATGAAAAAGAAATAATAAAGACCAGAATTTAATTAACTGAAAAAAGAGAAAAAATTGAGAAAAATCCATTAAATAAAAGGCTGATTCTCTGAGAAGGAAAATAACTTAGATTATATCATGACCAGCTAGATCATGCCCATTTCTGAGGTCTACCCCAAAATGCAAAATTGGTTGAACACTCAAAGATCCACCAATAATTCAACATATTGACAAAATTAAAAAGAAAACATAGATGGTCCCAAATAAATGCAGAAAAGCATTTGATAAAATTCAACATCCATTCCTGATAAAAGCTCTCAGCAAACTGGGAACAACAGAAAACTTCCTTGATCCAAGGAAGGGAATTGGTGAATAACCTACAGCTAATATAATACTTAATGGTAAAGACAGATTGTCTTCCATGAAAAATTAAGAACAGAGGTTTTTCTCTCACCACTTTTGAGAGGTGAGCAGGATCATTGTTGTGGTGGAGAAAGACTCACTGGAAAAGCT
Organism: Hylobates moloch; assembly: GCF_009828535.3. NCBI lineage: Eukaryota > Metazoa > Chordata > Mammalia > Primates > Hylobatidae > Hylobates > Hylobates moloch. Next base: position 21,877,468 of record NW_026652288.1, on the reverse strand, counting down.
TTCCTGTGTGTTCTTCTGCTACAGCTTTGGCTAACTTTTTAAAAACACTTTCATAATAAGCAGATGTTAGTATTCTCTACCCCTCCACAGAAGCTGGAAGGTGCTAGGCCCCTGTGTAGTACTGCATAGAATTATAGCTTTTTTCCTCCTTTCTCTGTATATTGGGCTCAGAGAGTACACTGTGTCTCTATGTGAACATGGACAGTTAGCATTTACCAACATGTATCTGTCTACTTTCTCTTGTTTAAAAAAAGAAAAAAAAAACTTAAAAAAATGGGGTTATAGAAGGTCAGCAAAGGGTGGGTTTGAGATGTTTGGGTGAGTTAAGTGGGCATTTTGACAACATGGCTTCTCCTTTGGCATGTTTAATTGTGATATTTGACAGACATCCTTGCAGTTTAAGATGACACTTTAAAAATAAATTCTCTCCTAATGATGACTTAAAAAAAAGAAGAGTATAATTGGGGTGTTTGTAACACAAAGAAAGGATAACATGCTCCATTCACTCTGATGTGATTATTAGGCCAATGCATGCCTGTGTCAAAATATCTCATGTATCACATAAATATATGCACCTACTATGCATCCACAAACAAATTTTAAAAGAGTTTAAGTAAAACTAACTTAATTCTCCAAAGGTTATTTTTGTTACTTTGGCGGCTAGATATATCTCTTAAGCTTCTAGAATAAACAGATGGAGTTTGAGGAGGACGAAGAACATCTAAGACATTTAGGACAAGAAAATGATGTCTAAAATCAAATATAGATGCCCCATCCTGTCCTATGTTCTCTCTCCCCACGTACAGATTTGTTTCATTTTATCAAACAAATGCTTTGTAGGACAAACCTTAGGGCAATAGTAAGAGTATGAATTAAGGTCTATAAATTGTTTTTCTGAAAGTCTGTGAAGTGTCTTGAAGCTGAATAATCCTGAGAATCATTCAGAAGATGGAAAATCTTAAATAAGGGCATGGATACTTATTCTTTAAAATGAATGTTACGAAATAACAGTGGGCAATAAAAATAATGTAGTGATATGTAAAAATGACATGCAGCCTATCTTAGTCACCAAACCACCCTCCTTGGCCAAGATTCATTGGTCTCCACATCAGTTTTGCTACTGAGTACCTTTATAGAAATGCATGCAATGTAATGGAAATATACCTGCACCTTATTATACAAGTCGTCTGAATATAAATAATGCAGGAGCCTGCTCTCTGCAAAAAGATGTCGTGTTAGAAAAAGAAAACTGTAAACAGATTTCTAGTGATAGGTATTGTATATGCTCCAGACAGCATCAAGCTTTAATATGTGTGTGAGTGTAAATGTGACACACACACACACGCACACACACAAACACGCACACACACACACACTCCTTTAACGGCACTGGATTTGTGCTTGCTTGTGTTTTTGTGTTTTGTTTTACTCTTTCTTTTGTATTCCTCAGCGAATCTCTACAGAATCTGTAATGTGAGTGTTCTTTGTTCATGATATTGTATACAAGGTTCTCCTGAAAATTAATAAGGCTGTCTCCAACTCACAGCCCTATTTGCATACCGCTCCCCTACCAGTTAGCTTTTGATTTTCCTCTGTATCTCTTTATGTTCAGGCTGTAGCTGAATGGTTCCTCTGCCAAATCCCAGATCACCCTTTCATACAGATTTCACATGATATTCTTCTTCAATTCTGGACCTTGTATTTTGGGCATTTACTGCTGTAAGGCTCTTATGATTATTTTGTATTTCCTTTTTCCAAAAGATAAAATATGTGTCAAATTATCTTAATAAGGCAGTGCTAAATGGTTAATGAAAACAGAATTCTATAATAATAATTAGGATTATAACCAAGAGCTTTCCAGTAAAGTTACAGTGCAATTAACCCTTTAAGAGTGTAATATTAAGTAAATCTAATTTAATAGAATGTTAAATTGGTGGGTATTCTGTTTTTTTTTTTTTTTTTTTCCTTACTACCGGGATTCCCTCTGAGAAGAATTCACCAAAGGGAAGACTTAGCTTCTCCTTTATGGCCTAATATAATTGAAGTCTTTGATGCATGGACAAAAAGAGTTAGACCTGCTGAGGTTGAGCTTCCAATATTCATTCTCTCTCTCTTTCTGTCTCTCTCTCTCTCTTCTCAAACCATCTCTTGCTTCGCAAGAAGGCTCTACTGTACATCATTAGTTAATGATGTTTACAAGGCCATTACTTAGTAACTCTTGATTTTGAGGTTGAGATTAGCAATACCTTTTAATCAATAAAAGGCACATCATTTCCGCTGGAGAGCACATATTCAGCTCTTAGGAATCTCATGGCCCTTGGCCTGTCCCAAGATTCTAAATGTTCCCCCTTCCCTTGAAAACTTATTTTCTCTTTATAATTTCAAATATCTCCTGGAATGGGCAATATGTACATACTTTTCAGCCAGAAGAATATGACAGTTCGCATATTTTTACCCTCTTAAATTAAATCCAAAGCACCTTGGATGCCAACACAATGGCAAGAGAACCTTTCAGAAAGCCATGACCAAAATGTTGAAGTTTTAAAAGTTATATGGGGTAAAAAAAAAAAAAAAGTGTTTGATTTTAAAGCCTTTACTGAATATTTATTAGAGGAAGAGAACAGAGCAGGAAACATGCATTTCTTTGTAACGAGTCACATCTCAGGTGTCAAAGGCACAGAAGTGCCATGTGCAAGCAGTGTAAAACAAAGGAGAGCCACCCTGCTCAGCATGGACTGACATATGTGTAAAATGTTACTCCTGCAGGAGGCTCAGCAGCTGAACAGATGAACTAGCAGTTAAAGAAGTGTTCATCCTCTTCTATGTGGATTTTGTCTTGATTGTCTCAGAAGATGCATGGTGTTCCTTTACAAGTGTTGTCTTTGTTTGACTCAATAGTTACCTTTTGGATAATCAAGCAGAGTGAAAAAGCATATCTGTACCTGATGCTGATAAGGAGGTATCACAAGATCTGAACTGGCACTGGGTGACACATATATCTTAGCTTGTTCTCTAGCCATTCTCCCCCTTCCTATGTATGTTGTGATATTATTCTAGACTGAATTACTTATGCTTTAGAACATGTACAGAAGCAAATTTGCATGTCGATTTTCTTGGTGAAGGGAGAGATGGATGTATTCTAAAGTCAGATAAACTCACTCAGATAAGCAACTGGGGTCACTCTAAAAGGAGACAGGATTTGCCTTGTTAAAGTATGAACAAGAAGGCACTCTCCAGGAAGGCAATGGGTCTCAGGAGAGAGGAGCAAGTTGGGAATTGTGGTATATCGCAAGACAAAATCACATAAGAGATGTCCATTTTTGTGCCCCACCCATCACACTTGGGCCTAGAAGGTTAGTCATATGCAGCATGCAGCTTTTATTTTTGAACATTCCTCAATACATTTAAATTTCCTTTTGTTACCAAAACTCCTCAGTAAAATCAACATTTCCATTAAAATGTGTAAACATCTTGTAGAAAATTAAGCAATGGACCTTTAATGGAAATACAGTCTACCCCATATTCTCCTTTCCTGTTTTGAAAAGTCTGTGAGGAAGAAGTGATATCTTGTTGAGGAGAACTGTGGAATAGAAGTTCTAGGTGTTTGCCAGTATTAGTAACACCTCAAAAGCTGAATTCAGATGTTCATAAGATAGAGAAATAACAGCCCAGGGACACAGCTCAAAGGCTAAAGGGAGACAACTCCCTTTTCTCAAAACCTTATAGGAAATTTATCCTTACAGGGAGTGAAACTACCAACAAGATTATACTTACTATATACTTAACAAGAAGTGACAGCAATGTTCAGCCTTTCGTTAAATGTCTTTTGTAGGCATGTTGAACTCTCATTACTACCTTGGAAAAATATTGAGGTATGCAAGATGGTTTTTCTTTTTTAAAATGTCCCAAGATTGTGGTAATTTGGGGATCCATTTTAATTTCTCTTATTGGCTTTATTATTTGGTACCAGCTCTTATATTCACTTCTTTTCAAAGAGTAGACCTGCCTCTAGATATTGCTTCCTTTTTATCTAATCTATTGACTCTAGTTAGTGATGAATGAGAAAACAAGTAACAGTAAACTAGAATAATAGAAAATGATTTTGTAAGTTGAGCCTGAACAGATTGCTTATAAGTCAAGAGCAGACCCGGTATTAGTTTAGATCAGGTATTAGCTCCTCCAGGCAGGCAGCTCTGATTCTCTAGAGCTTCCCTAGTACTCCCTACTTGGTTCCCCCAAATCATATCACCCTGTGACCGTCTATTTCTTGTTGATTTCTATTGATGGACTATATGTTCCTTGAATTTCAGGACTCAGCATATCTTGATGACTATATATTCCCATCACCTATCAAAAAGGCTGGCAGAGGGTATGTTTTCGATGATATTCTTAGCTCAAACAAATAAATGAGACATTAACTATTATCTCTTTTTTTTTATCAGAGGAGAAATATAGCATTTTAAAAATTATTCTCTCCAGCTCTCTCCTTTATCTCCCATGTCAATAAGCCCATATTCCCCAAAATTACTTAAACTAGGGTTCACAACTCTGTATGTACATTGGAGTCACAGAGGACTCTCTACAAAGCCCCTATGTCTGGGCCCTACCCAAGAGGAATTCAATCACTTCTCTGTGAATCTGAACCATGAAACACTTCTTGTATATATTATTTTATGAATGTATATTTATTTGTATTTATTTTTACTGTTAATTCTTCCAGGTAATCAAAACGTAAAGCCAAGATAAAGAATCACTGAGTTTGTCTACTCTGTTTTACCGATTTCTTTGCTCATTGCCAAGTATTTTGTATGTACCATTTTGATTCATTTTGTTATTTTGTTTTTTTCTCCATGAATTTGAATAATGTCTACTGTTTTAAATTGTACATGATATACTTTAAATTTTTTTTCATCTTCAAAAAATTTGGGGGGTTGCCATTAAGTACAAATGAAAATTTGGCTAGATATATAATAATTGGGAATGAACATTTTCCTCTCAGCAACTGATATGGTTAGGCTTCCTGTCTCCACCCAAATCTTATCTTGAATTGTAATCCCCATAATCCTCACAGGTCAAGGGAGAGACCAGGTGGAAGTAATTGAATCATGAGGGGCAGTTTTCCCATCTGTTCTCGTGAGAGTGAGTGAGTTCTCATATCTGATGGTTTTATAAGGGGCTCTTCCCCCTTCACTGAGCACTTCCTCTTGCTGCCTTGTGAAGAAGGTATCTCGCGTCCCCTTCGCCTTCCACCACGATTCCTGTGGCCTCCCCAGCCATGCTGAACTGTGAGTCAATGAAACCTCTTTCCTTTATAAATTACCCGGTCTTGGGCAGTACTTTATAGCTGTATGAAAACACACTAAAGAAGCAACTTATGACAATTTCAGTTCTTTGGCATTTACTGATACTGAGAAAAAATATGATTTATTGGTCACTACACTTTCTTTAGTATTTCCCCTACCTTCATAAATATATCCTCTTAAATGTCTTTGCAGGTAAGAATTAGATAATTTCTCAACTTTGATAGAATAACTGCTTTTATTTGGTTTTGTTTTCAGAGAGCAGAATTTGAATTCTTTTTTCACTTTGGCTGCCTTCCTTTGAAGTACAGGGTGTTTTAATGTATCTTGCAATTTTTCTCAGAGGGCACTGTGTGTCCAATATTGAGATTTAGGATTGGTTCTGTCAGAGTGGTGTGAGTTCCTATCAAATCTTTTAAGCCCCAAACAAGGGGCAGGTGTTGAAGCCAATTACAGCCTTTAGTTATAAATATGGGTTTCAGGTGCTCATTGAGAGAAATAAATAAAATACAGCTGGAGGCAACCTGACCAGAGAATCACTGCTGGGCCAAAGAGATTGTTGCGTTGTGTACCAGGGTGACTAAGTTGCTGTTTTAGAAGCTGCCTGCAGTTTACACCTGAGGTTTAAGAAGAAGTTGGGATTCATAGGGGACATGATGTTCTTTGGAAAACACCATAGCGGGTATTTTTCTAGGTGGTTCAATCTTTCCTGGTGGGAGAGACTATAAAAAAAGATGGTGAGTAACTCTGAATAGTAGAGTAACAAGAATTAGACCTGTTCCTGGGAGGATACAAAAAAACAAAACAGACATGCAAAAAAAAAAAAAAAAATTCTGGGTAACGAGGTTAAGGCAGGTGGGAGGGAATGGGCTTTGGAGGATGAAGGAGCTCTTGGTTTTTTTATGTAATCAAAGAAGTTTGGCCAGTGAGAAAATTTCTCTGGATGACCTAGGAAATTCAGTATCATTATGCCTAACATTTAATTTTAAATTGTTCAATATTCTTTGCTGTGCTTTAGACCTTTTGAGTTATACTCAAATCTTCAGAAGTAGTACATTACAAACACTAGAATTTTATTAATGGCATATTAGAAAATGAAGGAGGAAGGACAGTACCTGAAGTGGGAGTGGCCTTCAGAAGACCTGAGATAATAAAGGCTGACCAAGGAAACAAAATGTACCCCACCTCCCGGTAGCTTCAGAAATGCTGGGAAGGCTACTGGAATTTCCACAGTACAATATAAAGAGACAGGAGACATTTTCATTTTCTTTGAAGGGAAAGCTCTAGAGGAATTGGAAACAGAAGATTATACTTGCTTTTACAAGTGTAAATGACTCAACTCTAAGTTCTAAGTTCCCTCACTGAGGAACTTCTATGATGCTTCTATTTTGCCTGGAATGCTGTTAGGGCCGGGGGTAAGCCAAGGAAAAGTCCTCGGCCACTAAGGTCTAGGACCCAGGACTCAAGACTGTTCTTGAAGGGACAATTCCCAGATTCCACAGTTGCCGCCCTCCTCTCCCATCCTGATTTAGGCTGTATAAGTAGATTCCTGTAGGGACTCCATTCACTCTCCCCCAGTAGATTTTTTTATTCAGATGTCTTATGTTCTACAATGTTTATGATAAACTTCTCTCTGTTGTAAACTGTAATATGTCTTATAGGAATTTCTCATCATTTCTATGGATGGAACCCTTCCGTACCAATAGTTTTGTTTTATTTTGGGCTTTGATTTATATTCCTGTGAATCTGGGAGGCCAGCTGGATAGCCCAATTTGTCTCTTGCACATTTAGATTACTTCATGTTTTCGTAAGGGTAATTTCAAAACTCTTTTTATTTGTTAATTTGTTTAAACAAACTACTTTCTCTTAACTGTGAATAGGAAATATCACAACTGTTGTGCTATTTAATTAGCTCATGATCCCTATGCCTCAGAATAGAAATGTGAAATGGTCAGGTATTGGTGAATTTATTCTGGGGAGATGTGATGAATGGATTTGCTTCCTCTTGCTGCTGTTAACAATTACCATAAATGTAATGGCTTAAAATGTAAATGTGACACAAATGTATTAACTTAGAGTCCCGGAAGTCAGAAGGCTAAAATGGGTCAGGACTGCATTCCTTTTGGGGGCTTAAGTGAAAATCTGCTGTTGTGCCTTTTCCAGCTTCTAGAGGCCCCTTGTATTCCTTGGCTTGTCGTCTCTCCTTTCATTTTTAAAGACAGTACCACAGTATCTTCAAATCCATCTCCGAATCTCTCTGTGATCTCTGCTTATCACATCTCCGCTGGCTGACCTTCCTCCCTCCGGCTTATAAAGACCCTCATAATCACAATATGCTCACTTGGATAAGACAGACTAACTTCTCCATCTCAACATTCTTAACCCATCATGTGTGCGATGTACATTTTGCCACATAGGGTAACAAATTCACAGGTCCCAGAGATTAGGATGTCAGTGTCTTTGGGGGATCATTATTCCATCTACACAGTGAATAAACACTTCACTACATGCATGCAGATATTAGGACATCCATTGAGGCTTGCAGTAAATGGAGAATCTTACCTCAGTGTTAAATGATTGAACTCAAAACATTCTCCAGGGAACAGCTCCCGACTCAGGGAGCCAACTGGACTCATGGAATAAAGATATGATTTCCCCAAATGAAATAACTTCAGAAGACAAGTAATCATTTAGTAGAAAACACTGTGCTTTCTCTTACCTCCAGCCATCGAAGACATGGCTTTTTCTAATAGAATATTTCACCATATCCCCCTTTTTCTACTCATCCTTCAGATCTTACAGCTAATTAATGTTGAAGCAGCATTGTCAGATGGAGTTTTTCAGGCCTGATGATTTTGGACAACACTTTGTATGTTACTACCCCGTAGACTCTGGAGTTGCTTGCTGAGTAATTTTAGATGACTAATAACCTCATAATTAGATAAATAATTGATATGGTTTAATTATATGCTCCTTTACAACTTTATTAATATTCATGTTTGAGCTGTAGTTTCCTTTCTGCCCTTTACCTGCCTTGGAGAAAACAGAATTCTCCCCGGGTTTGGCAGAACGTGCTGGAGAACCCTGGCCAGCACTCAGGATATGTAAATTAGCCATCTTGTTCCAAGGCATTAGCAGCTGTTGTTTTTAGTTATTAATGAGATGGCCAGTATTTGCTGTAGGAGAGTGGAACCAAGTGAATGGGTTTGGTATTTGTCTTGTTTAAACTCTATTTTTTATTCAAGGACCCTCAGCCAAAGTAGTTGAGTTGCTCAGAAGGTGGCCAGAGATCTGCTGGCATTCCCACATTGTGTGTGTCTCTAGGCTATGAGCTGTTGTATTCTTCTTAGTCGTTGGCCTGTGTTGGGCTGGACTAAAGTTAGTAAGGTATGATTAATAAATCATCGATCTATTATTGGTTGAAATAATAAAAGTACTTCCCAAATGCAAGAGATGTTTCTATTATTACCTATCATAACATCAATAAGACAATAAGTATAAAGTTACTTTATTAACTGGAAAAGCTAGAAATCATAGAAATGTTATAGGACATTTTATATGTACCACCTGGATTAAATAGTAGAACACAGTAGATGATTATAATATCTGCCAATTTCTTTCGAAGGCACTATCTTAGAGCTGCATTTAAACTGAAGTATATAATTGCTTTCCTTTCTTTCAACTCCATTAATTTAACATCTGCAACACATTTGAACTTCTATTACAAATATTGTCAATTGCTTGGTCACAGGTTTTGAAACTAGAGGCTTTGTTGTTTTTATTCTGCTACCTCCTACCATCACAGATTTTAAAATCTAGAATATGGGATAGATACACCTTTCCCCTTCTATTTCCTTCCTATTATCATGGTCTAGGGTATCAAGGTGTCACACCTATGCTACTATAGTAGCTTCTGAACTAAACAATTTACATCCAGTCTCTCAGTTTTCCAGATATTGGCTCCCATTGCTGGAAAACAAACAAAATATCCTCAATACTCTTAAAAAAAAAAAAAAAACCTGCTTTCTGCTTTTTTGTTGTTCACTTTTTTATTTTTAAAAATTGTTTGTGGGTACATAGTAGGTGTATATATTTATGGAGCACATGAGATGTTTGGATACAGGTATGTAATGTGAAATAGGCACATCACAGATAATGGGGTATCCATCCCCTCAAGCATTTATCCTTTGAGTTACAAACAATCTAGTTACATTCTTTATCTGAAAATATACAATTATATTATCATTGACTATAGTCATCTTACTGTGTGATCAAACAGTAGGTCTTATTCATTCTTCCTAACTTTTTTTTTAAACTCATTAACCATCCCACCTCCCCCAACCCCTTACTACCCTTCCCAGCCTCTGGTCATTATCCTTCTATTCTCTACATCCATGAGTTTAACTGATTTGATTTTTAGGACCCATAAATAAGTGAGAACATGCAATGTTTGTCTTTCTGTGGCTTATTTCACTTAACATAATGATCTCCAGTTCCATCCATGCTGTTGCAAATGACTGGACCACATTTATTTTTATGGCTGAATAGTACTCAATAGTCTTTTCATTACACTAACTTACTTAAAAGGGACCTACATCATAGCCAATAGGTTAAGGCAGGAAAATGGAAAAACAAAATATTATTTAAAGGTAATTTAAATCTCTGGAAAGATAAAACTGCTTTGACTTAAAATAACAGTTGATTTTTAAATGAATCAATTAAATTTTAATAAATCTGAGACTCTAAGCTTGAGCAGGGCATGCTGAGTACAGTTGTACCAGGGCCGCAACTGACATGTGACTCAGCTCCTCTGGATGCCTTTCACCAGTGATTCCATGTTCCCACATCAAGCCCCATGGCCTGAGGGTGGAAGTAGGGGTTGCCCTGTGATGAGGAACAGGAAGGAATTACAGCATCTTTGGTTTCTCTGTAGAAACTTTCAAAGTAAATTACTCTTATATTCTTACTTGGTAAGATTAAAGTCGTGATCATGTGTCTATTTTATTAAGTTTCTGACATCATTTCCCCCAATAGTGAGTTTATGCTACATCAGGCGAAGCAGTTTGTGTGCTACAGTATTTCCTGCCTACATTAGCGATTTGGCAGTTACAAATTCAAGAAGGACTAAACTGTTTTAATTCTTTCTTTCTTTAAAGAGCAACGTTTAAAGGCCTTGCTCTGTGTTCTTTGTTTGTGTGTGTGTTCTTCACTGAATGAGAACAAAGGAATATACCATAATGGTCTCTGCAATGATTGAAGCTTTCTAATGAGAACTAGATGGCTTTCTGGAAGTTTCCTTGCCTGGTACTCTGGTAAACTCATTTCTTACCAACTGCTTAAATATCAACAGTTGTACTTGTCAGTCATAGCAACACAAAACTCAATTTGTAATTTATTCTATTATAAAAATATTACTAATGATTAACTACTTAAATCATTTTTATTAAAAATAACAATTCAAGATGTTTGGTCTGAATTACCTGAAAAACACAAAAAATTGAGTAGACTATTCAATTCAAATAAGGAAAAAAATGTAAGAAAAATTTAAAGAATGAAGTTATTCCTTTCCTAATTGTATTTGAAAGCACTAAGAATGAGTACTACATATGTAGATATAATCCTCAAAGTACTCTTTGTCTGGAAAAAAAAAAAGTGAAACAATATAGGAGGAAAAGATAGTAATAAGAGTAACTTCTACATCTGGCCAGTCGTGCAAAGATCCTGAGGAGTGATTTCCCTCAGAGACATACATTTAAGCACTAGCCAGGATAGAGTATGAGAGACCCTACAATGTAATATAAGGAATCTGACCATTTCATCAGTTATTATTTTTGTATCTTTAAAATTTTCATCTATATAATATATCACAATCCCATTTTAAAGGAGAAAGTATAATTTCTATTTTTCTGGCTCACTCTTGAGCAGAGATTTTCTTGGAAGATTCTATAGGTTCAATAGCCACATACAAATTATATTGTAATTTCATATATTTACACTATAACACATTAAAAAAAGGCACTGCATTGCAGAGGATTAAGAAAGCAGCATTTGCTTCATAGCTTTCACAGAGAAGTATGTAAGAAATAAAGTATTTCTCCACTCTATTGATTCAGATTATATTAGTCTAGAGAGATCTCTTTAGATGATTACTGATTATAGAGCTCGAAGTCATAAATAGAGCTTATGATATTTCTCCAGAACTTTAAGTTGTTCTTAGGCAGATGTTTTCCAGTGATTGAGATACATACTATGGTTCCACATACACTAATATAAGGTTTTTTTAAAATTTTATTTTAATGGAGTCAAGGGCTTCTCTGTGCTTTACATGAACTAGTAACTATGTTAGCTTGAGCAGGGTTTGCAACTAAACAATAAAATAAAGAGGTCAGAGAAAATGGTATAAACAATTTTCAGGAAACAGGAGAGAGTAACAGGGAGAAAATTTCCACGATAAATTATTGTGGGGCCTTTTATTTACTGACGAAAATGGCATTCTTTGAATTTGACATTTAATTAAGATGATATAGCAAAATGGTGGATATCATTTTTGATGTCTGATGTTTGTTGTAGATGTCGGTTTAACAAACAAATCTGTAGAGAAGATCAATACTCGCTGATTAGAAACAAGTTGGTCTGTACAGGGAGACGTGGACACGCTCAAGGCATGCTTGTTAACAAAGGCCACTGATCGGACGGCTGTGATGCCCCATTGGTTGGAGACATTTAAGACCAGTTGGAACAAAGATTCTCCCTGAGTACTCATTCTGGAACCATTTTAACTTCTAGTTAATCTGATGATTTCTGATTAGTCAGAAATGTGAGGATTTCTGTGGCCATGAGAGTAAAGATAAGTAATCAGGGTCAGAGATACAGACTTTGTGCATGTTGTATTATTGCTACCTTAGGCAAATAAGGTGAGGCAGAGACCAGCTGAATGTGGCCATGATTGCTGGTTGCTCAGTGAAGACATGTAATCATAGAGCTCATGTTCAAACCTTTTAGAGGTAGAGGGTGATTCTACCAATGATGCCTGAAAGTTCAAACATGGCAAGTCCTGCCTCTCTGCTCCCTATCTTCACGGCACTTGAAAATTCCCCACATTCTAACTTGTAGGAAGACCTAACAGTTTGAAAGCCTTCATCTTTTTAAGTGGATTAAGTATCCAGTTATCAGTATATCTAAATAGGATTGTAGGTACATCACCTTCTGAGATGGAAATATGGTGGTAATATTGAATGTCAAGTTCTACCCAGATGATTGGGTTTTATAGATGTGGACATTCATAGTTATCACCAGTAATCTCAAGGAAGAGGAATGGGGAAAAGCACATGTGAGAGGTGCTGTGCTGGACACAGGATGGCTGCTCTCACTCAGCCTCATTGCCTCCATCCTTCTTGTGTAATGACATTTCATGTTGGCTGTGAATTTGCTACTTGGGAAAGCCTTTAATCTCCCCAGTCCATCTGTCAATAGGAACAACAATCTTTCTTTTATTTTTAAAGGAATTGTAAGGAATTGTTGTGATTATTAAATAAGCTGATGCCCTAAAACACTTCGTGGTCTGAGTTGGTCTGTGGATACATTTTTTTTTTAAGCTGATTTTATGTAATGCTATCATACTTGCAATAAGAACCATAGTGCTGCTTTGCCAACTAGGAAGTAATTTTTAAAATTATCTAGACTCAGTACAGGCTGCATATCCAATGAGCAAAAACAATTAGAAATATGGGGCTAATCCTGTAATAGAAATATGTCAGTCTTGCTAGTAAAACTAGAAGTGTGAATCTCTCGCACCCACAAGCAGAAACTGGGAAGACAACTGCATTCTGTGAAGTCATAAACTGTAATTTCAAAGTTTAAATCTTTTCCAATAAAAAAGCAGGTCTCGAATGATGTTTGTTGGAGCTTCTGTGGAGAACTGAACCGAATAGTTTTGCTTAAGAAATCAAAAATATTTTTGTTGTGGTCTTTCCTTTGTTGTCTCTTTCTAGGGAGGGTGATGGAAAAGGGAGAGTCAATGGGGAAAGGAGGGAAAAGAGGGAAGGGGACACTAGGAAAGTCACTTGGCCATGCAAAACTGCTAATGTGTATAGGAGAAATGGTCATTGTGTCATGTGGAAGTGTTTTGGACTGGTGAAATACGAGCCTGTTCTGTCCTTCCTGAGGTAAACAAATTTCTATACCATGGAATTAAAATCTAATACGTGTTTGCATATGAGCAAGAGCATGAGGGGATGGTTGGGATAGACAGGAAATGACTAGTAGATGGATGGATGGTTAGGTAGATAGGAGAGAGAAAGGGAGGGAGAGAGAAAATAGTTGCTTATTGCAATAAGTGCTATGAAGATTTACTTATGGAGTTTCAATAGATAATATCAGAGGGTACTTTTCTTAGGGTAGGCCTACCTGAGAATAAAAAAAGGGGCCTACAAAAAACCAAGGGAATGAAGATAAGCAACAAGAAAATAGCAAGCCCAAAGGCTCTAAGGCAGATCAGAGAGATCTTGTGTTTTAGGAATGGCAGGGCCAGCTTAAAGGGAAAAATTGACAAGGAAAAGTATCACAAGATGAAGTTGACTTGATCCACTTATGTGTTTTTAAAAACAAAATAAATCACTCTGGCTACTGTGTGACAAATGGATTGGAAGGGGGCAGAATCACTCTGCTGACATCAGGATTAATCTTGCATTAGAATATGATTCAAAGTCAACATTCAAGTGTCTAGCAGCGTACATCTGTATTAATCAGAGTGAGCATTCAATCAATTTCTTGAATGATCAAATGAAGGGATGAATGAAAAAATAAACACTATATAAACAATTATTTAACTTGACTGGTTTTCAAACCAAAACAAATTTACAGTGTGCTTTTTCATAAAAGCCTACAGTAGGTTCATGGCAGATGAAACTTATGAAGAGGAGATCTTATCAACAGAAGCAACCCTATGATGAACTGTCAGAATTAATGAAGAGAGTTAGTCATCTCTGATTTTGTTAAATAGGATAGTCTCTGTTAAGTAATACGAATTTTCTCCCTTGAATAAAATCGTAGTTTTATGAATACCTTAGTCCTAAATTTGGAGGTTTCTCAGTGTTAATCTCAAATGCAAAATATATCTAACTCACAGTCTCAGAGAGGTTAAGGATCCAGTGTGGGAGCATGCAATTTTGTCATTGTGTCATGTGAAATTGTTTTATGTGTCTCAGTGCAAAGTAAAAATACAAAGAAATCATCATTTAGGTGATAAATTATTGGCTTCCAGACTAACATTTTAACTGATTTACCCCTGTTTTTCCTCTAGGATAGCTATAGTTGTTTGATATATCTGTTTTCCAGCTGATCAGTGATATTTAGGGGAAGATTTCTTTAGCTGTATGCAAATTGGTCATGAAACACAGAAAGCCAAGCAATATGCCACAGAGTGAGATTTGTTAGGAATATAAGCTCTAGAAATATTGAGCTGTTAATCAGACAAGGAACACATCAAAGGCGTTAAGAGTAATGGATTGGCCAAATCACACAGTGCTGTCAGGACATTCAATACAAGAGTCCTGTGCACTCCTGGGATGTTCAATAATTGATCAAAAGTAGCCTTATCAGAGGTGAATCAGAAATCAATCATTGCTTCATTGCTTGGATACACAGTGACAGCTCCATTTAAAGTACTTGTAGAATTTCTGAGAGGAAAAAATGGAATTTAAAATTAGTTCTGTTAGTTACTGATAAAATAAATTGAGATAAAAATCAAGAATTTCTTTCCATATTTTCTAGGAAATAGAATTTTAACTATCCTGATTTTGGGTCACTACAGAACTATTAGGGTATCACCTCCTTACAATGAAAAAAGGGAGAAATACAAGAATAAATTCCATTTTTCAGTGATGCATATGAAGATAAGAAAACATATTGTTGCACAGAAATAGAGAATTTTTATCAAAAGCTATGAAAGATTTGAGAAAAACTTAAGAGGCTCCATTCCTGCTCTTGCGTCTGTCTAAGGGGTTAAAAAGTCTTGAGTTGTGGGTTCTGTTATTATTCCTGCTTGAGGTTGTAGAAGATACTTAGACCTTTATATCAGTTTCCTTATGTGTAAGATATACCAATTATCTTCAGAATTATTGAAATGATTAAACGAGGTAATGTAAAGTATTTTAAAATGGCAATTAAAATAGTTATAATAATGCTAATAAAAATAATATCATTTACTATGTGTATATGAGTGAATAACTGTAGAAAAAAGGTAAACAGGAAAGTAGAGAAAAACATAAATGTGTCTGAACAATTCCACATGGAAAATGTTGTTTGAAGATGTTAGTAGTTAAAATTATGACTTTAGGATATAATTTTGTCAGTGATAACTCAGAAGTCAACTGGCATTATATTGCTGAAAAGTCCTGGCTCTTGACCAGGAGTAGGGACAGTAGGGTACAGGAAATGATTTTGTGGGGCTTGGAACATCCTACTGCTGCAAACCCACTTTATCCTCAACCCTCTGAGCCCTCAATACCCCAGTGTTGGGAACTCACACAGCTGTGTGCCATGGAGAAGCAAGTTATGATCAGGTTCAAATAACAAGAATTTCAATGACTACACTTGGGTGAATTTTATGCCAGTGAAGAGGAAGATGGTAGCTGTGATGTCTCATTAGAACCAGTTCATCTAGGTCAGTAAACAGGAAGGCAGTTACTGAATTAACTGGACTGAATGACGCTGATTATTAAGGAAAAATAGGTTTGCTGCTATACAGTAGTAGACAGGCGAATACATCTGGGCAAGAGTGTCTATGAGGTATCTTAGAGGACATCGCAAACTTCAATACCAGTGCTCACACTCCTCAGGAATGAAGCTTCAGTTGTCCAAGATGCAAAGAACCCTTAACAGTCTGATGTGCTGCCTCAAGGTAAAGGAATCATGGAATATATTGTGAAAGGTGGAAATTATAAATACCAGCCATGGTCTCATGATCAGTTGCAAAAACAAGAAAAATAGCAATGCGTATTTATTTCCTTCTTTGTTATGGCCATATTATTATAGTAAACAAATTCCTTCTCTTTTATATAAAGTATGCTGTTGGTTTTGAACTTCATGATTTAATTTTTACATTATAGTATCTCAGGGTGGAATTTTGAGTAGATGAAGAATGAACCACACAAAGGAAGAGAAGAGTGATTGATGAGCCTCCTCTTGAAGGGAGGGAACAAGTGACTTTTCTTTATACAAGGGACTGTTACATTACAGTAGAGAGGACCAAGTGGATCTTTCTGTTATCACTGTTGAATATTATGGATGTATGTCTCTACAGGGTTGTCTATGTGGGATAACTGGATGTTGGGATCGGCCTCTATTTCAATTTCATTTTTTGGAAGGTTTGGAAAGGTAAAAAATACATATTTTTTTCTAGAAAATTTTGTAGCCAGTATTCTGGATATTAATTAGTTTCTGCCAATTAAATGCACTCACATGCACAATTTCACTTTTCTTGTTTGGGGGGAAGGTTCTGAAAGGTAAATATTACATTAATGCAAAAGTAATTGCGGTTTTTGTTGTTAAAAGCAAGAACAAAAACCGCGATTACTTCTGCATCAACTATATATTTTCTAGACAGCTTCGTAGCTAGTATTCTGTATATTAATTAGTTTCTGCCAATTAAATGTACTCATATGAGATTAGAAGAACAAACCCATCTCTCTGTCTGTGCTAGCTGACAAGCAAGCTCTAGCAAACGCGAGTGTCTGAAGTGGATTCATTTGCTTGTCACCAGCTTCATGGGTTTGAGACAGCTGTGGCAATGACAGCAGTGGTAGTATAAAAGCAGATAGTTCCTGCCAGCGAGTCTGTGTCATGAAGGTGTCACCTTGAAAAGCAAATTTAGTAGTAGCCCCTGACGTCAGCTCTCTAGCCTTTTCAAAGATTTCTATATTAATTCCACTGTGCTTGAAAAACCTAGAGTAGTTTGTTTTCCTGCATTTAATCTCTTGTTGTCTGGGAATGACTTTGAAAGGACTACAGTGTAAGTTTTAGGACCAACAACTTTAGACAGAGGTGTTTTCTGTTCCTCCAAGTGAATCAGAAACCCCTTATTAGAAGCCTAGCACAGAAGTGCAACAAAAAAGGTTCAAAAATAGTTATTTGATGAATGGATGTATGAAATATGATAGGGAAATAAATGAGAGAAGTAATAAGAAAAAGGAAATTATTTGGGTTGTAACCTGCTTCTGAAAAAGCAAGTGACTTTTAGAAATAATTAGCAACTAAGTAAATCAAGGTTAATAGATAGTGAATTCCAGAGAGAATGAGAGCTGGTATTTGCCAAGTTCTCTATTGTGTACTAGACATTGTCTAGCATTTAGAGTATTTAGTATACATATACATATATATGTATGTATACAAAGACATATATACATATATATGTATATATATAAATATATATGTATGTATCCAAAGACATATATACATATACATATATATGTATATATATAAATATATATAAATAATGTTTGCAAAGTATACCATATACATCTATACTAGGTAGGTGGTATTATTATTATTACCATTTCACAGATGCAGAAACTAAAGATTCTAGGTGTTAAGTTCCGTAGTATTTAACACAAGTAAACTTTGTACTTGAACCACAAAGCTTTAATTTTGGAAAGTGTGGTGTCGATGACTACCCCATACTACCTCTTACTGGTTTGGAGAACATTTTTTCTGAACATGCCAGCCAGAAGGACCCCTGAAAAACCAGTTTTTCCAGATGATTTTACCCTTGAGGGACATTTGGAAGTGTCTGGAGACATTTTTTTATTATGACTGGGGATGCAGGGGACATCCAGTGGGCAGGGGCTCTGCATTCTACAGTGCACAGAACATAGCTCACAACATAGAATTATCTGGTTCAAATGTCAATAGCGCCAAGTTTAGGAAACTCTGGGTTAGTCAAACGTTTCTCAAACTGTCCCATAGAATTTCTATGTACTGTGAAGAACAGACTTGTGATTAAAAAATACACCTTGGGAAGTGATATGTTTTATTCTTTTTGAGTGCTCTCTATGAATATTGTATTTAAAACCTTATTTTAACATATAATTTAAAATTCTGAAAAGTCCTACAACAAAGACACCTGCTTACCTTTGTTTATGCCATAGTTAGGGATATTCATAGTTAGGCTCACAGATGGAAATGGTCACGGCAGTCATATGTGACTCACCCAAGTTACTGGAATAAAAAACCACAATAAAAAGGCAATTTTCTTGACACCAACTCTAAAAGTTGTAAGATGTTTTTCCAGAAAAGAATATATTGATTTTAATTTACAAAGTTGAATATTGAAATCAAAAAAGAGCAAATAAGCGGTTATGAACCACAGTTTAACAATCCTATTTTCAGTCAATTGGCAGAGATCAAACTTCATAGGTATCTCATGTTTTATAAGGGCACTGACGCTCCTTCTGGTTCAAGGTGGAGAGGGGATAGAAATGGAGCTACGTGGAAGTTCTATCCTTTAATACCTTACCTTTCACTGCTGAATATGACAGAGTCCATAAGCAGGAGGGGAGATAATGGCAAGTGATGGGTTAACTTCTGCAGAGTTGTTCCTGCTTACAAGGCTAATCCATAATTATTAAGCTACATACCTGCCTTGGCCTTTGCTCTCTTTGGAAAACTGACTATACACACTCTGTTGCTTTCTTCTTTACATACTGCCAACTGCCCAACATTGCAAACCCTATACTCCCTTGAAAGGTCCTTAGAAGAGTGGGAAGTAACACAAACCTATTTAACAATGTTTTTCTTGAATAGAGAGGTGGAGATGGGCCATTTTTCAGTGTGGTCTCAAAGGAACCCATCAGGGGGAAAAACAAAAGCCTTGGAACAATGTTTCTCACCATACTTCAGACTGATTTGGAAGAGAAGTCTCTGCATGCCAATTTCTAACCATCTACTTTTCTGCATAGCTTAATGGTTGGCTTGGCACACCTCTGGGTTCCTTCAGACTTGGGCACAAGTGCTTATTCCTCTCTCATAATGAGATTTAATCAAGCAAAGCCAAAACCATTGCTACAAGTTAAACACTCCCCAGGGAGGGGGCGCCAATGACTAGGGAAGTAATGAACCTCTATTTAACTTTCAGATTTTGTTAATAACAGTTTGACTTGTACTGGTAGGAGCTAATTAGTTACTGCAGTTTCTCCATTACTGGCTTATAAAATGGGGCTTACCTTGTGCATGTTAAGCAATTTTCTCAGTGTGGGTCATTTTAGAGAAAACAGATGGAAACTCAGGGTCTTAAGCATGCATGATCATTTTGCTTTGTTGTGATTTACTTTCATATGGAGTGTCAAGAATGTCTACAGGTCAAGTTCTGACCGGTTCAGAAGCATATACTGAGACAAAATGGTTTAACTTTATTTGGGGATTAGCTCAATTATTTGTGAAGCATTAAAGAGTAGAGTTCATATTTATCTCATAGAAGATACCCCAGACATGGTATACTTTCTCAGGATTGACAGTTTAAAAAGTAGGGTACTGTTGGTGTTGGGTAATGAGTTGAGGCTTCTCCCTAGACTGAGAGGTATTCACTATGTCCTTAGGCTCGCAATGCTTGGTATTGTTCCCAAAACAGACTGTGTCCACTGCTCTTATTCTTTCCCAGGGTGGTATTCTCAAAATTCGGAAAGGATCTTGATTACAACATAGCATTCGAAAAATCACTACAAAAGGGATCAAGTAATATGAGGACAAAGAGTTGGAAAGTAATAATCATAATTCCAGGCTCTAGGGGCCTTAGATGTTTATGAGCATTATGAAACATGGCTTTGAGACCAGAATATTCTGGATACTAATATCATATTCCATGTCCCAATGTCACTAGACTCCAAACTAGATTTGGAGGTGGCTGTCATCCCAACTAAGAGTGATGGACAAAAGGGCATCCTGCTGTATACTCTGGACCACTGGACTAGAGATATGTTGTCCCTCAGCCCAAGACTTCCCTTTTAGACCAGGCTGATTTTGAAACCTATTCAGACCTCTGGGCCAATTGTTTCTGTTCCATGTAGTCCTTTCCACACCTCTTTAATTTCTGTGTCTCATCTTCTCAATTTCTAAAACAAAGATTTGGCATCTCATCTTTTTTGTATTTATAAGTATATAATGAATAAAATTAATATGCTTTTGGATATATTAGCTAGATGGTTTGATTTACTAATAGGATGGACTGTAGGTTATTTCAGATCCTGAGCATCTGATGGAGCAGGAATGATTAATAAATGAAAAATGAGAAGGGATTTGAGTTAGTCTTGACTGAGAAGGAGCAAAATCACATTGATAATTCCATTTACTAGACTCAGTAGTATTTCTGCATTGTGTTTTAAACCACGTACACTGCATAAGTGGGCAAAGTTGAATAAACTTGGTTATAGTATTGAACACTTGCTCAAGATACCCATTTCTTGAAGTCTATAAAACCTTTATTTTTACACGTCACATTTTAAAATCTAAAATGTAATACATTTAACTGTATTCCAAATTTGCAATTAAGCAAGGAGTACTCAGTGATTATAATCTCCTTTTCTCTGGTGCCAGGCTGGAGATGATTTTAAGAAACAATGCACACTAATTTGGTGACAATGAGATGCACTTTTATTTTTGTTCAGTCAGCATCAATGAAACAGGTCAAATGACACTGGAATCCCCATGTGTAAATATCAGTGTATCTGATAGTCAACAGTTCTACACTTATCCATCTAATGACAGTATCTCCTACAAAGTAGTCCTTTTGAAAGACTGGGGCCTTGCAGCAGATTCAGTCTGAGAACTTCCTTTGGTGTCTGAAATTTGTTCAAATCAACCCAGCATACACAATTTAAAGGTGCTGAGATATAAAAACTATATCTGCAAGAAATATTTGAACGACTTTTTGTTAGTATAAAAGGATGAGCATTGCATGTATAAATGCTACAGTGACTTAACATTAATTATACTGAAGTCTACTGTTTTAAGTAGAAAATTTTGGAACCATGAAAAATAGAAGTGTCTTGATTTACATTGTTCTTCCTTCTATTTTCTCAATATAGGTACCAGAGTTGGATTATTTCTTCTACAAGGCTAAATGCCTTTCAATTTTTATACAGATTGTGTTTTTGCTCTGTTGGTTTATTTAGCGTAGCCTTCTATTTGCTGCATAAGATGATATAGCAAAGGGAAATACAGAATGTGGGCAACTTTATGACATATAAAAGGAAGCGATGGAGGATTTGGTGAAGATAATTATCAAAACCTCACTTATGAATCCATGGTTGCTTTAGTTTTCTTGGGATTAGTTGAAGGCATATTTGGAAGAAGAATGGAAATGGAAGAAGACACTGCAGCATGAAAACCAACATTCTCCACTAAGGTCTCATTAGAGTTGGTTGAAAATGTGCACTCCCTTTAGGTGCCACTAACACTACGAGCACATAGCCTAAGATTTTGTAGTCTCATTCTACCTTACCCTTAGGATCTTGAAAGGTTAAGATCCTAAGCCTGATTTTCACAATATTTTAATATTCTATAATGCTGAATTTTTATTCTATGAGAGCAATTTTGTTTATTAGAACCACTGCCAATTCATTCAGGTTCAATAATGATAAATATATTAAGAGATTAGCCCAGGATACATAATTATAAAAGATCATCTTTTTAACCTGGAATTATATTAGAGAACTAATATATTCACCTGGGTAAAAATATAACCTGCCCAACAAAAATAGAAATGAAAACTAAAAGCCTCTTCCCCTACCTAACACTAATGTACCTCCCTATAGACAAATAGTGTTAACAGCTTTTTCTTTTTATTTTATGTGGATATTGTTTGTCTTTAAAAAGTGAACTCAGATCTGTTTCATAATATATTAGCAGTACAGAGAAGTTTAAAAATAACAATGAAAATTAGGAGGCATTATACTGTACTATTAAACACGTATCCTTCCCAATTTTACTGCCCAATTGTTAGTACTTGTGTCAATAAGTATTTCATTTGTTGTTTAGTTGACATCATTAATTAAAATAAGTTTAAATCATTATTTCTGCACACATAAGAACTTCTGTCAACTTTAGACAGAATCCGTTGCACTTCCTGTATGAAAGATGTGAAATTGGGGCACCTAATGTTCTTTTACTAATATTCTTATTAATTTTTCCCCGTTTTCTTAGCCATTTTATTTTGCATCAAGAGTTATGACATTACATTTTCCTCTATATCTATAATTGGGTTTTTGATTGTGTCTATAGTTTGATTCTAAAACCACATATTCTAAAACTAATATCAATTTAAAACTTCAATGCCAATTCATTACAGAACTAAATAGAATGAAGAAAATGTAACCTAATATTGTTAAAAGTTACTGCTGAAAGAAGACTACTGAGTGCCAGTAACTGATAGATTGTCTTGTTTCTGGACCAGGTTTAGTTGCCAAGCTTTCTTCTACTCATGTGACCAGACTCATTTTACATTTGTTCCCAGATGATATGCCTATTGGAAGTTTGACTGGATATAGAAATCTATGAAAATGTGTTTGATAATGTAATTATTCTGTAGATCCAGCATTCCTGATAAAAAGTCTGATAGTCTGGATAAAGTATAGTGTTTTCCTTTTAAAAGATACAGTTATAATGTTCTATTTTTCCTTGTGGTTGTGAAAAATCATAAATGAATGCCTAGGTTTGAGGGAGTTGTTTCAAATAACATAGACATTTCAAATCTGACAATATTTTCCCTCATATCCGTTGTTTCTTTGATTCTGCCCTCCTTTCTGTTTCTGCTTTTTCATCATGGAACTCTTAACTAGGATTAGGCTAAGGACCTGTGTGTATAATACCTTCTCAGTAAGCTTGCTTTTCGATCTTTTTCTGTTGTTTTGTCCTTTCGTTTTTCTATATTATGGAGATTTATTTCAATTCCATTTTTGCAAATATTTTTATTTTTGTTCATGTCCTTTTTGTAATTCAGATTATCTACTTAAAAGTGTAAGCAATTTGTCAAGTATATATTTTAGAGTTAACATATAACACATTGTATAATTACGTTATATGCATTTATATGTACACATACTTAGCATTTTTTATTCTCAGATTGCTTCATTTAAAACATTCTTGTTCTGTTAATGAGTACATTGTTTTTGTTTTGTTTTTTGTGGGTTTTTGTTTTGTTTTTGTATTTGTTTTTTTGAGACAAGGTCTTGCCCTATTTACCAGGCTGGAGTGCAGTGGCTCAGTCATGGCTCATTGCAGCATTAACCTACTGGGCTCAAGTGGTCCTCACACCTCATGCTTCTGATGAGCTAGGACTACAGATGTGCTCCACCATGCCTGGCTAATTTTTCTTTTGTAGCGATGGAGTCTCACTATGATGCCCCAGCTAGTCTAGAACGCCTAGGCTCAAGCAATACCTCATGAATATGTTTTTAAGCATTTGCTATTGTTTACTATTTGTCTGTTTTTCTCAGGGGTCATTTAATTCCTTCATTGTTGGCATTCTCTTTCAAACCTTTTTTTCTCTTCTTAAATGCTTAATGAGTTCTACTTATTTGTGAATATCTGTGAATGAAGAAACATAGAAGGGATTACAAAGAGAAGATATAATCATGGTGGGATCCTATCCTCAGTCTGAGCCGGAGGAATTTCTAATTTTGGACTCAAATCCAATATGAAATGATATAATATGACTATTCTTTTTGTCTTGCAAATTTGCTTTGGCATTAACAAAAATAGGAATTACCAATTAGACAATTATACCATCACTGGAAGCACAATATACAGAAATGATGCTTCTTTCAAGGAAACAAAATCTCATTCGAATGCAGAATGCAACTCTCTCAATGTTATTTTTTAAATTTCTGAGTAGTCACAACACATAAGACAGAAAAAGTACAAAAATTTACTTTTAGTTAATACTATTTTCATCTGTTTCATTTTCAACAAAATTCTGTCAATATATTTAGGTATACAGTCTTATTGATTCTAAACATTTTATGAAAGACATGTTTCATGTTTGTGTAGATTTGGGTATAGAAGTAGATTAATTTATCTCATTAAGCAATATTTGGTCCATATGTGCTTGGCATGCCACAAACATGCATATGTAATGGTGAACAAAACAGAATGGATCTGTTTCCATGGTGGATAAGATATGAAATAAACACATAACAAATAAATTACAGATGTAATATATGAAAGAAAAACATGGGGTCCAGAGAGAAGAGAAATAAATATAAGTAATCAAATATTATCCTTTAATGGATTAATATTTAAGCTTAATAAAATTAGTAAGAGAAGGAGAAAATGACTCCTGAAAAGAGGGTGTAGGTGAACATTCCAGAAAGAGAAAATAGCAGATGTGAAAGCTTGATGTGGGAACAAGATGGGTTCAACCAAAGAGCAATGCTATTAGAAAGAAAGATAGGTGAGAAAAGAACAAGGATGGTGAAGAAGATAGAGGCTAGATGATGTAGGACTTTGTCCTAATAAAATGGGAAGTTGTGGAATTATTTTAAATGTGTGATTAGAGTGATGGAAGTTTCTGTTAAATACCAATTTAGCTTCTGTGTGAATGATGAATAAAATAAAAGAAAGTGTAATTTGATCATTGTGAAAATGTTTAAATTGAGATGTTGTTTTTACTTAGACTTGAGAATCTTTGTAAATCTATATTTATGTCATATAGTGGATACACGTACTGTTCTTTCTCACCCGGAACCCATTATTTTTTCTTTTGGTAGTCCCCAGTGTTCTTATTTCTTATTTCCATAGTAGGGCAATTGAATGTTTTATTTTAGAACTTTAAGTCTTATTTTGAGGATAAAAAAGATTATAAATTGTTGGAGTCAGTATACCCAGACACAGAATGCTGGGAAAAATTTCAATTAGTTCCTGTTATGTGGATACTGGTTGGCTTCCAGAGGATGGTTTGGGGTATTTGGATCCTTTCAAATCTCCATCAGCCTTTCGTTTTTCATTGATTTAGATGATGTATATATTTTCTTTCAATATTTTGAAAGTGCAATTGAAATGCAGCTGTCAGAAAAATTTCCCTAGGCCAGTCGCCTCCTTACTAGTGTTTGTGAGAATTTCTTCTGGTTACATTGTGTAACCATCAGTGTTTGTGTCTTTGCAAGACATAGTGCTTCAGCTATCCTTTTCACTCTGTAAAATCCCCCAAATCCCTCTTAAACATTGTCTTACTTCTTAAGCCAGGTTGAATTTCTGTTAATGCAACCACAAAATTTTAACAGATACACAGCAGCCTCAAATACAAAAGTAACTAACCATGTAACACTGACAGCAATTCAATGAGAAAAGGACCTCCAAAAACTCCATAAAAACAATAAGAACAATGGCAAAAAGTCAAAATCAACTTTTTCATTACTCAGAATTAATAGGCCACACAATAATCCAAGGAGGGTTTATTTTAAAAATGGGCCAAATCTCTGTAAGAACAGCGAGCTTCCAACATTTTAACATACTCACACCCTCTTTCCATTCTGTAGAAGCCTTGAAAGTCAATAACTGCACAATCACTGTAGCCTTGAAAATCAGTAGACGGTGGGCGCGGTGGCTCACACCTGTAATCCCAGCACTTTGGGAGGCCGAGGTGGGTGGATTGCCTGAAGTCAGGAGTTCAAGACCAGCCTGGCCAACATGGTGAAACCCTGTCTCTACTAAAAATAAAAAAATTAGCTGGGCATGGTGGCAGGTGCCTGTAATCCCAACTATTCGAGAGGCTGAGGCAAGAGAATGGCTTGAACCAGGGAGGCAGAGGTTGCAGTGAGCCGAGATTGCACCAACACACTCCAGCCTGGGTGCCTGAGCAGGACTCTGTCTCAAGAAAAAAAAAATAATAATAAAAAATAAATATCAGTAGACAAGCAGCCACTGAAGGAAGAGAACACGTTTGGAGATAACAAACAGTGCCATTCCCAAACAGTGGAACTTAACCAACCCATCCTGTGGTTTCCTGGAAACCGCCACTGACAGGGATTTTCTTTCATTGTCCTGACTCAAAACTTGCTCATTGTGGGCAGTTAATCAACAACTGTTTAACATCCCAACTTCCTGAAGCAGTTGAAACAAATGGGACAATTAAAAACCAAACAAAAAATTAATGAAAATTTTGGAATATGAAATGTCCATAGGAAGCTTTGTAAATCTTTGATCTGCTCCTGGGAATCTAGAAGACCACCTGCATCTGCAGGCATGTGTGTGTACCCAGAAAAAGACTTAAAAGACCCTAATTGCTCAGCTGTGGCTGATCTTGAGATTCTGTACCAACCAGAAATAAATGCTAAGACAGAGCTGTAGACACTCTGAATGAATAAAAACACACTCCACTACACAAATAGAACCCATCAGCAAAAGCTAGAGGACTTATAAGTTCAAGGTATTTATGAAAATCTTTGTCCAGTCTGTTCTTGACTACTAAACTGAGCAGAAACTTAATTGGTCACACATAATAAAGATTAGTGATTTTACAGAATCAGTTTTGAAAACTCATTAGACCAAACACTACAAACAAAAAAATCTTTTTTTTTTTTTTTTTTTTTTTTTTTTTTTTTTTTTTTTTTTTTTTTTTTTTTTTTTTTTTTTTTTTTTTAAAGACAGAGTCTTTGACAGGCTGGAGTGCAGTGGCACAATCTTGGCTCACTGCAGCCTCTGCTCCCTGGGTTCCAGTGATTCTGCTACCTCAGCCTAATGGGGAGCTGGGATTACAGGCACTTGCCACCATGCCCAGCTAATTTTTGTATTTTTAGTAGAGACAAGGTTTTGCTATGTCTACTCTGTTTTTGTTCAACTTTTTTAGATTTCATATAAATGAGACAGTATTTGTCTTTGATTTATTTCACTGACATCATGACCTCCCGCTTCATCCGTGTTGTTGAAATGGTAAGATTTCCTTTTTTATGGTTAAACAAAACTAACAATAGCAACAACAATAAACAGCAACAATAACAAGCCTTGGTGAGGAGAGGGATCCAATTTGTAAAGTTGCAAAATGTTATTACTTAAAATACCCAATTGTCTTTTTTTTTTTTTTTTTTTTTTTTTTTTTGAGATGGAGTCTTGCTGTGTCACCCAGGCTGGAGTGCAGTGGCATGGTCTCTGCTCACTGCAAGCTCTGCCTCCCAGGTTCATGCCATTCTCCTGCCTGTAGTCCCAGTTACTCGGGAGGCTAAAATGCCCAATTTTCAACATAAAATAACAAAAATAAAAAAATAAGAAAGTATGGCCCATGCACAGGAAGAAAAATCATGAATAGAAACTGTCCCTGAGAAAACCCATGTCATAGAGTTAATAGAAATTTTAAATCAATTATTTTTTTCAACTTCCAAATAAGCAAATGGAATATACGTTAAAGTATGAGAAAAAGGTCTCGCCAAATAGAGAATATTAAGCAATAAAATTGATTTCTTTAAAACCACATAAAACTTCTGGAGCAGAATTATCTAATAACCTTAAACAAAAATTTCACTAGAGTGGCTCAATAGCAGATTTGAGATGGCAGAATAAAAAATGAATGATCTTGAATATATGTTAATTGACATATCTCATTTGAGAAAGAAAAAAAAGTGAATAAAAATAAACACAGCCTCAGAATCCTAAGAGTCACCATCAAGTATATCAACATACTTAGAATGGCAGATCCAGAAGTAGAGGATAATAAAAATCCAAAAGGATATTTTAAGAAATGATTAAAAACTCTATAGAATTAATTTAAAAACATTAATCTACAGATCCAAGAAGCACAAAAGCCCTAAGCAGAACACGAAATGTAATCAGCATGCAGACACATCATACTGTAATGTCAAAAGACAGGGACAGGCGGGGCGTGGTGCCTCACACCTGTAATCCCAGCACTTTGGGAGGCTGAGGCAGGAGGATCACGAGGTCAGGAGATCAAGACCATCCTGGCTAACACGGTGAAACCCCGTCTTTACTAAAAATACAAAAAATTAGTCAGGCGTGGTGGCAGGCACCTGTAGTCCCAGCTACTCGGGAGGCTGAGGCAGGAGAATGGCATGAACCTGGGAGGCGGAGCTTGCAGTGAGCTGAGATCGTGCCACTGCACTCCAGCCTGGGCAACAGAGCGAGACTCTGCCCCCACCCCCCCCCAATAAAAAGACAATGACAAATTCAAATCTTGCAATTGGCAAAAGTTAGGCAATCTATTATATATGGGTCATTTTCAGTAAGATTACTAGCTTATTTCTCAACAGAAACCCTGGAGACACGCTTTGGGATGGCATATTCAAGGTGCTAAAATAAAGAATATTGTCAGCCAAGAATTTAATGTTCAGAAAATCTATTCAACAATGAAGGAAAAATTAAGACATTCCTAAAAAATCAAAACTCAAAGAACTATTTGTTAGCATACCTTCCCCAAAAGAAATGATAAAGGGAAATGTTCAGGCTGAAAGAAAATGACACAAGAAAATAACTTGCATGCACACGAATGAATAGCACCATACAGGTAACTACATCTATAAATTTAAAGAAAGTATAGAAAGTATAAATGCATTTTTGTTTGCAACACTGTGTGTGTCTTATTTAAAAGGCAAGTGAAAAAAGCAATAACTTAAAAAATTTGTTTCTAAGATTAAAACACAAAAATTTAAATTGTGTGATGATAAAAGGAAAATGGAATTAAGTAATGATATTATATAAGAGCAAAGTTTTTGTATACTATTGGAGTTAATTTGGTATAAATTTCAACTAGATTGTTATAACAAAAGATGTTATTTTAATCCCTAGGTTATTTCTAAGAAAATAACATACTAAGATAAGCAACAAAGAAATTAAAATACTACACTGGGAAAAAAAAAAAAAAAAACCTTTGAAAGAAGGTGATAACAGAAAAACAGGATAACAAGTTATAAGATAAACATATAGAAAAATAGCAAAATAGCATCTGTAAATCATACCTTATTGGCAATCATATTAGGTCAAAATGGATTAAATGTTCCAAAAATCAAAGAAGGTAGAATTGATATTTTTAAAAGTATAATTCAATTATGTAGTCTACACAAAACATACTTTAGACTCAAAGACACAAAAGACTGAATGGAAAAGGATAGAAAAATATACACTATACAAACTGTAAGTAAAATATAGTTACTACATAAGACAAAAATTGTTAATAGAAACAAAGACAAATATTCAGATAAAAGGGTCAACAAAATATACAACTCATGTAAAATGGACAAATTTCTAGAAAGATACAAACTGCTCAACCAACCCAAGAAGTAAACAATTTGAATAGACCTACATAAAAATAGATTGGATTAATAGTCAAACATTTTCCACAAAAGGAAACCAAGAATCAGATGATATCATCTGCGAATTCTATCCAACATTTAAAAAAAGCAATTAATATCAATCCTTAACAAAGTTTTTCAAAAAATGGAAAATCATGGGATATTTTCCAACTCATCTTATGTAGCCATTATTATGCTAACACTGAAACTGGACAAAGACATCTCAAGAATAGAAGAAAAAAACTGTAGGCCAATATCTCTTATGATATATACACAAAATTCTCAAGAAAGTAATAAGCTGAATTTAGGAATATATAAAAGTGATTTTGCACTTTGGCCAAGTAGAATTTATCCCAGGAATGCAAGGTTTAACACATAAAAAACTATCAATGAAATGCACCATACTTATATAATAAAGGAAAAAATGACCAATAGATGCAGAAAAAAAATTGATAAAGCTTACCCTTTTATGATAAAAGCACTCAAAAAACTAGAAATAAAAGGAAACTGTTTAAAGCTAAGCAAGGGCATCCACACAAATCTCATATCTAACCTTGTAGCTAATGGTGAAAGATTGAAAGCTTTGCCTTGAAATAAAGAATAAGAGGATGGCACCTATATTTGGAAAGAAGAACCAAAACTCTGTTTGCAGACTGTGATCTTATTTTAAAGAAAATCCAAAGAAAACAACAAAAGTCTATTAGAGGTTAAAAAGTTTAGAGAGGTTGCAAGATACAAAAATATATTTTATTTCTATACACTAGCAAAAAACACACCAAAATGAAATTAAGAAAACAATACCATTTGAAATAGCAACTTTTATAATAGTAAAATAAATACAATAGGTCGGGCATGGTGGCCCACACCTGTAATCCCGGCACTTCGGGAGACCAAAGTGGGGAGATCATTTAAGGTCAGGAGTTTGAGACCAGCCTGGCCAACATGGTGAATCCCCATCTCTACTAAACATACAAAAATTAGCTGGGCATGGTGGCTTGTGACTGTAATCCCAGCCACTAGGGAGGCTGAGGAGGGAGAATCACTTGAACCCAGGAGGCAGAGGTTGCAATGAGCCAAAATTTTGCTACTGCACTCCAGCCTGGATGACAAGAGTGAAACTCAGTTACAAAATAAATACAATAATTAGAAATTAATTTTTAAATGAAGTCCAAAACTGTTAAACTGAAAGGCACAAAATATCATTAAAGGAAATTAAGAACTAAATGAAAAAAGGAAGCACATCTTCATGAATTAAAAGATTTAATATTGTTCAGATAACAATGCTCCCCAAATTAGTCTACAGACTCAATTTAAACTGCATCAAAATATCAGAAACCTTTTTTTTTTTTTTTTTTTTTTTTTTTTTTGCAAAAACTGACAAACTGTTCCTAATATTCGCATGGAAATTCAAGGAACACAGAATTGTGAAAATAAATTTAAGAAAGAAGAGCAAAGGTAGAATACTTGTGTGTGTGTGTTGATGGGAGATGTGATGAAGACGTTTTGGAATTAGTGCACATGTTTATACATGAATATACCAAAACCATCTGAATTGTACACTTCAAAAGGGTAAATTTTTTTGGAATATGTATTTGTTTCCTAGAGGTGCCATAACCACTTATATTAGTCTGTTTTCACGCTGATGATAAAGACATACCTTAGACTGGGCAATTTATAAGAGAAAGAGTACACTTACAGTTCTATGTAGCTAGGGAAGCCTCACAATCATGGCAGAAGGCAGGAAGGAGTAAGTCACATCTTACATGGATGGCAGCAGGCAAAAAGAGAGCTTGTGTGGGAAACTCCCATTTTTAAAACCATCAGATCTCATGAGACTCATTCACTATCACGAGAACAACAGAGGAAAGACCCGCCCCCATAATTCAATCAGCAGGGTCCTCCCATGACATGTGGTAATTGTGGGAGTTACAATTCAAGGTGAGATTTGTTTGGGGGGCGGGGGGGACACAACCAAACCATATCATTCTGCCTCAGCCCCTCCCAAATCTCATGTCCTTGCATTTCAAAACAAATCACACCTTCCCAACAGTCCCTCAAAGTCTTAACTCATTTCAGCATTAACTCAACAGTCCACAGTGCAATGTCTTATGTGAGACAAGGCATGTCCCTTTCTCCTATGAGCCTGTAAAATCAAAAGCAAGTTAGTTACTTCCTAGATACACTGGGGGTATGGGCATTGAGTAAATACAGCCATTCTAAATGGGAGAAATTGGCCGAAACAAAGGGGCTATAGGCCCCACAAGTGTCCAAAATCCAGCAGGCAGTCAAATCTTAAAGCTCCAAAATGATCTCCTTTGACTCTGTCTCACATCCAGGTCATGCTTATGCAAGAGGTGAGTTCCCATGATCTTGGACAGCTCTACCCCTATGGCTTTGCAGGGTGCAGCCTCCCACCCAGCTGCTTTCATGGGCTGGTGTTGAGTATCTGCAGCTTTTCCAGATAAATGGTGCAAGCTATCAGTGGATCTACAATTCTGGGGTCTGGAGGACAGTGGCCCTCTTCTCACAGCTCCACTAGGTGGTGCCCCAGTAGGGACTCTGTGTGGGGGCTCCAACCCCACATTTCCTTCTAGCAGAGGTTCTCCATGAGGGCCCCACCCTTGAAGCAAACTTCTTCCTGGGCATACAGGTGTTTCCATACATCTTCTGAAATCTAGGCAGAGGTTCTCAAACACCAATTCTTCTGTGGACTCACAGGCTCAACACAACATGGAAGCTGCCAAGGCTTGGGGCTTACACCCTCTGAAGCCATGGCCTGAGCTCTATGTTGGCCCCTTTCAGCCACAACTGGAGCAGCTGGGACATAGGGCACCAAGTCCCTAGGCTGCACACAGCATGGGGACTCTGGGCCTGGCCTACAAAACTACTTTTTCCTCCTGTGCCCCTGAGCCTGTGAAGGGAGGGGCTGCTGTGAGACCTCTGACATGCCCTGGGGACATTTTCCCCATTGTCTTGGGGATTAACATTTGGCTCCTCATTACTTATGCAAATTTCTCCAGCTGGCTTGAATTTCTCCTTAGAAAATGAGATTTTGTTTTTTATCACAGTTTTGGGCTACAAATTTTTCAAATTTTTATGCTCTACTTCCCTTATAAGGCTGGATATCTTTAACAATGACCAAGTCACCTCTTGAATGCTTTGCTACTTATAAATTTCTTCACCAGATAACCTAAATTCTCTCTCACAAGTTCAAAGTTCCACAAATCTCTAAGGCAGGGGCAAATGCCACCAGTCTCTTTGCTAAAACATGAGTCACCTTTGTTCCAGTTCCCAACAAGTTCCAGATCTCCATCTGAGACCTCCTCAGTCTGGGCTTTATAGTTCATATCACTCTTATCATTTTTGTCAAAGCCATTCAACAAGTCTCTAGGAAGTTCCAAACTGTCCTACATTTTCCTGTCTTCTGAGCCCTCCAAACCATTCCAACCTTTTCCTGTTACCCAGTTCCAAAATTGCTTCCACATTTTTGGGTATGTTTTCAACAGCACCCCACTCTCAGTACCAATTTCTTGTATTAGTCCATTTTCACACTGCTGATAAAGACGTATCCGGGACTGGTAATTTGCAAGAGAAAAAGGTTTCATGGATTTAGAGTTTCACGTGGCTGGGGAAGCCTCACAATCATGGTGGAAGGCAAGGAGGAGCAAGTCACGTCTTATATGAATGGCAACAGGCAAAAAGAGAGCTTGTGCAGGGAAACTCCCATTTTTAAAACCATCAGATCTTGTGAGACTCATTCATTATCATGAGAACAGCATAGGAAAGATCTGCCCCCATAATTCAATCACCTCCCACTGGGTTTCTCCCTTGACATGTGGGAATTGTGGGAGTTAGAATTCAAGATGATTTTTGGGTGAGGACACAGCCAAACCATATCATGACAATACAACTTGGTGGCTTAAAACAACAGAAATTTATTTTCTCGCAGTTCTTAAATCCAGAAATTCAAAACCAAAAGTTAGAGTGCACCATAATCTAGAATAGTTTATCATGAGATTCTTACCTAAATCTATAGATATCCTATTTCCAAATAAAGTTACATCCTGAGATTCTGGATGAACATGAATTTTGAGGAGATGTTACTCAACTCACTCTAAGTTGCCCTCTGTCATCCTCAAATTCCTTACTTTTCTATATGCAAGCCACATTCACCCTGTCTCAATATCCTGAATAGTCTTAACTAATTCTAGCATCAACTCTAACTTCTAAATCTGATATAACATCATCTGCTAACTAATTTCCAAATCTCATTGTCTAATTCATCTAAATTGGGTATGGGTTCTACTTTGTGTATGATCCATCTTGGGACAAAATCCCTCTCTATCTCCAATTCTTGAAATTAGAAAACAACTTTTCTGCTTCCCAAATACAATGGTTGGATGGTTATATGATAGACATTTCCACTCCAAAAGGGAGATACTGGAAGTAGTAAGGGTCACTGGTTCCAAGCAAGACTGAAACCTAACAGAGCAAATTTTATTATGTTTCAGAGTCTGAAAATTATCCTCTGTGGCTTAATGCTCTTTCCTCTGAATCTGTGGTGCTGGCAGCCTCATTCTCTGAGCCCAAGGCTTTATCTTTGGAATCAGGTCTCCTTTTTCAAAGGAGACCTGATTCCAAAGATATGTGGCAGCTGAATAGTTCTATCAGCCTGCTTTCTACGTACAGAATTTTGAAAGTCTAATTACCTTCATTTGTTATGTCATCTCTGTCTCTGTCAGTCCAGGTGCACCTTGTGTTCCTGCTTCCCCAAGGATAATGTTCTCAATAACTAATCCTCCTGTATATGTTAAGAGGATAAACACCATTCAACAAAATGGTTTTCCAGTGATCCTTTCTGAATAATCCCATCTGTATTTCTGCTTTCTGCTAAAATGGTTGATTGGATCCATGAGTGATACAACTAATCTTTCAACAAAAAGCTGTTGCTATGGTTTGGGTGTGTCTTCCAAAAGTTCATGTGTTGAAAAGATAATTGTCTTTATAGTAGTATTAAGAGAGATGGTTCCTTTAAGAGGTGATTAGGGCATGAGGGTTCTACTCTCAGGAAAGGATTGATGCCTTTGTCTCAGAAGAGGGTTAATTATTACAGGAGTAGACGCTCTACAAAAAGAATATTTCAGGTCGCATTTTGTTTTTCTCTGTTTAGCATGCAAGCTTCTGCCTTTTTCCTTCTGCCATGGGATGACCCTCACCAGATGCTGGTACCGTGCTCCTGAGCTTCCCAGCCTTCAGAATTATAAGCCAAATACAGTTCTGTTCTTTATAACTTACCCAGTCTGTGGTATTCTGTTATAGCAGCAGAAAACAGACTAAGACAGCTGTCCAGCACATTCTTGGCATTCTCCCCAGAGTATGCTTTCTCAACAGTACATTTCCCAATTTAGCATCCTTTGAAATCTGGATAGACCAAGGAACTCACAAGTCTCAAATTGATGGTTCCTTTTTGCTTAACAGTTCCTTCCTCAATTTATCTCTTCCTTTTCACATTTTACTCTAAACAGAAAGGAGAAATCAGACCACACCTTGCTTGGAAATCTCCTCAGCTATATATACAATTTTATCACTTACAAATTATGCTTTCCACCCAACTGTAAAATGTAATTAAGCAAGTTTTCTCTCACTTTATAACAAGAATGTCTTTTCCTCCAGTGTCCAATAACATGTTTCTCATTTCTATCTGACCTCACCAGAAATACCTTTAACCTTTATATTTCTATGATTTTGTTTACAATGACATGTGTTTTCTCTAAGACAACAGCTTTCCCTACCATAATCCTCATTCCCATCTGAGCCTTCACCATTATTGCCTATATTATCTGTATTTCTGTCAACATTGTCTTCAGTGCAATCTAGGCTATTTTCATCATGCATCCAAAAATGCTTCCAGTTTCTATCTATTTCCCAATCCCAAAGTCACTTACATATTTGTGGGTATTGTTATAGCAGCAACCCATTTCCCAGTACTAAAATATGTATTAGTTTTTTTAGGGTTGCCATAATTTTTTTTTACCACAACTTGGTGGCTTAAGATAACAGAAATTCATTTTCCTACAGTTCTGAAATCCAGAAGGTCAAAATCATACTGTTGTCAGGGCCTTACTTGCTCTGAAAGTATAGGAGAATCCTTCTTTGCCTCTTTCATCTTACGGTGACTCCTGGTTTTAATATCTTGTGGCAGCATGACACCAGTCTCTGCTTCCATTTTCGTATGGTATCATCACTGTGTGCATCAAACAAACATCCTTCTCCTTTCTGTTAAAAAGATACTTGTCACTGGACTTATGACCCACTCTAAAAACAGGATAATTTTATCTTCACATATTTATTTAAATCTGCAAATACTTATTTCCAAATAAGGTCACATTCTGAGATTCAAATGGACATGAATTTTGGAGATACACTATTCAACCCACTATCTTACATGAATTATATCTCAATTTTAAAAACTGATATTAAGAACAAAAAAAATAAGGTGCTTAGTTCAGATACTATAATTACATTGAAACCTTTAATTATCCCACATTAGGAGGCAAATTTTATTAAATTTTATACTTTCAATGTCTGACACAAACACACAAAAAAATTAGTGCATTGGGGAAATAATTATCCATTTAATGACTTTATTGGCTACAGGAAGGAAAAGAAGTACACTGAATCACAACAATCATGGAGCTAATTGTTTTAACCATGCTTTAAACCAACAAGCAATTTAATCATGTTTGAAGGTTTAATATGTTTTCTTTTCAGTGAAGTATTTTAAATTATATGGTCTCCTTCCTGTGGCCAAATTGGCATTATTTCAAATTATTATTTGAGTACTATGTGTCAGGCACTGTGTCAAGCATGTGTTAGTTCACTGCCTTGGTCTGTTCAGGCTGCTACAACAAAGTACCTCAGAGTGGATAATTTATAAACAATAGGAATGTATTGCTCTGGAGGCTAGTTCTGGATGTTGGGAAGTCCGAGATCAAGGCACTAACAGATTTAGTGTTTGATGAGGGCCCATTGCTCACAGATGGCAACTTCTATGTGCCCTCACATGGCAGAAGGGGTGAACAAGCTCCTTGGGACCTCTCTTATAAGGGCACTAACCTAACTGATGAAGACTCCGCTATCATGACCTAATCACCTTCCAAAAACCCCACCTTCTAATATCACCATGGGGATTAGCTTTCAATATATGAATTTGGGGGGGGGGATGGGGCACAAATATTCATTCTATAAAATTCACTTAGTTCTCACAATTTTATAAAGTACATACTCAAGTAATCTTAATTTTATGAAAAATAAAAACTCTGAGACTTTGAGAAGCCAAACCACTCTCTCCTGTTCATATAACTATTAAATGAGTTTTGAATTTGTTTACCACTGACATGGATTTCAATTCAATGCATCTTTCTTGCTCATCCACAATGTGTAAGTCTCTATCTGATGGAAGAGTAATTAATTTTTCTAAAGGAGAGCTGCTCTTTCTGGTGATACATATTCCCCTTTTAACATGACAAATTTCAGGATCTAATAGTATTATTGAATTGCCATTTGGTTATGCTTTTCACATTTCAATTCACATTTTAATTTGATTCCCACAGCAACACTGAAACAAGGTTTAATAGGAATTATTATCCCCATATTATAAATGAAGGAAAAAAAAGGTTTATATAGAGGTTATTCAGCTAGCCTATGGGCTTACATTTACTATAAAGCTTACTCAATTGGCTCCAAGGCCAGCTGTATAATCCGCAGTATTATGTCTCTCTAAGTTTCTAATGTTTCATTAAAGCCTTGAATAATTCATACAAGTAAACTTTATTAATAATGATTGCTCCTCTCTGTCAGATAAAGAAATACTACAAAGTTCTCTATTTTTATCTCACATAAATTGTTCAACTCTGGGCTGTCCTCATAAATTTCATTGTCCATCATTACAATGCTGTCCCAGATCTCAGGGGAGAGAAACTTTCCATTCCTTCAATAACCTAAGGGTAGAAGGCACTAGAGGATACATTGCCCAAACAATTAGAAATGGAGACCTAAGAGATTCTGATTGAACACACACTAAAAGGGGGTGACAGACTTAATGTGTTAGGAAAACTGAGACAAGAATTGAATTTATTCCATGCCATTCTCTTCTAGCTCTAAATAGAGTCAAAGCTAAGACATCAGTGTTGGCAGTAAGAATGAAGAGGTGAGCTAGCATGTACAATTAGGGAGGAGAAGGAAATACTTGTAAGCATAAAATTTACAACTCTAAAGGGTTCAATGGAGCTCCCTTGGGCAATTAATACAGGTTCCACACAAACATGCACTGGCAGATAAGTGGTTCTGTACCCAACTTTTCCTGAGAGAGATGGATAATTTTAGAAACTTTGGCTGATCTGGGAGTAGGTGCCCCTCAGACAGATTGACTGAATGGGAAATATGAATTGCAAAGACATAATGTCAGAGCAGAATGAGTAGTTAAAAATGCATAGTTTAAAAGACTCTCAGAGAAGATAGCCTTTTATTAATGGGAGATTGTAACTAGAGCTGAGGGTTCTGAAATGTTTACCTTGAAAGTAAGACTGGCAAAGTCCCTGTGATGTCACGGAGTTTAGAGAAAAGCCTTAAAACTTCCTGGCTGTGAGGCTGCAGCAGCCTACCATTTTATTGTGAAATATCCCTTTGGTTTTACTAATAAAAATTAATGAGTTTCCAAAGTTTCCTTTTCAGTCCGTAAGTACTTAATTGCCTGGAGCTGAGCTGTTCCTCAGGGCTCCACCCACTGGAGGGCAGAGTGATTTTTTCATCCAATCATTATAGAAAACCTGTCTAAATTTACTTTATGCTCATAGAAAATTTCAGCAAGTTTTAATTCTTAATATATTCTCTTTAAAGTATTAAAATTATCTCAAAATATGTGAATCTGGCTTAAAAATGATCAGGCTCAAAATTCTGTAAGCTATATTCATGATTTTAATTTTTACTAAAAGAGAACCTTTATGTTGGTTTTTATAACTTCTCAAAAATCTTGCCATACATTTTTGAAATACTTGAAGTAATGTACAGATTGAGTAGACTGATCATCCGCTAAACTGTTCTCAGCTAGATGCTGAAAACCTAGGGAGCAATCAAGTTAATATTAAGTAAATAAATGAATTAAGCAAGAACACATTTAGTACATCAAGATTTGCAAAGGAAGGCTTTGGATTTTGTTAATGCATTCAGGACACCAAGCACTACATCATCAGGAGAAAACACTGTGTTTGATTTTCATAAGACATATTATTAAGAAATTTTTGCTGCTTAAGGTCATAGTTAGGCACACACAGTATATACTTAATGGATTTCTCAATAGTCCTGAAGGTCAGGTGGAATTAGCCACATGTTGCTGCTAAGGAAGCTAAAGCTCAGAGAGTGAAATAAGTCCCCAAGTTTCTATAGCTAGAAAGTAGCTGAGCCTGTATTGATCTCCAGTTCTCCACTCCATGGTAATCTAAAGCCTAGTCTCTTTCCAGCAGGTCAGGGTATTTCTCCCTGAATTACCATTTTATGAGGCTTGGAGAAAAATCTTGTTATTTGAGTTTCTACATTTTGGATTTCAGGATAAATGTTTTACCATATCAGAGCTGAATTCCCACTTGTGTTATCATCCCTGTAGCCTTTTCACAAAACAATGAACTGGACATACTATCCCACACCCTTTTGCTCACATTCGTATTCTAGTAGCAGAATGAATCCATGTTCAGTCTCCTTGTAAACATAACAAAACTGGCCTTTCACTTTGACAGTGCTTCAGAACAAGTGATTTTTTTTTTTTTTTTTGTGACAGAGTTTATGATTTTGGTCTGGTGAATGAATAAAATTGAAAGAAGATTTGGCTGTTCTTATGTCTTAAACGTAAAATGTTTCTAAAGCCAGTGTTCCTGCCTGACATATGATAGGCGAAGTGTGCAGCACTGTGATACCAAAGCTGAATGTAGCCAGGCCTTGAACTTTCTGTCTCCATCTGACTTTCTAACATTTAGTGGCTAGAATACAAAACGGTCTGCTGCGGCTCTGCCTCCCAGGTGTCGGAAAGAGCAAATGCTGAAGGACTTTCAACTCAACGGGCTTCACACAAACTGTACCCCAGAGAGAAAATCTAAGCAGTGCTTCAGGCAGGTGCATGATGTGGTTCAGAGGCAGAAAACATTTGATTCGTGAGCAGGAGGCACTAAAATAGAGCTTTGGGAAGAAAGAAGGGATCATACAACGATGGGAGCAATATCGCCTCTGAGTTCCAACATTTGCACTGCTTCAGTGGCCATCTCTTTCCCAGGGCTTAAGGTTCAGCGAATAGCAGAGAGATCAGGTGAGGCAGAGGGTACAATATAAGCACACCAACTCCAAACGACCTGAAGATGGGAGGGGCATTACTCCTTCCAAGCAGAAAAGGAAGGATACTTGCATCCCCAAAAAAGAAGACATTTCCAGGAAACTGTGATTAGCTCAAAGGGCAAAAAGGCATTATATCCACAAGGGTTTTCTAATTTCCTTGCAGAGCAGAAAAATAAGTTGTTGCTTGTGTTCCTCTTGTTCTCCCTTTTCCCCCTCTCTTGCTCCTCTTCTTCTCCCTTCTTTTTTTTTATTTTTTGCTTTATAACAGGCTTGGCAGAATTTGTAACAGTTTTTTAAACACATCCTGCAGGTAAATTTTAATTTGTATGTTACTCTCTAACAAGATGATTTGGTTTTACAGTGATTGATGAGACTAGGACTGTCTTCATGGTTTTGAGGAGAATGCTCTGGATTCAGGAACAGCCTGATGGTTTGTATTTGCTCACCATAGGGCCCTAGCCCTCTTTTTAAGGGCAAAACTCTTTAATATGAATACTCTGTAGTCAGAAATCTTTTATTCTCTGTGCTTCCCATCATTTCATAATGAAGACTCTGACTTGAACCTATGGATTTAAAAGGCAGTCAGTAGGGGACCTATAACAATGAAAACAGATCTCTATTAACATCAACAGAAATTTAGGTGTACCAAGCACTTCACTTAGCTTGCAGGTAGTAGCTGCCTATCCAAAAGTGGATTTTACATGGGATGACCTTTGTGTGTGTGTGTGTGTGTGTGTGTGTGTGTGTGTGTGTGTGTTTTTGAGATGGAGTCTTGCTCTCCACTTCCTGGGTTCAAGCGATTCTCCTGCCTCAGCCTCCCAAGTACCTGGGATTACAGGCATATGCCACCACACCTGGCTAACTTTTTTGTATCTTTTTAGTAGAGATGGGGTTTCATCATGTTGGCCACGCTGTTCTAGAACTCCTGACTGCAGGTGATCCACCCACCTCGGCCTCCCAAATTGCTGGGGGTCACCATGCCTGGCCGGTGATGACCTTTGTAGAATATTTCTTCTATATGTATTTATTTGATTTGGAAATATTGGTCACATTAGTCTCTAAAACACAACTGCTTTAAGAAATAGTCTGATTTGGCAGAATAAGCTGTGAGACCACTGTGATCTTTGTTCATTATTGATCTTTGTTAATATAGATCTCGACAAAGATTGTGCATCCAATGGGTTAACATTGCTTGTGGTATTGATTCTTTCATCCCCTGTGGAGGCTAGAACAGGCCTAGAGGCAGCCAAAGCCCATGAGCTAGTCACCTCTAACCTCAAACAGCCTCATCAAATTACCACAGTGTACTGTGCAAATATTATCATATTTGGTATGTACCAATACTGTTAAGCTCTGTGATACCTTGTAAATTCTAGACTAGTCATTTTGAAGTCAATAGACCTGCCAAAAAATAACAAATGGTGATGAGAACATTTCTTCTATACCTAATTTGTATGAATTTTTATCATAAAGGACGATGAATTTTGTCAATTGCTTTTTTCTGCACCTATTGAGATGATCATATGATTTTTGTTCTTTATTCTGTTAATACAGTGTTTCCCATTTATAGATTTGTTTATGTTGAGCTATCTTTACATCCGTGGAATAAATCTTAATTGACCATGGTGAATGATCCTTTTAATGCACTCCTGAATTCGGTGTGCTAGTATCTTGTTGAGGATTTTTGCATCTATGTTCATCAGTGCCTGTGGTTTTCTTTTGTATAGTGTTCTTGTCTGGCTCTGGAATCAGGGTACAACTCTGGCCCTGTAAAATGAGTTTGGAAGTATTCCATTATCTTCAATTTTTTTGAAGGAGTTTAAGTATTAGCCCTTTTAAACGTATTTTGTAGAATTCAACAGTGGAGCCATCTGGTCCTGGCAATTTTTTTTTTTTTTGGTGGGAGACTTTTTGTTACAGATTCAACCTCCTTACTAATTATTAGTCTGTTTAGATTTTCTAAAAGTCTTCATAGTTTATATGTGTCTAGGGATTAACATTTTTTACAGGATATTTCACATTTTGCATATAATTGTGGATACTTGTCTCATAATCTTTTGTATTTCTGTGGTATGGCTTGTTCCCTCTTTCATGTATTATTTTATTTGAGTCTTTTTTTTTCCTTTTCTCTGTTAGTCTGCATAAAGCTTTTCAATTTTATTTATCTTTGCAAAAAGCCAAATAATTAGTTTCCTGGATCTTTTCTGCTTTTTCTAGTCTCTATATCATTTATTTCTGCTCTGATCCATGTTGTTTCTCTGCTTCCTCTGGGTTTAGTTTGTTCTTCTTTTTCTAGTTTGTTGAAATGTAACATTATCTTTTCTATTTGAAATCTTTCTTTTTAATTGATAGATAATATTTGTACATATTTATCAGGTACATGCATTTTTGATACATGCAATGTGTAATAATTAAATCAGGGTAATTGGGATACCATCACCTCAAATATTTATTATTTTTTTGTGATGGGAATATTCTAAATCTTCTTTTCTATCTATTTTGAACTATACTATAAAGTTAGTTAACTATAGTCACCCTACTGTGTTATCAAATGGTAGAATTTATTCCTTCAATTTAACTGTATTTTGTACTTATTAACAAACTTTGTCCCCTCTGCCCCCTATACTTCTCAGCTGCTGGTGACCACCATTCTTATCTCTACTCCATGCTTCTCATTACCTATATGAGATCAAGTTTTTTTTTTTTAGCTCCTACATATGAGTGAGAACATATGCTATTTATCTTTCTGTGCCTGACTTACTTCACTTAACATAATACTCACAGATAACGTTATACTAAATGATGAAAAGTTGAAAGCTTTCCCTCTAAGAGCAAGACAAGATAAGAATACTTAATCTCATCATTTCTATTCAACCCAGTACTGAAAGTTCTAGCTAGAGCAATTGGCCAAGAGGAAGAAATAAAGACATCAAAATCGGGAAGAAAGGAGTTCAATTGTCTCTGATGCAGACAACATGATCTCATATATTGAAAACCTTAAAGACTACTGAAAAAAAAAAAAACCTGTTACAAGTAAGAAATGTCCTGAGTAAAGTTGCAAAAAATAAAATCAACAAAGAAAAATCAGGATCATTTCTATACACTAACAATGACTGTCTGAAAAAAAAATCAAGAAAGCAATTCCATTTACAGTGGCTACAAAATAAAATAAAATAAAATACTTAGGAATACATTTACCCAAGGAAATAAAAGACTTGTACACAAAAAACTATAAAACACTGATGAAAGACATTAACACAGAAAATAAGTGAAAAAAAGTATCCTATGTCCATGGATTGGAAGGGTTAATATTATTAAAATGCCCATTTGAGCATTATTAAATTGACCAAAGTAATCTACAAATTTAATGCAAACCTATCAGAATTCCAAAGTCATTTTTCACAGAAATAGAAAAAAATCATAAAATTAATATCAAACCACAAATGACCCCAAGTAACAAAAACAATCTTGAGCGAAAAAAACAAAGTTGGAGGCATCGCAGTCTCTGATTTCAAAATATCATACAAATCTATAGTAATCAATACAGCATGGCACTGCCATAAAAACAGAAATATACACCAACAACATAACTGATAGCACAGAAACAAGTTCGTGCATTTATGGTCAATAGCTTTTTCACAAAGATGCAAAGATTACACAATGGGAAAGGACAATCTCTTCAATAAATTGTGTTGGGAAAATGTATAGTCACATGCAGAAGAATATGAAACATTTATTCCACACCGTATACAAAAATCTACACAAAATGGATTGAAGACTTACATGTAAGACTTGAATCTGTAAAACAATTAGAAGAAAACATAGGGAGAAAGCTCCATGATTTTGGTCTGGACAATAATTTTCTTTTAATATTCCCAAAGCATAAGCAACAAGAGCAAAAATTGACAAATGGGATTGAATCACACTAAAAAGCTTCTGCATGGTAAGTTACACAACCAATAGAATGAAGCGACAACCTATAGAATGGATGAAAATGTTTGAAAACCATTTTTCTTCCTTTTTAAAAAAATTTGAGACACAATCTGCTCTGTCACCCAATCTAGAGTACAGTGATACAATCATGGCTCACTGCAGCCTTGAACCCTTAGGCTCAAGTGATCCCCCCATCTTGACCTCCTAAAGTGCTGGGATTACAGGCGTGAGCTACCACACCTGGCCCAAACCACACACTTGATAAGGGGTTAATACCTAGAATATATAAGAAATTCACACCACTCATTACCAAAAAAACAAATAACCTGACTTTAAAAATAGGCAAAGGACCTGAATAGACATTTCTCAAAAGAAGACCAACAAGCAGCCAACAGATATATTTTTTTAAATGGTCAACACCACTAATCATCAATAAAATGCAAATTAAAATTATAATGAGATGTTACCTCACACCTGTTGGGATGGCTGACATAAACAGGTTGAAAAGTCTTGAGGATGATGTGCAGAAAAGGAAACCTTTGTACACTGTTGGGGAGAATGTAAGTTATTGAAAACAGCCATTATGGAAAATAGTATGGAGATTCCTCAAAAAATTAAACATAGGACTACCATATAATCCAGTATCTCACTTTTGGGTATATGTCCAAAAGGAAATAAAATAAGTATCACGAAGAGATAGCTGTATTTCCATGTCGTTGCTGCACGATATGCATGGCTAAGATACAGAATCAACCTCTGTCCCACAACAAATGAATGGATAAAATATGACATATATGCAGTGGAATACTATTCAGCCTCAAAAAAGAAGAAAATATTGTCATTTTTATCAACATGGATGAAACTAGAGGGCAT
The DNA here is from genome assembly GCF_009828535.3 of Hylobates moloch. Taxonomy (NCBI): domain Eukaryota; kingdom Metazoa; phylum Chordata; class Mammalia; order Primates; family Hylobatidae; genus Hylobates; species Hylobates moloch. Next base: position 21,832,695 of record NW_026652288.1, on the reverse strand, counting down.
TATGTTATATGAAATAAGCCATGCACGAGGATTAATACCACGTGACCCTACTTATATGTAGAATCTAGAAGAGGTGAACTCATAAAAGCAGAGGATAGAATATTGGTTTCCCAGTGTGGTGGTGGGTCATTGAGGAAATGTTGATCAAATGATAAAAAATTTCAGTTAGATAGGAGGAATAAGTTCAAAAGATTTATTGTACTACATGATAACTGCGGTTAATAACAATAAACTTTTTTTAATTGTTGAGAGAAGATTATAAATGTTCTTACTACCAAAAATAAGTACCTGAGGTAATGCATATGTTAATTAGCTCAATTTAGCCATTCCACAATATTTCAAAACATTACATAAAAAAATATAAACAGTTTGTATTTTTTTGGTTAACAAAAAAAATATAGTGACAGGCCTTTCTATTCTTCAGACAGGACCCATACTGGCTTAAAAGGCTAATTTTGTCAAAGTATATTGGAGCTGTATTTACTTCAGTGTTGATCCACAAGCACTCTCTCAGCATCCAGATAGTGATGCTGGCTATGGCTTTGTGAGTAAAAGTAAGTCCATACCCAAAAACAAGCATTACTTTTAATGGCAAAAAACACAATTGCTTTTGTGCCAATCTAATAGGAACTGTTTTACAACCTTGTTTTTTTTCCCACAAAATATTATCTGTTCAAGGATTATTGTTATGGATACATACAGATGGCTTATTCATTTTAATTGCTTAAACTTATACAGCTGAATGTATCTATTTTATTCCATTATTGATGGACAATTAGTCTCTAATTTTTCACTGTAATTGATGCTGCTGCTATGAATCTGAATGGGTAAATATGGAAATCCTTAATGGAAAAAGTTCACACCTGGAGTATGTAACTGTCTTCCTCAGGGGCATTTGAAAATGTTTATGTTCATTTTGTTCATCATGATGGCTGAGGGATGCTGCTGGAAGTTGGTACTGGGAGGCAAGGGATCCTTAACATCCTGTAATAAATATCTAAAACATGAAGGAATTAGCCATCCAAAACAACACAACTTTCCTTGTGCATAAACAGCTCTCTAGGTTGTGTGCTTAGAAGTGAAATTGTTGAATGAGGTGGATTTAGTTAGCTTGGTGCTTACCTTCCAATTTAAACTTCTCTTGTTTACTTGACCATCTCACAATACCTGGAAAGTTGTATACTCACTTCTGTCTGTAGTTGCAGATGTGTTTTAGATTTCCCAGTTGGATGGTCACGTGGAGATTTGGAAGAAAAAAAAAAAGGGTGAAGGCTGGGCTGCTCTGCTAACAAGTAGGCACAGAGACGTTTTCCTTGTTTTATTCCAGCATCAGACAATGTCCCACTTTCCACTGTCCCACCCACGGGCAGGGTGCAGAGCACATTATTTTGCCTATGAACTAGCTGATGTGTTGCGGCCCTGGGGCTGACATTGTGGTGACAGCATCGTGCCCCTGGGATAACAGCTATCTAGTAGTATATTTCATTGGACGACATCCTGATTCCCCACTGAACTCATTGTGGCAGGACAGCAGCATCCCTGGTAAACCAGATAACAGACATTGCCTAGGAGTGATTCTTAAAAGCCCTGCCTAGGGTCTCTTCCTTCATACTCTCTGAAAATGTTATATGCCTCTACATTCATGTTTTGAATTGCTTTCTCTTCCAGATGTCTAGATGTGTTTTCACAGTATTCAACTGAACCATGGCTGAAGCACTAGGTTTTAGGAAGTAGATACCTTTGCACTAGGTTTTGTTATATTGCTCTTCCAAATAATTGGATCACCTTATACCACCACATATATGAGTTTCTATTTCCTCACACCCTAACCGACATTTGAAATTGTGATATTACTATTACTTCTCCTCCTCTTCATCCTCATTATAATTATTACAACTATTGTCAATTCAATTATTGTTAAATGACATAGTGTTGTATCTATTTGAGAACCCTGATTATTAATGATTGAGCAGTTTTACATGTTATTTATTTTCCATTTTTGATAAGTGCCTGATTATCTCCCTAATCTATTGTTCCATTGATTTTTTTAAATATTGATATGTAGAAGTTATCAGTACTCTTGTGCCACTGTCCATCATTGGCTGGAATCAGCCCAAGAGAGGCGTGATCTCAGGACATCTTGGCAATGGATTTCAGCATTCAGCAGCAGAGGTCCTCAGTCAGTTTTCCTCTCTGTGGTCAGAGGACAGTGCACATTCTTTTGGCTGCCACGCTCCTCTTGCACTGTTCAGATCTGCATTTTTACATGGGCGTAGGGAGGAGCTCCTCCGTGTGTCTTTTGTGGCCCTCTTATCTGAGTAAAAACTCAGAAAAACAGTGAATCTGATTAACTAGAGGCTTCATTGCTGCAGATGATCACTGGTCATCACTGACACTCATTCCCTCCCTTCTCCACTCTATATTTCCCTCACCCTCAGCTATCACTTCAGCAGGTCTAGATGTCTCATCTGGTGGTGCAACTCACACTTTTATCTGAGGGCTCTGAAGCTTTGATGGCCATTCTACTTTCAGGTCTGCATTGCTGGACATATCCATGCACAGTTATAATGGAGCAAGGAAGTACCAGGGAGTTTCCCAGTGTATCACTTCAGGTATTTCTCCTTGCTCCCATCTTGTGTATAAGGAGCATTATCTCCTGCTGCTTCCAGTTAATTACCCCTGCCAATATGGTGACTCCTTTTATTGCCTGCTGTTCCCTGAGTGGAAGAAGTCCAAAGCACCCAGGTAGCAAATGTAACTTTTAATTCAGTAAGATACTTAGCCGTGTCCCCTTGCAAGAGTGTACCTGTTTGGAGACCACGACCTTCAACCCTGCAGAGCCTAGAGTTATAGGGACATAAATCATAAATTCCCCCCATGAATCATAAGGAGCATTGGTAAGTGGAGCTGTTCATGCTTCCATCTTTTGGTTTCTGAACACATGTATTCTTCCTATAGGTGACAGGGCACCATATAGAGAGATATTTGTTTTAATAAGTACACTGTATTCTGAAGCATGTCACCCATTCATGGACCGCTCCAGCATCTCCTTCCTTGCCTTCATTTCATGTCAGTCCCCTGATCTGCTGATATGTGTATAGGAGGCTTACAGAGTGTTGATCCATAAGCACTCTCTAAGCCTCCAGATAGTGATGCTGGCTATGGCTTTGTGGGTAGAAGTAAGCCCATACCCAAAACAAGCATTTATCATACCTGTGAGCATGAGTAGCACTGTTTTCAGGATAGAAGGTACCCAGTGTAATTAATTTCTCACCAGGCAGTCAATCTCCTTGAGGAATAGTGCCGTAATGGGTGTTTAGCATTGGTCTCTGTTACTGAAAAGGAGAAATTCAGAGGTGTCAATAGATCTGCCTTGGTTAGTGGGAGTTCATCTTGTTGGGCCCATTTATAACCTGTGACTTTGTCATCATGATCACCCCATTCATGTATTCATCATGCCCATTGTGGGGTGGCTGATGACAAAGGGTAAGTCACAATGTCTATTTAATGGTTCAGTGTCTTTTCCATGATCTATACTTTCATGATGGGGTTAATGTGTAACGAAAATATCATTTTGTTCCCACTTCCATATGACCATACACATGCTTCTGTCTGGAAGATGTCTCCAAACTTCTAGTTCTTTTCCTCCTATAACCTTGACATGACACCATTTCTCATTCCACAAAAATGGATGACTGGGTTAACTGTTCATAGCTCAGCCCATTTGGAAAGTTATCACTCTTGGCTGTTTTTAAGCACCGCCACTGAATGAGGATCTATAGTCACTGACCATTTTCAGTTTGTGCTCTCCCATTAAAGCTGAACTATCTATAAACCAAGTACAGCTGCTTCCTCTTCCTTCAGCTGGTTGCAAGAAGATGGAAAGACACTGGTGCAACTCCAGCAGATGACACAGGGTCTGGAAGTATGTACTCATGAGCAGAACTTGGGCCCTTTGATCTTGCTCAGATTCATTCCTTGATGTGCCATTTTCATTTATGATGGGAAGCTATTGCCAGGCCTATCTGACTTTATGACTTGGTGGATCTGATAGACTCCAACTCATAATCGGAAATTTCAAGGCATTGCCACTTTGTGTCCCATGTTCAAGTGTTCTATCTTGAATAGGGCCCAGGGACATGTCAAACTATATTTATTTCTTAAAGTGCTTTAATTCTCTGTGGTGGATACCACGGCTCTGTATCCCAGGAGATGGCATTGTGATTCTCCCACTTGAGCTTGCTATGAACTCCATACCACATTACTTCTCAACACCATAATGTCAACAGAATCACATGGCCCAAGAGGCAGCACTGATGTCACTGCAACCTGAGTTTACTGTAGTGTTCTTCTCTACTCCAGGAAATCTGAGAGGTTTTCATCTTCTCTAGTAATTATTCTTACATGTGGGTATACTACCTGTGGACCCAAAGTGGTCTACCAGATGCTTTGTTTCCTTGCTTTTGGTGGAAGATGCAAGATGCAGCAATTTGTTGTTTACTTTGAAAGGAATATCATGGCAATCTCCTGAGCAATAAATCTCTCTAAATTTTACTAAAGTGTCAAGTCCCTGAATCTTTGTAGGATTTGTATTTCTCCTTTGAAATGCACATATCCTGCAAAGGCCTCCAGAGTTCTAGCCATTTCTTTCTTATCTTGCCAACTCAGCATGATGTCATTTGTGTAATGCAGCAGGATGATACTGTTTGATATGTCCAGGTGGTCTAGATCTCTTAGGACTATATTGTGACAGAAGGCAAGAGACTTAACATAGTCCTGAGGCATAATTGTAAATAAATATTGTTCTGTACCACATAAATGCAAACTGTTTCTTATCCTCTTAACTAATTTAAATGGAAAAGAACACATTTGCCAAATCAATGGCTATATACCACATACCTGAGGTCTTATTAATCTGTTTCAGCAATCATACCACATCCAGTGCTGCATCTGCAACTGGCACTACTGCTTAATTAAGTCTATCATAGAACACAGTCATTCTCCGTGATTCATCCAGTTTCTACAGAGGCCAGGTTATTGAATTAAATGAAGACATAAATGGAATCAGCACAGCTGTATATTTTGGGTCTTTAAAGGTTGAACTAACCTCTGCCATCTCCTCCAGAATATATTAATACAATATTATTTAAAAATTTTATAGATGCAAAATTCACAAAACATAAGATAATCATTTAAAAACAAATAATTAAATAGCATTCAGTATATTCACAGTAATGTGCAAGCAATACATCTAGTTTAATACGTTCCTAAGACTCCAAGTTAAAATATATTAAGCAGTTTCTCTTCATTTTACCTTCTTCCTCAACTCTTGGTAAGCAACAATCTGTGTTCTGTCTCTGTGGATTTATCTATAATGTATATTTCATATAAATAGAATCATAGGATATGTGACCTTAAGTGTTGGAGGTTTACTCCTGTTGCAGTATGTGCTTCATTCCTTTATTATGGCTGAATAATATTCCATTGTTTGTATATAACACAACTTATTTATCCACGTGTCTATGGTTGGACATGTGGGTTGGTTTTACCCTTTGACTATTGCGAATAGTGTTCCTATAAACATGAATATATATGTATTTGTATGAGTGTTTATTTTCATTTTGGGGGTATATAACTAGGGGTAGAATTTCAGAGTCATATGGCAATACCATTTTTAATTTTTGAGGAACCACCTAATCCTCTTCCACAGCAGATTAATCATTTTGCATTCCCACTGTCAATGTACAAGAGATCCAATTCCTCTACACCCTTGCCAATACATATTTTTCATTTTATTTATGACTACCCTAGTGGATGTGAAATGGTATCTCTTTGTAGTTTTGATTTGCATTTCTTTAATGACTAATAATGTTGAGCATGTTTTTATGTGCTTATTGGACCTTTGAATATCTTCTTTGGAGATATGTCAAGTCAAGCCTTTAGCTCATTTCTAAATTAGGTTGTTTATTTGTTGTTGAGTTGAAAGAGTTCTTGATATATTTTAGATACTAGTGCTTATTAGATATAAGATTTGCTAATTTTTTCTTGCATTCTGTAAATCGTCTTCTCACTCTTGATATTTTTTGATGCACAATGTTTTTAATTTCAATGAGGTCCAACTTGTTTGTTTTTTTTTCTTTTTTTTTTTTGTTTTTGGTGTAATGAGTTCGTTACCTAATCCAAAGTCACGAAGAATCACCTTTACATTTGCTTTGAATAATTTTATAGTTTTAGCTTTAATAATTAAGCTGCTGATCCATTTTAAGTTAATTTTTGCATACAATAAGATAGGATATCTAGTTTTTCTAGCACCGTTTGTTGAAGAAACTATTTTTCCTAATTGAATTCTGATACCTAGTCAAAAATCAGTTAGCCATAGATACATGGTGTGTTAGTTTTCAAGGACTGCAGTAACAAAATACCATGAACTTGGTGGCTTATAACATGAGAAATTTACTGTCTCATAGTTCTGGAGCTAGACATCTTAAATCAAGGTGTTGGCAGGGCCATAGTTCCTCTAAAAGCTATATAGGAATCCTACCTTGACTTTCTCCAGCTTCTGGTGGTTTGCTGGCCATCATTGTCATTCCTTGGTTGCAGCTGCATAACTCCAATCTCTGTCTTCATCACTACTTGGTGTTCAGACATGATGCACAGACACACATGGTTCTCTGTGTGTCTGTGTTTTCATATGGTTGTCTTATAGGAATACTAGCTGTATTGGATTAGAGTCCTACCCTACTTCAGTATGATCTCATCTTAACTATATCTGCGGTAACACTATGATATGATTTAGCTGTTTCTCCACAGAAATCTCATCTTGAACTGTAATCCCCATGATCCTCAGGTGTCTAGGGAGAGACCTGGTGGGAGGTGAATGGATCATGGTGGTGGTTTCCCCCATAATGTTCTTATGATAGTAAGTTCTCACAAGATCTGATGGTTTTATAAAAGGCACTTCCCTCTTCACTCCACACTCTTCTCTCTCTTGCCTGCCACCATGTAAGATGTGCCTCTTCCCCTTCCATCATGATTGTAAGTTTCCTGAGGACTCCTAATCTCTGCCTAACTGTGAATCAATTAAATCTCTTTTCTTTATAAATTACCCCATCTCAGCTATGTTTTTATAGCAGTGAATGGATTAATATACCCTATTTCCAAAAAAATGACATCCTGAGGAATTGGGGACTAGTACTTTAACGTATTTTTCTTTATTATGGGAGGACACAACACAACTCATAACATATAGGCTTATGTCTGGATGTTCTTTCTTATTATATTGGTCTATATGACTATCCTTATGCTAGTATCATGGTGTTTTGGTGAATTTACTGTGAATCCTCTTTTTTTTTTATTTTTTTAAGATTATTTGGCTGTTCAGGGGCTCTCACAATTACATGTTTGATGTTTGGCTTTTTTATTTCTGCAAAGTGACTGCTGGAATTTTGATAGGGATTTTATTGATGCTGTAGATTACTTTGAGTAATGTTATCTTAAGAATATTAAGTCACCAATCTATGAAAATGAGATGTCTTATCATTTATTTAGTTATTCTTTAACTTCTTTCAAAAATGTTTTCAGTGTACAAGGCTTTCACGTCCTTGCTTTAATTTATTCCTGGGCATTTTATTCTTTTGGATGATATAGTAAACGGCATTACTTTCTAAATTTCCTTTATAGAGTGTCTATTACTATTGTGTAGAACACAGATGAGTTTTTTTGTGTGTGTATGTTGACCTTATATCTTGCAACATTGCTGAATTTATTTACTAGCCCTAATAGCTATTCTATGGATTCTTTAGACTCTTTTTTTTCTATATAGAATGATGTCATCTCTGGATACACATAAAAATTTTACTTCTTCCTCCCCAATTTAGAGGCATCTATTTAATTTTCTTGTCTAATTTTTTTTAACTAGAATGGGGTACAGTGTTCGATATCAATGGTGAAAGTAGACATTCTTGTCTTGTTCCTGATATTAGAGGGAAATATTTTAATCTTTTACCATTGAGAATGATGTCAACTGTGAGTACAGTATTGCTGTAACAAATTACACTATCTTAGGTGTAGAAGAGCTTTTTCATAGCTTTTCATTTGACCCTTACGTCTATGACAGTTATTAATCCATAGACCAGGGACCCAATGTATAAGTCACTCTACCATGTTTCTAAATCTCAGTTCAGCATTGGAGTCTGGGAAAATGATTGTTGGATGGGCCTGAAGGTAGACAAGTGAGCCCACTGTGAGACAGAATTGAGTCAGAACCTCAGTTGTTATCTGAAAGCTCTCACTTTGACCGAAGAGTCATGATGACACTTTACATCTCAAAGTAGTAGGGATACAAGATTATTTATGGGATACATTTAAATGTGTATTTTAGATAAATAACTTTTAAGTATATGTATGTCCCATGCAAATTTGGGGACATAGGTATACTAAATAAATTATATGTTGTTCTTTTGAAATGCAATTTTAACTAAGCAGTTTATATATTTAAGTCTGAGGGAATCAACACAGCAATTACTTGTCATGGAACTGTGGAGTCCTTCATCATAGGGATGCGGCTACCTTTCAGCCAATGGGTTCCAAATCTGAAAATCACTGGGGTAACAATCCTCAGTCACTTATTTCTCCTTCTTGCTTTATTTTTTTTTCAATTAGGTATTATATATATTAAGCAGCATCCCTGTTGACTGTCCATTTATTTTGCCCTTGGAAGCACCATGTTGTATTAACCATATTTCTAACTCCCTGTGAAAAATCCCCATAGCTGTTCATGTGATCTTGCCAGTCATCATGAGAATTGCAACCTTCTGGATTCTGGTGATCAAGGGACACCATCTATTACTTCAGAGCTTCATAATCATCATAGATGTTAATGAACATAGCTATGTAATCACTTCTCTGACCATCACCTTTGGGTCTGCAGAGAGCCACATCTTAACTTTTTAGTAATTCTGGTGATCCTCAAAAGCATCCTTTTGGCCTTGTGAATGATGTATCTTCTAGCCCTCTTTGGAAACACTGGTGAGTGTTTTGGCTTTACATAATATATCCATTCTAATATTATACTTCCCTCAGCCAGTTTATTCTTGTCTCTAGTATCTTGAGTATCTACTTGAGCAACTTAAGCTTTTCTACCTCCAGGTTCATCTCTCTATGCTTTTTGTCCAGTCTCCATTTTAGATAAATATCTCCTTGAGAAGAACCAGGTTATTTTTGTGTTAACTTCAGCACTTGACATGGTGACTTTCACATAAGCTTTCTTTATATCTCTCTAAACTTAGCTAAAAACTATGCCTAGTTTTGTCATAACGTAATATGGACTGACTCAAGATCATTACCACTTTTGAATGTTCTTAAAATCACCTTTTTATTCTTTAATATTAAAAATTGTAAGAGTCTGGCCCATTCACATATATTTCTAACTATTAAAGTTTTTCAAAGGGATAATTGCAAATTTCTAAGGTGTCTGATTTATTAGGATTTTAACATCTCAGGTCTAGAAATAGATTTGAATCTCACTTTCCTACTTCTACCAGTGCAGGATTCCTTTTGGCATTGCTCCTCACAGCTGACAGTTGTACTTGCATTTTCCCAGTGACAAGAAAAACAGTTCTTCAAAAGGCTTATGTTGTGTGGTTAGATATTATTAATTGTTACAACGCTTTTTCTTAAAATGAGACAAACTTTAACATTGCAACTTTACGCTATTCAACCTAGTTTTGCTCTTTAAAGTTATAGTGCATGAGGATATTCATTTTCTTTATGGTAGTGCTTCAGATGTAGAACAACTGTCACAATGGCTTTCCTATGTACCCAAATTAATTCATTATCTTACCAATAGCTCTTCCTCATCTCTAGTTGGGATTTAAATATTTCACCCTCCAGATTACCCTTCTCTAACACAACTTCAGTTGTCAATATTCTTAAAATGTAGGACTCCAAATAAGACACAATAAATACTCAGCTATAACAAAAACAAAGAAAAGTCATTATTTGTACATCTTGACTTCATTAACAAAGCCCTAGTTGCTAACTTATTTTTAGCAAGCCTCCCTTCAATCAAGTCCCATCAAGAAACTGTCATTTATTTCTACAGAATTGACATTACCAACCCCTTTGGAGAGCTCCAAGTCTCTGCATGCAAATTAAGGTGATAGTTCCCATTCTATTATTGGAGTTTCCAAGTCCACCCAAGAAATCTTGCAATACCTTACAAGGAAAATGTATCATGTTAACATCTGTTTGCATAAATCACATTATATCTTGTCTTGAAGTGGACCCTAATCTTGTGTCAACTTCTAATTTGTTCTTTTAGAATATCATATTGGCTTATCTTCATTCTGTATCTAACCAAGATAGTAGATTGTCATAACTAATGTCCTCGTACTTTTCTCCAACCAGAATTTCTTTGTAGTTCATGCAGTGTATGTGTGTGTGTGTGTGTGTGTGTGTGTGTGTGTGTGTGTGTAAGAGAGATAATGTGTTAGCCTATAGAGACAAATATAATTTCTATATGTAGTTACAAACACCTGTAAAATGAGACTACATGGAGCTTCTTCAAAATACACATGAAAAGTTTTATATTTTGTTTCCTATCTGGTTGTAGGTCCTTAAAAAGCAAAGTTATTATTTTTTATGCTTATTTTGGATGAGGCTTGAGGCCTCACAGTTGTGATGTCTCTCAAAGACATAACTGATAGTTTTAGGAGAATATGAACTCATACATAGTAAAGAAACAGCAGTGAGTGGAATTAGATATTGGACAACTTTGGGGGATTAATTTCTCAGAAATTCTCAGATGCTTCTTGTTGTCTGTTCTTATCTACGGAAGACTTGAACAGAATTACTCCAATCTTTTGCAAGAATACTGAGATTGAATCAGCATTTGAGTAATGTATGTCATCATCAATATAAAATAATAAAGAATATACAGAAAATCAGCTTAGGAGAGTGTAAAGCTTATTTTCTGTAAGGATGTGATAAGAAGCAGAGGGAGTCCTTCCTGTATGATATATCAAGGTGATAATGTGCCCTATTAGGACAATTTGTTTTATATTTCTTAAAATAGATATGACTAAGGAAATGACAAATGGAGGTCAGGAAAAAATTCATGAAGTCCTTCACCTTATATTCATAAATCAATGACTTGGTCCCAGAGAGTTGGCTAAAAATACATTTCTCTTTCAAATGAAGGAGATTAGGTTATGAAAAGAAGAATGTGTTGACTGAAATAACTGAGAACATCATCTCTGTCATTAACGTTATAAGACAGCGTTACATGAAACACAGAGAAAATGAATTTTCTTCTTTCACTCATACTTTTCCAGAAACGCAAAGACTCTCTCTCTTTCTCTCACACACACACATATACACACAGAGAGAGAGAGAAACATGGACACATACAGATGTTGACTTTATAGTTGAAGCCACATAAGTTATAGTAAAAAAAAAAAAAAAAAAATTGGCTTCAGTTAAATATTTGACCCCAGGATGAGAGACAGTTAAAAAAATAATTTAAATGAAAATGTACCAAGTATTTTCATAGGGGAAGAATTAGAAAAAGTATTCAGAAGGGATTATGTTGAAACAATACTAATGCCTGAAAAAAACATGCTTTAGGTATTTTTCATTCTAAGAAGTAAAGACCAGCATCAATTTCCAAGACATATCAGTGTATAAAATGACAATCTTGGGTTGAGAATGCAGTCTTTGAAGTTGAATGGGAATACTGATTTTTAAAAATAATTACTTTTGAGATATAACTGTAACCTTTTAAATTTATAATCAGGTACAACCTAAACTAAAATGAAGGCACTTAACATGTCAGGAAACAAGGAGAAAGGGTTCAAATGGCAAGGCAGCATTGTGAATTTCTAGTGAGATTTGCACTCTTGCTTCTATTTTTCATTGCATTCCATAAGTGTCACAGAAAAAAATTAAAGAAATGCATTCTACAGCTTATCATTCATGCTAGAGAAAACTCGTTTAATGCTTTTGTTGGCCATGATACTGAAAATAAGTCTTGATTGAAGCAAGCACAGTCATATATTGAAGTACACAAATAGACACGTTTGCTCGGTTTATTCTCCGGCCTTGCTGCAGGAATGCAAATGAGCTTTTCCAGATCCAGTTTCAAGCTGTCAAGTGACAAAAGAGGGAGGGGGCAGGAAAAAAATCGATTCAGTTAACCTAGCACAGAAGTCTACAGATTAATTACATTAAAGAAACTGAAAACAATGTGTTTTGGGGTTGGCAACTTGAAAGATTGGTGCCTGCAATACTCCTTAATATTATATAAACAAATAGAGCCTAATCAATTGCAGAAACAGCAGTCACCATACCTGTAAAAGGTGTTGAGCGAGGTTTTTTGCTTTGTTTTCAAATAAATGAAGTGGGTATTGAAGACAGGAGCCCTTTTGCAGCTGCAGGCAGGATTTACATATTGCTTACTGAATGGTGACAGATTGGCATTGTGACTTCAAATGCCAAGTAGGCATCACTACGCCTATTTTTTTTCTACTGTGATTCCAGAATCCTAGGAATACAAAAGTAACTAGGTAGGCCTACATTTTGCTATGCCTACATTTTGCAAGAGAGACACAATCTCTGAGCCTTCTAAGTATGTGGGATGTCGTCTTTATTGTCTTTGGTTCACTTGAATAGATTAAACCCAATTTAATACCCAGTTGTTAACGGTGACTAATTCAGTACACTGAAAAAAATCTTAAAGATTATTTTGATTCTTTACCCAACTTTGACTCAAATATTGGGCAATTTACTTGTCTATCAGCTACTGGATGCTGACTGAAGATCCAAGGAAGGTTAGCTCTGTGAGCTAGAATTAAAAAGAAAGATAAAGTAGAGTTGTTTGAAATTCAATGGAAAAGACCTTAAAGTAGGGAACATTAGAGAAAGGCAGCCCAGCTTCAGGCAAAGTAGCAAAGCCTGTCCTGTGGAAGACAGAGAATCTCTGAAAATAACTGATGCCTTTGAATTTAGCTACAGTATACAAACATTCAATACATTTTTAGTAATTTAAAATATGTAGAATATGTATTCAAATATATATTCAATATATATACTTGGATCTGAATATAAGGAAGATCCAGAAGAAAGCAAAAATGATATGAAATGGATTGAAATGGCAGATACTCACCAACTGGCAGCAAGGAGCTATGATAAATGAAAGGAGAGGAGAATAGGAGAGAGTAGGTTAATTTGCTTGACATGAAATGTAAGGAAGATAAATTTGTTTTTTTGTAATTTTAGCTGAGATCACTGATTTTGCATAGAAAAGATTGAGGTTTTGTTGAGAAACACTAAAGAGAAGATAGCTTTAGGAGATTATTTTGATTATTGTGAAATTAGAAACTAGAAGGTAGAATATAGCAATGCATTGGAAGTATAAATACTTTGAGGACTTTTCCCTGCTTTTAGCTAAAAGTTAAATAGATATCTTTATGCTACAGCTAAATATAAAATGTTGGCTAAACTCTATAGCCATATATAACAAAGAACAGATAATCAGAATTTGTATTTTTGCCCAATGATGATATTCTTTTATTATGTTAAAAAATATGAAGTTTATTACTGACCAAAATTATGTTTTGTGGAGCAGACATAATTACTTAACATGTCTATGTTGTGTAATCTCAGGTTCATTTTATTAGCAAATATGCTTCAAAACTCTGCAGTCCACAAAGTTTCTATGAAAAGGTTTGAATATGTTTTCCCTAACGCATAGTAATATCTTTGTTTTGATTAATAGCCATATTGCATTTGTCAAATATGAGTCTAATACAGATTTTTTTATCAGGCTCATCTTCTCACCACTATTTGGTAATGTGTATCTAGAAAATAAACAAATATGTTATAAACAAAATTCACTGTAAAGTATTTGCCCATTAAGTTGCATTGATGAATATGCAAAATATACTGAGTAAACAAAATGCAGATGTAAAAATTTCTATATAGATTTGTACATACATTTATATATATATATATACACACACACACATACATATATACATTTAGATGTGAAGACTGACTTATTCTTAAAAAATAATTTTTTTTCTCAAAGCCAAGTTACAGTACTTTGTTGGATGAAAGCATTAAATTATTCTCATCTTATGCATTGCCATCTGGCATACTTGTACTTTTTTGTGAATTACAGAAAAAGCAATTCAAAGCCAGACATTAAATAGACCCATAAGTAATTATCTACATATTAAGTAGCTTCTGAAGACAGGTTTGAACACATACACTCCAAAAGGATTTTCTTAGGTTAATAGCCATAACTTTTTTCATTGAGAAAAATATTTTATAATATTATTGTATAATAATTTGGCAAACTGTTTCCATGTACATCTGCTTGAATAGTCTTATAACATGCCATATTACAAAAGTAATTATGTTCTCTGATTCATACTCATCCCCTTTTCTTTGATATTTTTCCAGGTTTTATTAATGGGAAAAGAATCCTTATAATACAGAAAGTGTCTAAATCTTGAAAACACCCAGATGATTTTGCCATACAGACCTCAGGAGTCTGCAGATTTGGAGGGATGGTGGGTGGAGCTAATATGCTTTATTTGTGGATCAGGACTCATGTCGAGGGGGCCATGCAGATACTGTTCTGCTAACTTTCTGAAAAAAGATAATGATAGAAAAACTGGTTCCATTTTTTTATAGTTCTAATATTGAGAAACATGACTTTGTATTTAAACAATACAAATACCTGCACCAGCTCTACTGCCCTAGAGACCTTTGTAATTCTGTTTTCCACATGGCAGTCATATGTAATTTTGGTCACATTCACTTATAAATCGTTGATCTTCTTTAACACGTGGTCTCAGGATGAAACACTATCCTCCAAATATGGCCAGACCAAGTCAGAGTACAGAGGACTAGTACTTTCTGTTCTCTTAATAGAAATATTAAAATAATTCACAGACTGCATTTATCTTGTCAGGAGACATTGCCTACTGTTGTCTAAAAATTTGACTTATTAAGATCAAGTTGACATTCAGGTTAAGATAAATATGACCTTGACTTACTAAGATCATGCATAGTTATTAAAATTTTTCCATCTCCTCACGTACTTACACCTAAACATAGACATTTACATCTGGTCCTATTCTATTCTATTAGATGTTTCTGATTTTAATTACTAATGAGCCTTCCTTTAAAAACAACTTAATTTTTCTGGTTATAAAAGCAAAATGCTTTTACTAAAGAAAAATTTTAAAAAGCTAGGATAAAATAAAAACAAAATACCTAAGATATCATCATTTTGATTATGGGCATAACAGTTTTATATGCTTCTTTTTGCACATAAAATTCCATTATTGAATGATTTAGTATTCTTTTTTATTCTGATTTTCAGGCAGGACTAAATTGTATTAAACAATATGAGTATATGATAATTAAATAGTACATAGTTATTAAGTTGGTATTTATCTGATTTTTTGTATTATAAACAATACAATATAAACATCCTGATAGATAAACATTCTTAAGACAAATAATTCTTGAATACAAATGTGTATATATTTGGGGGAAATTTTGATGAATGTTGCCATATTAAAATTTATTTCCAAGGTGGTTTATTGCATCCCCATCAGTGTCCTGTGTGTGTGTGTGTATAATATATATATATATGATATATATATATTATATACACACATATGTAATATATATACACACACATATATGTGTATGCACAGTGTGTCCTAGGGCACAGTGGTTCATGCCTGTAATCTTTTTTTGTTTGTTTTTTTTGAGACAGAGTCTTGCTCTGGGCCCAGGTTGGAGTGCAGTGGTGCAATCTTGGCTCACTGCAAGCTCCGCCTCCCGGGTTGGTGCCATTCTCCTGCCTCAGCCTCTCGAGTAGCTGGGACTACCGGTGCCCACCACCATGCCCAGCTAAATTTGTATGTTTTTTTAGTAGCAACAGGGTTTCACCATGTTAGTCAGGATGGTCTCAATCTCCTGACCTCGTGATCCGCCCACCTCAGCCTCCCAGCATGACTGTAACATGCATGACTTTGGTGACTGACAGGGGAAAATCACTTAAGCCCAGGAGTTTGAGACTGCAGTGAGCTATAGTCATGCCACTGCACTTCAGCTGCATAACAAAGCAAGACCCTAACTCAGAAAAACAAAACAAAACCAAACAACACCAAACAAAAGCCAATGACAAAAAGTAGGTCCTCACTGGAAAGTAACTACTGATCCGTGCAGTAATATAGATACTACACAGAGGTCTATGTGAAAATCTCTGGGACATTACATTTATTTTAGTTTTTATCTGTACTTTCCTCTTCCACTTTCACTAAATATGCCATTTCTTCCTTATTCTATCTTAAGTCTATAGTAACTAAAATAGTACAATAGGGAAATGAAAGGACAATGGGTGGGCAGAAAATGAAAATCAATATCAAATTAAACAGACGTGCACTCCAACCTAGACCTTTTCTTCTTTCAATGAATAAATTGCCTTACCTCAAGACCAATCCAAGAACACAGCAGCAAATTGTACTTATGATATATCCAACGCTTGTTCACTATAGTACATACTGGTTTTCTGCTAGCCACTAAAAGGAGAGGGACATGCATGCTGGTTTTGAAACCAGGTCTGCTCACTAGGTAAACCAAGGTAACTCTGTGATTTAACACTATTCATTGCTGACTTACTACAGACAGTACCTTTGTTGCACAGCCCTTGATGTTTGCAAATTCAAATTGGAGAAAATCCAGGAATGCAAGCAAGAGATTAGAGTTCCCAGCTCTGCCAGTTGGCCTCAGTCTTCAATCAGGAAACTTCTAAGATTGCTATTTACAACTCTTGTTTCAAAGATTCTATAAGATTGAGAACTGTCCATTCTTCCATTTAACTCACAAATTGGCAGAAATTTTCAGATAGCTCAAGCTACTATCTGGACATCTACAACATCAAATGCAGAAAACATCTGCAGAAAACAATAGTTTCAACTTTAGACCAGTAACAATGAGGGAGATGATGAAGAGGTAAAATGGACCAGAGTGAAAATCTGTTTATCAGTCTGTATCACAAGTGGGGATGGGAAAGCCCAGCACATTGAGGATCCAATGGGCTTACACATTTTACAGTTAGGACTGTGGAAACCAACATTCTTCCTCAGTTACAGGGCTACTTACTTACTCAAAAGTTTGCAGCACACTGCACCTATGGGCTGTTAAGAATAGCCATGTGTGCAGGTGAGGGTGGTGAATGAGAGCTTGAACAAATCTTCCTCAGCACTTCTGGGAAGTATCAGCAAATAGGTCATGATCAAGGTCATCACAATAGATGAAGTGACCAAGGACCAAATCCTATTGAGAATCAATAATTAAGAACCATTTAAGGAAATAGGAGAACATCGTGAAGGAAACCAAGAAGGAGCAGCCAAAGAGGTAGAAGGAAAGACAAAATACGTGGGGCCACGAAACTCAGTGAAAGAGCATTTTTATAACAATAAGTGATTAAAAACATCAAGAATAAGTGCTATTGACAACAAGGAGCTCACAGACAAGCAGAGCACAATCAAGGTGTCAGGGGAACAGAGCAGGGTAAAGCTAGATTGTTGGGACATGTGAAATACAGAGACAATTATTCCCAGATCATTTGGTGGTATTTTATTGAGGAGGAGAAATACCTGAAGCTGTTTAAATGATTATGTGATTCAATCAATATGTGACAGCAAATCTTTTCTCTACCGATGACTCATTTTAATCTTTATCTCTTACATTTTCAAGCAGAGCAGGACTTTGGGCATTTCTCAGTTGGGGACATTTCTAAGACAAATCTCAGTTTCTTCATCTGTAAATGTGTGTCAATATACCCTTAACCAATATTAGCTAGTAGTTTTTTCTTTGAAGACATTGCAGAAAGAGAAAAAAAATTAATGTAGCAAGGTCCCTTGGGAGATGGAAGGCTATAAACTCTAGAACTCTGGAAAATGAATTAATCTTTTGAAGAAAGGAGGACTGTCTTACACTGTGGTGAATGTAAGAGACAGAACAGGCACATTTACCTTTGTGTGTTTAGTGCTGACAAATACCATATTTTAATAGCATATATCTTTTCAGAAATATGTTGGATGATTAGTTCCAAATCGGCTACAGAGTTGATGAGTAGAAGGCTTGAGGAAGATGGCCAAGACTCAAAATAGCCACTATACTCACAGTGAGAAACGATGTACTGAGGAAACAGGATTGTCGGTATTGAGTGCCAATCTGATGCTAGATAACATACATATGAAAAAACAGTACTTTTTGAGGCTCTGTTTTTTCTCTAAACAATGCACCTCATTTGATTAGGGAAGGATGACAAAGAACTTGATCCAGAATTAACGTTCTGTGAGATGGATTCTTGAGAATGATAATAGAACAAGTGAAAAAAACATGTTAAGACAGTGGCTAAATTGAAATGTATTCAAGATTAAGAAGGATGTGGGGTGAGAGTAGATTATGATTTAGATAAATAAAGAAAACATATAACGAACAGAAGGGGGAGGTCTTGGGCAGAAGAAAGGCAGGTTGAGATAAAACTTACAGGAAAACTGGGAGTGTAGAAAGCTGTAGTAAAAGACTGGAGTGTTTATATTTTGTAAGTAGAGGTTTTCCAGATTATAAGAACTGGGGGTGTACCACTGTGAATGAGTATGTCAAGAAGTTAGAGTCAAAAGTAGGGTGGTCCATTAATGCTTGTTATCCTTACATAATCCTTAATAGTTTCCCTTTCATTTATTTCTTAATCGCTTTATAAAACTATGCGTAAGTCTGTTCTTATATTGCTGTAAGTAACTTCCTGAGACTGGGTAATTTATGAAGAAAAAGAGGTTTAGTTGACTCACAGTTCCACATGGCTGGGGAGTCCTTGGGAGACTTACAATCATGGTAGAAGGCACCTATTCACAGGGCATCAGGAGAGAGAATGGTTGGCAGTAGGGAAAATGCCAGACGCTTATAAAACCATCAGGTCTCGTGAGAACTCTCACTATCACAAGAACCGCATAGGGAAACTGCCTCCATGATTCAATTACCTCCCACCAGGCCTCTCTCACAACATGTGGGGATTATGGGAATTACAATTCAAGATGAGATTTGGATGGGGACACAGCCAAACCATATCAAACTGCTTATGTGTAAATCAATAAATAATATGTATATTAAACCTAAAAATTTAGACAAGAGTACTTTAGTAATACATTGGCATGTGTAATGACACTACATTTGCACCCATATTTGAATGTTTTGTAAATGGCATAATCACTGCTACATATAGTCAGAATATATACATCATTTATAATCTCGTTTATACTACCTACTCTCCTCAGGATAAATTTACTTAGTTCTAGTAGAAATATTATAAATTTCAAATTAATAAAGCTTTCCTGTAGTTGAGGACCACTCTTTGGCTAAAGTTCTGTTCAACCATTCATCATCTACATAAATATGTACACATACATAAGGCATTTATTTGTGTGGCTTTCATTTTTAAAGTTTGTATTGTTTTAAAGTTTGTATTGTATTGTATTTCATTTTAACAATGTATTGTTAGTAACTGGCACATAAATTTGGTGTGAGAAATTGTCCTTCATTTCGATTCTAAACTTATAGCTCAGTTTGTTATTGTCCACCCCCGAATATGTACAATGATCATATATGGAGGAAAAATAATGGGACCCTAAATCACACTAGTTATTTACACTACTTTGCTGAAGATTCACATATCAATATGTAAATAATTTAATCTACACAGTTTGAGAGATATTTTAGAATTCTATGTTCTGAACCTATGATTCTTAAAGGAAAGTGATGAGTACTTTGTAATTCACTTAGAAGTTATAATCTTTCTGGCTAATTTTAAAATGAACAAATTTTGTTTATCAAATTTCTGAGTTTCTCTTTCTGAATTCACTGGTTTCTAAACTTGCCTTAAGTAAGGGTCAAAAACATAGGCAACTACCAGAAATTATGGAACCTAGCCCAATAAATTTCAAGTGTCTTAGAACTGTTTTTCCACTTAGGAGAAACAATAGATTTCACTAAATCCTGAGATCAGGTGTGACAAAGGGCCTGGATACCAGGTTGGACCCCCCAGGACAACTCCATATTCTGTTAGAGAGCCTTAAAAATTTCATCTTATGAGTAAATGATGGATATTCTCAAAGATACCTTGATTGACACCATCATTACCACGTATCCTTTCCAAACTGAAGAGACTGGAAAATAAGTACATTTTTACTTACATAGCACCAAATATAACTACCAATTTATTTTTTATCTCAAAAGAGTATTTTAAGAGCCTCTGAAAGAGCAGAGAAACTAAAGATCAGAAGATTTAAGGTCTAAAATTTAAATATTAAATTTTTCACAGAAACTTTTCCTTCTTACATGAAAAGTATTAAATAAGTTACATTTAAATGATCCCCCCAAACACATACATATTTCAAAAATCAGATACTTCTCATTTAAAAGAAAGTAGACATGATTTAAAATATAGGGGCTTAGGTGTAAAGGATGAGTTATATATCCAATTCCAATTACATTGAAACCCAAATATAAAATATAAACAGAAATAAAATTTTTCCTAAAAGGAAGAAAATATTTATTACCACCCTCTGCCCCCTACCCAGAAAAGTAGGTAAACTGGACAAAAGAAAAGAAATGCACGTCGGCTGAGATACTTTTTTGCTTTGATACATGTAAAAAACTTAATAATACTTTTTATGTTGTCTAATATTTAGAGTTGTATGGATAGAAATTCTACTTTTATGAACAGGCCAACTAGGGGATGTAAGCAGAATCATTTGAACTGGCTGTCTTTATACTGACTCATCTCTTTTTTAGCTTTTTTGCACATGTAAAACATTCCATTAGATGCCCTTTATTGCCATGGCTGATGCAATCATTTTTAGGTTGATCTTAAAGCACACAAAGTTCAATGGCATTAAGGAGAAAACTAGATTCACACTTTCTTCTTTCTTGTTTGTTTCTTTCCACTCAAGGTCTTTGACATTTTCTTGGCAGCTCTAAATGATGCTATTAGAAGTTGCCTGCTGACAACAGTTCTCAGTCTCTTGGGAATGGGAGGCTGATGTGAGTTCTCTCATCATTTTCCTCCACACATGAACATATTACTCTTTGGAGTAATTCACTATAGGTTTTTGTTTGGTTTTATAATCAGGAGCATCAAAGCCCCTTCTACTCAGGTTGAGCTTATTTTCCCTCTATCCCTTTATCTTCTGGAAGTCAGTTCTCACAAAGGGCCCAACACCTGTTGAAATGGCCTAGAAGAGGAGGATTAATTTCATTTAATGAAGTACATTTCCAAGTCAGCTAAGGCAATTTTAGGACCTTCGTCAAATGAATCTGTACCACTCTCCCCATGTCCAATAATCAGTAACTGGACACACCTCATCATCTTCATCTGAGAATTCTTGTTGTTCTTCATTAAGGCTGTAAACTCTGAGAGACTCAAATTCAAATTCTACAATTAACTGATCTGAAACTGAATCCTGATCCCATCAGTCACCCGAATGCTCACTTAAACCAGTATTAAGACCCGGATTTGATGCATCTCTGTCAATTCACTGCTACTGCTGCTTTCACAACATATTTCTCTTACAGGTTGTATATCCCTAACCCAAAAATCTGAAATGCTCCCAAATCCAAAAATTTTGAGCACTACCATGACACTCAGGGAAATGCTCATTGGAGAAATGGGCTAGAAGGGGAGGATACATTTCTTTTTTTTCCTTTTTGAGATAGTGTCTCACCCTGTTGCCCAGGCTGGAGTGCAGTGGTGCACCATCTCGGCTCACTGCAACCTCCACCTCCTGGGTTCAAGTCATTCTCCTGCCTCAGCCTCCCAAGTACCTGAGATTACAGGCGTGTGCCACCATGCACAGCTATTTTTATTTTTAAATAGAGATGAGGTTTCACCATATTGTCCAAACTGGTCTCGAACTCCTGACCTCAAATGATCCGCCTGCCTTGGCCTGGCAGGATTCATTTCTTGTCCAAACATGTCTGGTCCCAAGCATTTAGAATAAGAAATACTCAACCTGTATTACCCATAAAGCAAACCTTTCATTAAAGGAAAGAGAAGTACCATCAGATTTGTGGCACTTTGTCATTTGCTAGATAATCTGAATTTTTATCTAGTCAGAAGTCATCTCTTTTTTTCTCTGAATTTCCGAAATACTTCTATGACCTATACTATAAGTATTTCTGTGTTCATGTCACAGGTTCTTGGATCTAAGTTCTTAATCATGTTGGTATTCCTTGCCTCACTGATTAATTGCTCTCATTTTAGATCAGTTACATGGTCTAAAAATCCAATTTTAAGAGGAAGGTTTCTCTTCCATTAGCTCTTACTCAGGGTCCCTTTGATCACTCTATCGTCAAGCTGTGCCTGAATCCAATGATTCCCGTGGAATGACTAACACCAAATTTCTATAGATCATTGTGTATCTTGTGCTCTTTCAGAGAAAGTTGGCATGCCAAACCAACTCCCTAGATGATTACTGGAACACTATACAATATGCTGGTGCTTCTCATCACATAACAGTTTAGCCATAAGATACTGACCAAAGTAAAATACAGCTTCTGTCCCAGAAAGATCTGTGTAATGTATTCTATACTGTACTCTGTATATCTCTAGTGCAGAAGTTCTTATGATCCATAAATGCCCAAGAAGTCCTCATTCATGGTATAAATCCCTTTTGTGTACGAAATTGTAAAATTTTAAACAATTTTAAAAGCAGTGGCTCTGGTCTCACCAAAGTCTTTTCTTCCCAAACTGAAACTTGCAAGGTACTTGAAACACTTTGTGTTGACACAAACTTGTTGGTAATCTATATTTCCCAAAGTTGGGGGGAAGGGGGCAGATTTTGTGCCTACAGGAAGTCCTTTGAGACTCCCGTATTTACTTTCACCTTTTAACCAAGCACTTGGGACCCCCTACTCTTTGGCTATTAATGTCGACCATTCCAGACTGGAAACCGTTCCATTCCGGCCACTGGGGCCCTTACAGTAGGCCCAGAGAAGAAAAAGGCTCCTGGGGGCGAAAGCAGTAGGTCATAGGTCAGAGGGATTAAGGTTACCCCTGGGGCTTGACTTCTTGCTCCGTCGTGTTGTCAGTCACGCACGTCGGCACAGGCCAGAGAGGGAGATCATCTCGCTGAGGTTCCTTCACATGTGTGCTTTTCCTCCTGACGGGGGATAGATGGAAGGTAAGGCCCAGCAGGAGCTAGCACTTACACCTGCACATACTCATCCATGGCCTGCCCCACCCCACCCCACCTCACCCCACCCCACCCCACCCCCTATCTCCTGCTAATTCTGCCTTCCATTTGCAAAATTTCCCAGGACTGGACATCTAAGTGGGTACAAAATTCACAGCCCAGTCATAAGAGGTGTTAAGAAAGGGGCGGGGGTGGATCAAATAAGAATATAGTACACACTAGTAGAACGTAATTGTTGAAAGCTTAAAATTCAAACTTGAGTCTTCATACACAAAAGGCAGCAAGCCAGCAGAACATCCAGGTAGGGAACCTGCAACATGTGTCAAAATTCACAATAGTGAATGATTATATGTGATGCTGTGTCCGGAATTGGTGGGTTCTTGGTCTCACTGACTTCAAGAATGAAGCTGCAGACCCTCACGGTGAGTGTTACAGCTCTTAAGTTGGCGTGTCTGGAGTTTGTTCCTTCTGATGTTCGGATGTGTTCGGAGTTTCTTCCTTCTGGTGGGTTCGTGGTCTCGCTGGCTCAGGAGTGAAGCTGCGGACCTTCATGGTGAGTGTTACAGCTCTTAAGGCGGAGCATCTGGAGTTGTTCGTTCCTCCCGGTGGGTTTGTAGTCTCGCTGGCTTCAGGAGTGAAGCTGCAGACCTTTGCAGTGAGTGTTACAGCTCATAAAGGCAGTGTGGACCCAAAGAGTGAGCAGCAGCAAGATTTATTGCAAAGAGCTAAAGAACAAAGCTTCCGCAGTGTAGAACGGGACCGAGGGGATTGCCACTGCTGGCTCGGACAGCCTGCTTTTATTCTCTTATCTGGCCCCACCCACATCCTGCTGATTGGTAGAGCCGTGTGGTCTGTTTTGACAGGGTGCTGATTGGTGCGTTTACAATCCCTGAGCTAGACACAAAGGTTCTCCCACCTCCCCACCAGATTAGCTAGATACAGTGTCTACACAAAGGTTCTCCAAGTCCCCACCAGAGTAGCTAGATACAGAGTGTGATTGGTGCATTCACAAACCCTGAGCTAGACACAGGGTGCTGATTGGTGTGTTTACAAATCTTGAGCTAGATACAGAGTGCCGATTGGTGTATTTACAATCCCTTAGCTAGACATAAAGGTTCTCCACGTCCCCACCAGACTCAGGAGCCCAGCTGGCTTCACCCAGTGGATCCCACACAGGGGCTGCAAGTGGAGCTGTCTGCCAGTCCTGCGCCATGAGCCGCACTCCTCAGCCCTTGGGTGGTCGATGGGACTGGGCGCCGTGGAGCAGGGGGCCGCGCTTGTCAGGGAGGCTCCGGCTGGGGAGTGAGGCTCAGGCATGGTGGGCTGCAGGTCCAGAGCCCTGCCCCGCGGGAAGGCAGCTGAGGCCCCAGGGAGAAATTGAGCACAGCAGCTGCTGGCCCAGGTGCTAAGCCCCTCACTGGCGGGGCCCTCAGGCCTGCCGGCTGCTCCCTGTGCGGGGCCTGCAGAGCCCATGCCCACCTGGAATTCGCACTGGCCTGCAAGCCCTGCGTGCAGCCCCGGTTCCCGCCGACGCCTCTCCCTCCACACCTCCCCGCAAGTTGAGGCAGCCGGCACCAGCCTTGGCCGGCCCAGAAAGGGGCTCCCACAGTGCAGCTGCAGGCTGAAGGGCTCCTCAAGTGCTGCCAAAGTGGGAGCCCAGGCAGAGGAGGCGCCGAGAGCAAGCGAGGGCTGTGAGGACTGACAGCACGCTGTCACCTCTCAATGCTGTTCTGATTTAATTCCCTTCAAGAGTCCAAATTTGATAAATCATTCTATAAAGACGAATGCACATGTATGTTTATTGCGGCACTGTTCACAATAGTAAACACTTGGAACCAACCCAAATGCCCATCAGTGATAGACTGGATAAAGAAAATGTGGCACATATACATCATGGAATGCAGCCATAAAAAATGATGAGTTCATGTCCTTTGCAGGGACATAGATGAAGCTGGAAACTCATTCTCAGCAAACTAACACAAAAACAGAAAATCAAAACCACATGTTCTCACTCATAAGTGGGAGTTGAACAATGAGAACACATGGACACAGGGAGGGGAACGTCACACACTGGGGCATGCCAGGGGGTGGGGGGCTAGGTGAAGGATAGCATTAGGATAAATACCTAATGCAGATCATGGATTGATGGGTGCAGCAAACCACCATGGCACGTGTATACCTAGGTAACAAACCTGCATGTTCTGCACATGTACCCCAGAACTTTAATCATTTGTAAAAAAAAAAAAAAAAAAAGAAAAAGTCCAAATTTGACTCCTTCTAACATTTAGCTTCTATTACAAGCCTAAAGTGTTAAAAGTTTGAGCTGGAGAATAGAGCCATTACAAAATAAAAGTAATCAACAAACTTACACATCTCCTAAACCAATGATTCACACAGGATTTCACATAGAATTCCCATTAATGCTAATGAAATTGGGTAAGTTACAAGCTGAAACTCCCCCATACATTAA
Source organism: Hylobates moloch (assembly GCF_009828535.3). Taxonomy (NCBI): domain Eukaryota; kingdom Metazoa; phylum Chordata; class Mammalia; order Primates; family Hylobatidae; genus Hylobates; species Hylobates moloch. The sequence continues at coordinate 21,806,946 of NW_026652288.1, read as the reverse complement.
TAGGTGAATAGTTCTCTGAGGTACTTACTTAGATGAGCAAACTAAATTTTCTCTCCACCAATTCCCTCTGGATAAAAAAATAAGAAATCATGCTTCACAAGTTAAGTTTCTTTTTAAAGTAGATGGCACAAATTCAGAATCATTGGTGTAGGTTAATCAAAAGCCACACTGTTATATTGACCAGGTCATTTTTGATACCTGTTGACCTACATCTTAAAAATGTCAATCTGTCTTGTGGCTCTGAGAGCAAGCCATTTAAGTCCTTTAGATCTTGTTTCTTTCAGATTCTAGGGGAAAAAAAAAAGGAAATATGCAATTATGTGCAGGAACTAGTTGAGAAGAAATAGAAATTCTTGATTGCCTTATTATGAATTGAAGAGTTCAGTCACTGATTTAATTAGCTGCCTGGGGAAGGAAAGATCATGAAATGTTGAGTTAGAAACAATAAAGGTTATTCAAAGGCTTATACAATGTGATAGCACAAGTATAAGTTTCTGGTGCAGGTGTGCTTTCTGTATTTCAGAGGAAAGAGCAACTTTCAGTCGCTTGTCAGTGTTTTAATTTGATAATCATAACAATATCAACTTGGTTGTGTACAATTCTTCATTATCATCAAATACATTTTCTATTCATTTTCCCATTTATTACAATTACCTAGTATATAGGTAGGGCTATGGTTACTGTACCATTTTACAATTGACAAAGTGAGGCTGAATTTATCAGCTTACCCACAGGGAAAAAGTAGGAGCAGTACCTCTAAAAAACATATTAAACAAATTGTGAATAAAATATGCATGCTAATTTTTCCCCAAAATGATAATGAGGTCACAGAAGGATTCTTAAATCTGATTTAGGCTAACATTTCCCCTTTTATAGCCAATGCAATTGAGCCTTAAAATGGGAATTTTCTAAAAATCATTACCTGGAATCTTAATGCCAAAATAATTCTAGTGTCTTGCCTTTTGATTAGTGATATTTAGAAAGTATCTTAAATAGTGATAGCTCCCCAAATATCAAAATATATCTTTGATTACATTATGCATGAACATGTACATAGTTGCTATTATGCACTGCTCAATGACAACTATCTGGTATGTTTTATTTTGACTACAGCCAAAATTACATTTAAGCCTCAGCAGACACATTTTGGTTAATTATCTAGCTTCAAACTAATAAAAAAATTCTAATTTATTAGACATTAAGTATCTGTGCGATTACACATGGTATTCTCAAAACAACTAGTCTAAAATCCTCAACTATAGTCAGCGATGTCTCAGTAATTGATAGAATGAGTACAGTGAAAATTAAACAGTAGAAGGCCTAAACAACAGTACCAACTAATTTGACCTAATTGGCATTTATAGGTCAGAGGGCAAAAACCCAACGACAGAAAAATACACATTTTCTAGTGCGCATATGCTGTTCACCAAGATAGACAATATTATATGACACAAAAATTATCAAAAAAATTATGAGAATTAAATTGCGTGATATATGGATTCAGACCACAATGGAATGAAAATAGAAATTAACAGAAAATAGTTTTAAAGAATACTCAAATATTTAGAAATTTCAAAACATACTTCTGAATAAATTCTATGTCAATGAAGAAACAAAAAGGAAATCAGGAAACATTTTGAATTAAAGTGAAAACACAACATATAAATATGTGATACAGATAATGTCATGGTTAGAGAAAATATATAGCATTTGAAAAAAAAGTGTTTCAAATGAATCTTTGGAGCGTCAGCCTAAGAAACTAGAAAAAGAAGAGCAAATTAAACTCAAAGCCCATAAGAAGTGAAGATATAATAAAGATAAGAGCAGAAATCAGGGAAATTAAAAATATTAAAGAAATCAAGAAAGTCAATAACACCAAAACTGGTCCTCTAAAAAGATGAGTGAAAAATGGACAAATCTCTGGACTGATTGATTAACACAGAAAAAGATAAGACACAAATTGTCAATATCAAGAATAAAAGACTATAACTTTAGCTCTTACTGACATTAAAATTATAAAGGGACATTAGCAATATTCTATAAATTTGATTAAGTAAAATGAACAAATACTTTAACAGTTACACCTTAAAAAGATAAATTTTACTATATATAATAAACTACGTTTGAATAAACCTGACTTTATAAAAAGACATTCATCTACTCAGAAAAGTAAACAAAATTCAGCCTGAGTATAACGAACACCATAGTGTATTTTTGTGTGTGCTGTTTTTATTTTGTTTTTATATTGCAGCTCCACACTTTTGTACAACGTTCAGATTATACAATACTGCTTAGAGGTCAGTTCCTCTGTATTTGGAAAGTACACATTCATTTACACTTTTTTTCTCCATTATTCTGCTGTAACACTTCTTGTAGTTAAGATACTAATACACTTTCACTTTTGGATGGGTTCTACTACATTCAAGAGAAGCTTTTGGGTACAAGAATTAGAGCTAAGACTCATGTTCCCTGCCTGGGATTGAATGAGTCCATTGGGTTACCTTATTTATTTTTTTTCTTAATTTGAACCATAAGAATTCGACTAAGTGTATTAAAAACTATATTGTCTACATGGACTGATTTTTTTGAGAGAGGTAGAATTATAACATTACTTTTTGCCCCGTCATAGCTGTAGGCTTTGTGTGCTGGTGGTCAATCACTACTATAAAATAAAAATGCTTTCTAACATGAGCATTAAGTATTCATTAAGTGATTAATAGATCCAGGAAGATAGAAAAAAATAGATCATGATAGTCTTTATTAGTAGGAGAGATAATAACATGATAGCTATAATTTATTGAACACTTATACGTGCCAGTGTGCTAAGCAATTTTCATTCATTACTTAATTCTCATAACATCATTAAGACATAATTCTCAATGTACCACAGGATATGATACTAAAGACTAAGAAATATTCTGCTGAATAAATTAGCAAAACTTAAGGGAGAAAAAAGTCACCCAGTGTTGGCAGTGAGTGTTGGAAACTACATGCATTAAAACTTTCATTGTAGGTAGGGGGTTAAATTAATAAAAAACAATTTTATTAAGTAACTTCTACTATATATCAAGAGTCATAAAGCTGCTTTATATTTTGATAGAGTATATGCAAGTCTAGGAACATACTCTAAAGGAATAATCTAAGCTTGCTATGGCCTGAGTATCCCCTCTAAAACTCATCTTGTAACCTGGTCCCCAGTGGGGCAGTGTTGAGAAACGGGGCCTTTAGGAGGTAATTAGATCACAAGGGCTGTGACCTTGTGAATGAATTAATCCATTCATGAATAAATAAATTGATCCATACATGGTTAAAGAAATTAATGGACTAATTAATTGGTTATCATAGGAGGGGAACTGCCGGCCCACCTCAGGACTCAGAGGAGTCCCCACTGGCAAAAAGGTTCTTACTAGAGGCATCCCCTTCATGTTGGACTACTCGGCCTCTGTAATTGTAAAAAATGCATTCATTTTCTTTGTAAATTACTTAGTTTCAGGTATTCTATCATAAACAACAGAAAAGAGACTAAGACAAAGCTACAGAAAAAAATAAAAATAAAAATGTGTGATTAATGATATTAATTTAAGAAGTAGCCATAAGAATAATTTAGAATTGTTAAATAAAATGTAACCATATGATGTAATATTAAATTTAATATAGAAATGTGTGCATATATATGTGTTTATAAAAATGAATAAATCTCTATAGATATCCCTTGATTAAAACTGATCAAATAATGATGCACATACTAGAATTCAATTAACCAAAAATTTAATTTCTTACATATCTCACCACTTTAGTTATATTCTTGCAACAGTGAATTACAAATAGTGCCTCAAATGAAGCTCTGGCATATACCTTCATTTATGCTACGTTTTTCCCTGGAATGACATCCTTCTTGTCTTTGTTCAATCCATTTATCCTTTTTTTTTTTTTTTTTTGAGACGGAGTCTCGCTTGTCTCCCAGGCTGGAGTGCTGTGGCGCGATCTCTGCTCACTTCAAGCTCCGCCTCCCAGGTTCACGCCATTCTCCTGCCTCAGCCTCCCGAGTAGCTGGGACTACAGGCGCCCGCCACCACGCCCGGCTAATTTGTTGTATTTTTAGTAGAGACGGGGTTTCACCGTGTTAGCCATGATGGTCTCGATCTCCTGACCTCGTGATCCGCCCACCTCGGCCTCCCAAAGGGCTGGGATTATAGGCGTGAGCCACCACACCTGGCCCAACCTAACTTATCCTTTAAGATAAAGTACAGGGTTTACCTTTCCTAATAATTTTTTTCTGCCCCTTTTCCATGTACATGTATGGGTCTCCCTAGATATCTTGCAATACTAAAGTGTGAAAGTTATTTTAAAAATGGTCCTTTCTTCAGTTGCTGCCTACTCTGGGGCTCCTTGTGAGTTCAGAGGCTGTTGTTCTATTTCTTCTAAATATTCTCAGGACCTAGCAAACTAGCAAGTGTTGGCCATGTAGGAAGTATCGTAAGTTTCTAGGAACTAAACCTGTATGTTCTGAAGTGCAGCCACTGTTTCTATTAAGATATTATGATTACTCTAAGATACCGTGTTTCCATTTTTCTCACTTTCCTATAATTTTATACTGTGGTTGTACCGTTTGTGTACTGATCAAAATATATGCATTTAAACAAAATGAAATATGAAGCCAATATATAATGCCTATAACTGTGTCAGTATTACTCTTCAACCAGCAAATTTTAGAACTACTTACAGAATAATGACATATTTTATTAAAATGTTTAAATATTTATTTGAAATCTGGAGTCAAAATGGAAGGAAACAAAAAAGAAATGGTGCTTGTCTACAGACGCCAACTTTAATGTCATTGTAGAGTATATTAAAGCATAAAAATTTCAAATAACTTAGCCAAATCAGTACTCCACATATTGTTTCAAAAAAGTGTGTATAACTGGGGTTCAATTCACTCCTCTAATAACGAAAGCTAAGTGTTCTAAAAAAAAAAAAACACAAAGGAAGTAAACTATAAAGGATGACATTAAACAAATATAGATATTTCAGGTATCTAGCCAGGAAGATGTCCTTTCATAATCACACAGTTTGTGTGTATCCTGCCCCTACCACAGACATACAACATAATTTCAAATCACTGTGGTTGTTGTGATTTCTGGGAACTAAGGGAGCAACCACAGTTAAGAAACAATGTTAAATTTACTGAAGACACTTATTTGAGTAAGCATCTTAGATTTAGTGCACACTGACAGATGGATGATTAGCTCTCTTTTGGCTTGGGTGGAGACCTGCTTTAGGGAGTGTTTACCAACTAACTGATTGTTAGGTATTTGAAAAGGGTAAAGCACAGAACCCATGAAGGAATGTTGAGCTTCTCTGAGGCTGTGTTTCTCTTTCCAAATACCGACTATAGGATACCATCTGATACATTAAAAGTTCTGGCGGCCAGTAAGTTTATTAAAAAAAAAAAAAAATACTGTGACGCTCTAAAGAAATTTCTAAGAAAGAGCTGAAAAAATAAGCCAAAAAATCACAGTACAAAAGGAAAATAACTAAGTTAATGCCCAGACATGATAACTAAGCATGCAACAGAACATCTTTGATCCTCTACACATATCCAGAAGCCGTCAAAGACAAATGTTACAGGTAAAAGCAATAAAAAGGATTACCTCTAGGGAGAGAAAACAAGAACACATATTTAGATGCTCTGTTGGAATAGAAAACAAAGCCAGGCAAGCAGTAAAAGATCTGAAAATTGAAAGAGAAAATCAAATCAGTGGCTTTTCTGCTTCATCCATCTGCCTGAATCCAGACAGCACACTTTAGAGTCCAATAGAGTGAAAACTAGATTGGGCAACTTCAGCAGAAACACATCCTCTCCATTTTTAAAATAATGGAAACAGTAACAGAGGCATGACTAGGAACCAATGGAAGAAACATCCAGGGATATTGCACAAGGGAGGCCATGAAAGGATGTTTATTCATTGGAATGACAATTCAGCATGGCTGGACCAGACTACATGGATCAATGGCCTGGAAGAAATTGGTTGAAAAAAAATGTGAATCTGCTAATGACCACATTTGGTCAGGCAAGAAAAAGGGTACTGAGATGCTTGGGAAGAGTGTGTCTGGTTTTTGAAGTGATATGAGACTGTTCAAATTCATAAGAAGGGCCCTCGGAGTCCTCACCATCTACCCACAGGCTTCCTCTCTCACCATCATCTCCTTGGCTCTTTGGCATGGAGGAGGAGCCTTGAGACTAACCCAGACCCTTCACTGAGGTTTAAAAGGACCTTTATAATCTGCATCATCATGTTCTTACCAGCCTTTATCCTATATTTCCCTGTTGTTTGCATAGCTGTGGCCACTGATTCTTCCCACCAAAACTTGAAGCTCATCCATCTAATCAATGTGTTTTTACATGTTATTGTTGCTGGAAGTTTTTTTCTCCAGTTCCCTTCACTCATATGTCACCTTATCTGTGAAATTTCCCTGGCTATACTCTCCTACCACTTTTTGATTGTACTTTTAACAATCTCATAAATCTTACCTACATCTGAAATCATATATAATTACTCATATTAGAACATGAACTCCTGAAATATGGTTTGTTTATTACTCAATCCCAAGAAACTGGAAGAGTAGGAATCAGTAAATATGTTTTAATTAAAAAATTGATTGGCAGAAGAACAATGATAATTCCTGTCTTGAAGAAAGGATGAGGAAGAACAAATAGACACTGAATCCTACATTATGCCAAGACAGATGCTAAGTATTTTATATGCATTATTTTTCATTAAATCCTCATGCCAAACCAAAGGAATAGTTATCCTGACTTTACAGGAATCTATTGTGGCTAAAAACAATGGAACAACTTAACCAAAGTCACATAGTCACATAACTCCTGAGAACAAGAACTTGGCTTCAAATCTGATTTGGAAATCTATGTTCTACCTACTTTACCATACTGACCCTTCTTTGTGCTGTTGATTTTCTTTCCTAATTGGCTTGTTTTCCAACATGTTCTGTGAAGCAGACTACAGTGGCCTTCTTCTTTGAGTGGCATCCTATTCTGATCATCAATTGGACTTTTATGAGAAAATATATAGGCTTGAGATACTGGCTATCGATTTTACGTATCTATTTTACTTCTTTAATAAGACCTTTTAGGACACTAACCTTGTCTATTTCTTCTTTGCCTGTCCTGATTATCTCCCTCCTCCATTGATAGGGTTTGGCTGTGTCCCCACTCAAATCTCATCTTGAATTATAATTCCCATAATACCTATGTGTCATGGGAAGGATAGTTGGTTGGTAATTGAATCATCGGGGCAGTTACCCCCATGCTGCTATTCTCATGATAGTGAGTTCTCATGAGAGCTGATGGTTTTATTAAGGGCTTTTCCCCTTTTGCTCAGTACTTCTTGCTGCTGCTGCCATGTGAAGAAGGACCTGTTTGCCTCCCCTTGTGCCATGATTGTAAGTTTCCTGGGGTCTCATTAGCCCTACAGAATTGTGAGTCAATTAAAACTCTTTCCTTTATAAATTATCTAGTCTTGAGGGTTTTTTTGTTTTTGTTTTTGTTTTTGTTTTTGTTTCTTTTTGAGACAGAGTCTCACTCTATTCCCCAGGCTGGAGTGCAGTGTTGCAACCTGGGATCACTGCAACCTCCGCCTCCCGGGTTTAAGGGATGCTCATGCCTCAGCCTTCCAAGTAGGTGTGATTACAGGAGTGTGCCACCATGCCTGGCTAATTTTTGTATTTTTAGTAGAGACGGGGTTTTACCATATTGGCCAGGCTGGTCTCAAACTCCTGACATCAAGTAATCTGCCCGCCTCGGCCTCCCAAAGTGCTGGAATTACAGACGTGAGCCACCGCGCCCAGCCGAGTATGTCTTTATAACACTGTGAGAACAGACTAATACACCCATCCTGCCATGTCCCCTACCCTCCTGCGTGCCCTTCCTTCCCATGCTCCTAACCCCCATTCCACCTGCCCTTCACTGTCCCCTGCCCTACTGTGCCTACTGCCCTTCTACACCCCTGCCTGCCTATGCCTCCTACATCCTTCTGTCCCCTGCCCTAACTTGGACCACAGTTCTCTACGGATAGAGAGATAAGCTCGATAATAGCTCAGCGTAAAAATAGAAGATATTATAGTATTATAATGGGCTCTTCTTATATCCAGATACATCTTCCTCACCTTTATGACAATGGCTGGAAAAATGAATGACACAGAAAAAATAGAGTGATCGTCTCGATTGCTTTGTTTGTCCATGCTTAGTGAACACAGCCTCATTCAAGTACCTGTGGTCATTTTCCTTTGAGAAATGATTGGTCTAGTACTTATGAGCATGTATTTCAGAGCAAGATAAACCTGGATTCACATTCTTACTGTGACTCTTCCTAGCTGGTGACCTAGTTAATTTACCTAGTCTGTATCTCTAAAATGGGGTGATAGAATATTTTAAAAGATTCTTATAAGGAATTAAAAATAATATATGTACATTTCTTACCAAAGTTTTAGGATCATGGAAAGCATTGAATAGCTATCTATACTGTTCACAACTGGTAGAAGTATCACCCCAGCCCATTGGTGAGTTTACACCAGTGGACTGTGGAAAAATTCCCTTTTCCCTTAGAAGATTGTGTAGAATTTCTCCAAAGGCTCCCAGGGACATTGCAATGTTTGATGTTTTTATTCCTATGTGATACATCTCTACTTAGGGGGAAAGTATGCTATTCCTTTTCAAAAGATTTGATGCTGAAATTAGTAAAAATAATAACAAATCTTTTCTATTTCAAGAGATTCCTTTTGTTATCATTTGCTCTCTTGGTTTGCTGCTTATACTTCTTTTTTTTTTTTTTTTTTTTTTTTTTTGAGACGGAGTCTCGCTCTGTCACACAGGCTGGAGTGCAGTGGTATACTTCTAAATATCTTTTAAGTTACATTTTGCTAATTATAAACTATTGTATTCTATGCCATTTAAAGAGTAACAACCACAATGTAGATAATTTATGAATATGATAAATGCCAGTAGTACTCACTGATAGCTAGATCTTTGTTCCTTCTTGCACATACATGAGTCTAAAATTCTCACCCCTTAATAATTATTGGGGCCATGTGATAACCAATGAAATGTAAATAAAAATAATTTGTGTTTTTGGCTGACACAAGAACCCTGCAGGATTGTACAGTTTGTTCTTCCTCTGCAACAACTATGACCAACAAGGCCTGTGCCAATAAGGCAGAACCAAAGGTTCAAAGTGGCATTGAGTTATTGAGTAGAGATTGAGTGCCCTGGAGAGTGTCCCAGATTTGCAGTAAACTTTACATAAATGAGGAGGGAGATTTTGTTGTAATAAGTCAATATTACCATGAAGTTTTTTGTTATCGTGTAGCAAGCATGTGCAGGAAAGCGTTAATTGATTGGGTCTGAGTTGCATAAAACTTGCACATTCCCAGAAAGGCCTAGTTTTTTTGACTGGCCCTTGGTGGGCTCCTGAGAATTGAGTGCTTGGAATGTTCAAACTGTTAAGACTGTTTTGCATGCCTGGAGCCTTGAAGGAAGCTATATCAGTTTGTCTAGAGAGTTTGTATAAATGATGTGATTGCAGTTACTCCAACAGCAGACCTGCAAAAGAAAAGGAGATGTGGTGAGGTCTGCAATTGGAGTAACTGCAGTCAGTCCAGAAGACACCTAGTGCTTATGTGATCAGCCTCTCATAAAAACCCCAGACTTAGGCTCCAGCAAGCTTCACGCTGTACTTACGTTGCTATAGTTTATAGCAGGAAGAAGTAAGTGTGCTTTGAGTGACCGTTCTGGGAGAAATCTCTTAAAACTTACTTCTAGTTTTCTCCAGGCTTTGCCTGATGCTTCATTTGCTGATTTTACTTTGTAAATTTTGACTACAATAAACTCTAACCATAAGTGAATCCCAAGTTCTTTGAGTCCTTTTAGTGAATCAACAAACATAGGGTGATCTTTGGGACTATTGAGACACTTCCCTAACCTGTACAGAAAATTAATATTGGAAGTAGGACCTATCACAATAAAAATAGGAAATATTTGTCATTGCTGTTATGGAGGTCTAAAGTACTGTGATTTGCAGAAGTTTTATCATATGTGATAGAATGGCAAAATGCTTGTTTAGGCTAACTTGAGAATTAAATCATATAGATAACGAACTTGTCCTCCAGATCTGGGAGTCTAGAGAAAAAGTTTGGAAAACAAATTTTAGGGCTGTGTTTTGAATGGAATTGACCACATTTTGTAGGGCATTTTGAGAAAGTGATGAGCTCAGCAAAGAATTGGCCATGGAACAGAATTTAAGCATTCCAGGTCTTGCAACAATAGAGAATGTAACTGCTTTTGAATTCCAAAATGTAAGTGATTAATAAATTAAGGACTTTGAAAGTCAAAAAGCCTGTAAAAACCCAATCAAAAACAATGATTAAACTAAGGGACATTTCACCTTTTGTTAAAACTTCTCAAAAGACATAAGTATCTTAAAACAAAAAATCAGATTAAGTATCAGTGCCCAATAAATTAATATTAACTCTTAAAATATCTTGGGGTAAATATAAGATTTAAAGTGTGTTTCATCTACAATTCAAAATAGACTCAGTAAGTTGATAAATAAATGTAAGAGAATAAAAAATGAATAAAATCAAAGAAACATACTGGACCGAGAACATGTAAAAATTGTCTTTGAAGCAACTGCAAGTATGGTTCCTAGTACATGGATCTGAATTGATTCAAGCATATAAAAGTCCTACGGTGTTTTTTGTTGTTATTGTTTTTAAATAGTACTGTATTACTACAGAAACTTGGAGAACACGCTGAAACAGCCCGTGATTCTTTGAGACTAAAAAATGATCTTCGCATTTGTCGAAAATATTGATTATGTTCACCCGCTCCAGGAATCACTTCCGACAATTCCTGTAACAATTCCTTTAACTGAGTACTATAAAGGACTATGCAGGAAACTTTGCAGATTGGTATCAGACAGAGCAGAATTTGGATCCAAGTTCCATTATGGACTAGCTATGGAACATTGGGCAATTTAAATGGGAATAATTATAATGCCATTTCAAAAGGCCATTGTGAAGATTAAATGCATGTAATTGCTTAGTATAATTTCTGCCACATAGAAAGCATCCAATAAATGTTAACATTTACTGCCAAAATTATTTTTGGGCTTCCATGCTTCTACGGGCAGGTAGTGGGTTGAGAAACTGTTATAGCCCCAAGAAGGACATATTCCCCAAACACTTCAAATATGAGCACAGAGAATAATGTAAGAGGGAAAAAGAGAAACAACTTTCTGAAGATGGAATAAGGAGGTTTCTGAGGACAATGCAAAAGGGAACTTCCTCCCAGAGAGCAGAATAAGGGCCCCATTAAAGAATATTCTCTACCCTCAGGTGAGGCTGCCCACATAACGTCTGCCCGGTGGGATTTAAAAATTTCTAAAGACCAGCGACCTCTTTCTATCCCTTATTCTTCTCTGTTCAGAATCAGGATGTTTATTGTGATTATCCTAGCTTTATTTTACTATTATACCCTACATATGTGAGTGGGGGCAAATGGTTGTCTTTAGAGTTCATAGGTTCCAGTTTAAGAGGAGCCACATCCAGACCTGATAGACTGTCGCACAACATCTAAACGTTCGAGCTGTTATAGGATAAGATTTGGGTGGTCTTCCTTGGCAAGGGGAAGTGTGCTTTGCAAAAAAATTAAACTTAACATATTAGAACTGGAAGAACAAATTGGCAAACTTTACCAGTGCTCATAGTATCCAATTCTTCTCTCATTCCTTGGCTTATAGAAGCTGTACTTCCTGGCCGGGTGTGGTGGCTAATGCCTGCAATCCCAGCACTTTGGGAGGCCAAGGCAGATGGAGCTCATGAGGCCAGGAGTTCAAGAACAGCCTGGTCAACATGGTGAAACCCAGGGCTCTACAAAAAAAAGTAGGTGGGCATGGTGGTGCGTGCCTGTGATCTCAGCTACTCAGGAGGCTGAGGGAGGAGAATTGCTTGAACCTGGGAAGCAGAGGTTGCAGTGAGCTGAGATGGTGCCACTGCACTCCAGCCTGGGTGAGAGTGTGACTCCATCTCAAAAAAAAAAAAAAAAAAAAAAAAAAGAAAAAAAGAAACTGTACTTCTCAACATTCTTAAACTAGATAAAAGACCATGTGGCTAGTTCTAGCTAACAAAATGCATCATTTCAAGTGGAGGCAGTGAAAAGACCCGGATAATTTTTTATCTCATTATCTCACTTCTGCAACTATTGCGAAGGAGTCCTCCTGTTGAGTTGGCTGAGTCTCAAGTGCTACAGGCTGGATAGAGGAGAGATGCCAATGAGACTTTTCTAGACCCAGAGTCTAATTTTACCAGACCAGCATTACACAGACAGAAAAACCAGACAATGACCCTACCAGAAAAGAAAATTACCGGCCAATATACCTGATGAACATAGAAACAAAAGTCTTCCACAAATTACAAGCAAGCCAAATTAAACGGCACATGAAAAGGATCACACACCATAATCAGGTGGGATTTATATCATGAATGCAAAGATGGTTCAACATATGCAAATCCATAAATGTGACACACCACATTAACAGGCTAAAGTACAAAAACCGTATGGTCATCTCAATAGATTCAGAAAACTGATTTGACAAAAATTCAACATCCTTCCACAATAAAAATTGAACAAACTAGATATGGAAAGAATGTACCTCAACATGATGAAGGCTATATATAGCAAGTCCACAGCTAACATCATACTCTATAGTGAAAAGTTGAAAACTCTTCCTCTGAGATCAGAAATAAGACAAGGATGTCAATTCTCGCCACTTCTATTCAGCATAGTACTGGAATTTCTAGCCAGAGCAATTTGGCAAGAGAAAGAAAGAAAAGGCACTCAAATCTTTTTTTTTTTTTTTTTTTTATACCTTAGGTTTTAGGGTACATGTGCACAATGTGCAGGTTTGTTACATATGTATCCATGTGCCATGTTGGTGTGCTGTACCCATTAACTCATCATTTAGCATTAGGTGTATCTCCTAATGCTGTCCCTCCCCCCTCCCCCCACCCCACAACAGTCCCCGGAGTGTGATCTTCCCCTTCCTGTGTCCATGAGTTCTCATTGTTCAGTTCCCACCTATGAGTGAGAACATGAGGTGTTTGGTTTTTTGTCTTTGCGATAGTTTACTGAGAATGATGTTTTCCAGTTTCATCCATGTCCCTACAAAGGACATGAACTCATCATTTTTTATGGCTGCATAGTATTCCATGGTGTATATGTGCCACATTTTCTTAATCCAGTCTATCGTTGTTGGACATTTGGGTTGGTTCCAACTCTTTGCTATTGTGAATAGTGCCGCAATAAACATACGTGTGCATGTGTCTTTATAGCAGCATGATTTATAGTCCTTTTGGTATATACCCAGTAATGGGATGGCTGGGTCAAATGGTATTTCTAGTTCTAGATCCCTGAGGAATCGCCACACTGACTTCCACAATGGTTGAACTAGCTTACACTCCCACCAACAGTGTAAAAGTGTTCCTATTTCTCCACATCCTCTCCAGCACCTGTTGTTTCCTGACTTTTTAATGATGGTCATTCTAACTGGTGTGAGATGGTATCTCATTGTGGTTTTGATTTGCATTTCTCTGATAGCCAGTGATGATGAGCATTTTTTCATGTGTTTTTTGGCTGCATAAATGTCTTCTTTTGAGAAGTGTCTGTTCATGTCCTTCACCCACTTTTTGATGGGGTTGTTTTTTTCTTGTAAATTTGTTTGAGTTTATTGTAGATTCTGGATATTAGCCCTTTGTCAGATGAGTAGGTTGCAAAAATGTTCTCCCATTCTGTAGGTTGCCTGTTCACTCTGATGGTAGTTTCTTTTGCTGTGCAGAAGCTCTTTAGTTTAATTAGATCCCATTTGTCAATTTTGGCTTTTGTTGCCATTGCTTTTGGTGTTTTAGACATGAAGTCCTTGCCCAGGCCTATGTCCTGAATGGTATTGCCTAGGTTTTCTTCTAGGGTTTTTATGGTTTTAGGTCTAACATGTAAGTCTTTAATCCATCTTGAAAGGCATTCAAATCTTAAATCTTAAAGTCTCTTCCAAAAAACCGTTTGAACTAGTAAATTCAGTAAAGTTGCAGGATAAAAAATCAACATACAAAAATCAGTTGGGTTTCTATGCACTAACAAGGAACTACCCCCCCCCAAAAAAAATCAAGAAAACAATTTCATTTTGGATAGCTACAAAAAAATAAAATAAAATACAATTGGCCCTCTGTATCCATGGGTTCCATGTGCACAGATTCAAACAAACCTGAATCCAAAATTCTTAGAAAAAAATTTCTGTTCTGAAAATGTAGGAACAATTTTTTCTTGTTTCGAGATGGAGTCTCACTCTGTTGCCCAGGCTGGATAGCAGTGGCGTGATCTCGGCTCACTGCAAGCTCTGCCTCCCAGGTTCATGCCATTCTCCTACCTCAGCCTCCTGAGTAGCTGGGACTACAGGCACCTGCCACCACACCTGGCTAATTTTTTGTATTTTTACACTGTGTTAAATAGACGGGGTTTCACTGTGTTAGCCAGGATGTTCTCAATCTCCTGACCTCATGATCCACCTGCCTCGGCCTCCCAAAGTGCCAGGATTACAGGCGTGAGCCACCACGCCCAACCAAACAGAATTCTTTGGGTCATGATTTCATAGGCAATACATAATAGTAACTATTGATATACCATTTATATTATATTATGTTTTATAAGTAATCTAGAGATGATTTAAAATATATGGAAGAATGTGCATAGGTAATATGCAAACAATATGCAATATTTTTCTTATTTATTTTTGTACATGAATAAGTCATTTAATGATGATTTCTAAGATTTTGGTGCATCCATCACATGAGCAGTGCACACTGTACCCAATAGGTAGTCTTTTATCCCTCACCCCCCTCCCATCCTTTTCCGATTCTCCAGTGTCCATTGGTCCATTGAATCATTCTTATGCCTTTGCGTCCTCATAACTTAGCTCTCATTTATGAGTGAGAATGCTGATGTTTGGCTTTCCACTCCTGAGTTACTTCACTTAGAATAGTTGTCTCCAATTCCATCCAGGTTGCTGCCATTATTTTGTTTCTTTTTATGGCTGAGTAGTATTCCATGGTATATGTATGTACCACATATTCTTTTTCCACTCACTGATGGGCATTTGGGCTGGTTCCATATTTTTGCAATTGCCAAATTGTGCAGCTATAAGCATGCGTGTGCAGGTATCTTTTTTGTGTAATGACTTCTATTCCTCTGGGGGATACCCAGGAGTAGGAATGTTGGATCAAATGATAGATCTACTTTTAGTTCTTTAAGGAATCTCTACACTCTTTTGCATAGTGGTTGTACTACTTTACATTTCCACTAACAGTGTAAAAGTGCTCCCCTTTCACCACATACATACCAACATCTATCACTTTTTGATTTTTGGTTATGGCCATTCTTGCAGGAGTAAGGTGGTATTGCATTTTGGTTTTGATTTGCATTTCCCTGATAATTAGTGATGTTGAGCATTTTTTTTTACATATGTTTGTTGGCCATTTGTATATCTTCTTTTCAGAATTGTCTATTCGTGTCCTTAGTCCAGTTTTTGATGGAATTGTGTGTTTTTTTCTTGCTTATTTGTTTGAGTTCCTTGTAGATTCTGAATATTAGTCTTTTGTTGGAAGTATAGATTGGGAGGATTTTCTCCCACTCCGTGGGTTTTCTCTTTGCTCTGCTGATTATTTCTTTTGCTGTGAATAAGGTTTTTCTTTTAATTAAGTCTCATCTATTTATCTCTGTTTTTGTTGTATTTGCTTTTGGGTTTTTTGTCATGAAGTCTTTGCCTAAGCCAATGTCTAGAATGGTTTTCCCAATATTATCTCATAGAATTTTTATGGTTTCAGATTTTAAATTTAAGTTCTTCCTCCATCTTGAGTTGATTTTTGTATAAGGTGAGAGACAAGGATCCAGTTTCATTCTTCTACCTGTGGGTTGCCAATTATCCCAGCAACATTTGTTGAATAGGATGCCCTTTCTCCACTGTATTAGCAGGGTTCTCTAGAGGGACAGAACTAATAGAATATATGTATATATGAAAGGGAGTTTATTAAGGAGAATTGGCTCACATGATTACAAGGTAAAGACCCATGATAAGCCGTCTGCAAGTTGAGGAGCAAGGAAGTCAGTGGTGGATCAGTCTGAGTTCCAGAACCTCAAAAGTAGGGAAGCTGACAGCGCAGCCTTCAGTGCATGGCCAAAGGCCCAAGAGTCCCTAGTAAACCATTGTTGTAAGTCAAAGAGTGTAAAAGCTGAAGAACTTGGAGTCTGATGTTCAAGGGCAGGAAGCATCTAACACGGGAGAAAGATGAAGGCAGGAAGACGCAGCAGATCTGCTCTTTCATCTTCCCTTGCTTGCTTTATTCTAGCCACACTGGCAGCTGATTAGATGGTACCCAACCAGATTAAGAGTGGGTCTGCCTCTCCCATTCCACTGATTCAAATGTTAAACTTTGGCAACGCCCTCACAGACATATCCAGGAACAATACTTTGCATTCTTCAATCCAATCAGGTTGGCACACCTTATTAACCATCACACCTACTTTATGTTTTTGTTGCTTTGTCAAAGATCAGTTGGCTGTATTTAGCTTTATTTCTGGGTTCTCTATCCTGTCCCATTGGTCTATATACCTATTTTTATACTGGTACCATGTTGTTTAGGTGACTATGGCCTTACGGTTTGAAGTCAGGTAATGTGATGCCTCCAGTAGCTTAATCTTTCCTTGGCTACAAAGGCTCTTTTTTTTGTTTGTTTGTTTTTTTGGTTCCATCTGAATTTTAGGATTGTTTTTTCTAGTTCAATGAAGAATGATGGTGGTATTTGATGGGAATTGCACTGAATTTGTAGATTGCTTTTGGCAGTATGGTCATTTTCACAATATTGATTCTACCCATCCATAAGCACAGGATGTGTTTCCATTTGTTTGCATTGTCTATGATTTCTTTCAGCAGTATTTTGTATTATAGTTTTCCTTGTAGAAGTTTTTCACCTACTTGGTTAGGTATATTCCTAAGTATCTTTTTATTTTTATTTTTTGCAGCTATGATAAAAGGGGTTGATTTCTTGATTTGATTCTCAACTTGGTCGCTGTTCGTATATAGTAGAGATGCTGATTTGTGTACATTAATTTTATATCCTGAAATTTTGCTGAATTTATTGACAAGTTCTAGGAGCTTTTTGGATCAGTCTTTTGGGGTTTCTAGGTATATGATCATATCATCAGCAAACAGTGAAAGTTTGGGCTTCCTCTTTACTGATCTAGATGCCCATTATTTCTCTCTCATCTGATTGCTGTGGCTAGGACTTCTAGTATGTTGAATAGAATTGGTGAAAGTGGGCATCCTTGTCTTGTTTCAGTTCTCAGGGGGAATGCTTTTAACTTTTGCCATTCAGTATAGTGTTGGGTGTGGGTTTGTTATGGATAGCTTTTATTACCTTAAGGTATGTCCCTTGTATGACATTTTGCTGAGGGTTTTAATCATAAAGTGATGCTGGGTTTTGTCAAATACTTCCTCTGTGTCTATTGAGATGATCATGTGATTTTTGTTTATGTGGCCTATCACATTTATTGACTTGTTAAACTATCCCTACATCTCTGCTATGAAACCCACTTGATCATGGTGGATTATCTTTTTGATATGCTGTTAGATTTGGTTTGCTAGTATTTTGTTGAGGATTTTTGCATCTATGTTCATCAGGGATATTGATCTGTAGATTTCTTTTTTTTTGTTATGTTCTTTCCTGGTTTTGGTATTAGGGCGATACTGGCTTCATAGAATGATTTAGGGAGAATTCCCTTTCTCTATCTTTTGCAAGTGTCAATAGGATTGGTACCAATTCTTCTTTGAATGTTTGATAGAATTCAGTTGTGAATCCGTCTGATCCTGAACTTTTTTTTGTTGGTAACTTAAAATTGCAATTTTAATCTCACTGTTTGTTATTGGTTTGTTTAGAGTTTCTATTTCTTCCTGGTTTAATCTAGAAGGGTTGTATATTTCCAGGAATTTGCCTATTTCGTCTAGGTTTTCTGGTTTATGTGCATAAAGGTGTTCAAGGTAGCCTTGAATGATCTTTTGTATTTCCATTATATCAGTTGTAATAGCTCCCATTTTGTTTGGAATTGAGCTCATTTGAATCTTTTCTCTTTTTTTCCTGGTTAATCTCACTAATGGTCTATCAATTTTATTTATCTTTTCAAATAACCAGCTGTTCATCTCATTTATCTTTTGTGTTTGTTTCCATTTCATTTAGTTCTGTTCTGATTTGGTTATTTATTTCCTTCTGCTTGGTGTGGGTTTGGTGTGTTCTTGTTTCTCTAGTTCCTTGAGGTGTGACCTTAGATTGTCTATTTGTGCTCTTTCAGACTTTTTGATGTAGGCATTTAATGTTATGAACTTTCCTTTTAGCACTGCATTTGCTGTATCCCAGAGGTTTTGATAGGTTGTGTCACTATTATCATTCAGTTCAAATAATTTTTTAATTTCCATCTTGATTTTGATGCAGGATTTTAATTTCCATCTTGATTTTGATGCAGAATTTTTCTCAGACACTTTGCCAACTGGGGACCTCCATGGCTAGTGACACCCCCAGCCTGAGCCTTGATTGAGATTTCTTTTGTTATCTAGCATATGGTCTGTCTTGGAGAATATGCCATGTGCTGATGAATAGAATATGTATTCTGTAGTTGTCGGGTAGAATATCCCATTAAGGATATTGGACAAATATCCATTAAGTCCATTTGTTCTAGGGCATGGTTTAAGTCGATTGTTTCTTCATTGACTTTCTGCTTAATGACTTGTCTAGTGCTGTCAGTGGAGTATTGAAGTCCTGCACTAATATTGTGTTGCCACGTATTTCATTTCTTAGGTGTGGTTCCCAGGCCAATGGAGTTATGTTCCTAAGGGAATTATGTCTGCCTCTGCTGCATCACACAGGTCACCAGGGAAGTGGGGCACAGCTGGTAGGCACAGGCCTCACCCAGCTCCCAGAGAGTCCAAAGCGCAAAAGACTAGTCTCACTCCCTCTGTGCTCCTCTAACAGCAGTGGGTTTATTTCCAGGTAGCCAGTGAACAGTGGTGATAACTTGCCCCAGGCTACATGCCTCCCAGGTGAGAAAGAAAGCTGACTCACAGTTTCTTGGCTGTCCTATGGAATCTGCAGCAGCAATTCAATTCCTTCAAAGGGTCTGTGGATTCTCAACTAGGCAATTTTATGCCAGGGTTATATGGTTTGGTTGTGTTCCCACCCAAATCTCACCTTGAATTGTAACAATCCTCACGTTCAAGGATGGGGCCAGGTGGAGATAATGGAATTGGGGGGTTGGTTTCCCCCATACTCTTCTTGTGATAGTGGATAAGTCTCATGAGATCTGATAGTTTTCTGAAGGGAAATGCCCCTAAACAAGCTCTTTTGCCTGCTGCTATGTAAGATGTGACTTTGTGCCTCATTCGCCTTCCACCATGATTGTGAGGCTTCCTGAGCCATGTGGAACTGTGAGTCAATTAAACTTCTTTCCTTTATAAATTTCCCAGTCTCAGGTATGTTTTTTAGTAGGCTGAGAACAGACTAATACACAGGGACTTGAGCATCTACAGATTTGTGTATTAATGGGAAATCTTAGTTAAGATTAGGTTTAGGGTTAGGGTTACAGCTAAGGAAACCAATCACCTATGTATACCAAGGGATGACTGTACTTAGGAATTAATTTAACCAAAGAAGTGAAAGACCTTCACACTGAAAACTATAAGATATTGATGGAAGAAACTGAAGAAGTCACAAATAAATGGAAAATATATCATTATCATGAATTGGAATAACTAATGCTGTTAAAATGTCCATTACTACCCAAAGACATTGACAGATTTAATGCAAGCCCTATTAAAATCCCAATGGTATTTTTCACAGAAATAGAAAAAAATCTTAAAATTAGTATGGAACCACAACAGACCCCACACACTCAAAGAAATCTTGAGCAAAAAGAATAAAGCTGGAAGCATCACACCACCTGCTTCCAAATATATCACAAAGCTATAGTAATCAAAACAGCATGGTACTGGCATGAAAACAGAAACATAGATCAAAAGGACAAAATAGAGAGCCCAGCAATAAATTCACAAATGTATAGTCTATTAATTAAAAAAGTCAAGATCAGACAATGGAGAAAGGACAGCCTCTTTAATAAATGGTGTTGGTAAAACTGGCTATCCATCTGTGGAAAAATAAAATTAGGCCTTTATCCTTCACCATGTGCAGAAATCAACAGAAAATAGATTAAAGAATTAAATGTAAGACTTCAAACTTTACAACTTCTAGAAGAAACCAGGAGAAAATATCCATGGCAGTGGTCTGGGCAATGATTTTTTTAGATATCACCTCAAAAGCAGAGGCAACAAAAGCAAAAATAGATAAATGAGATTATGTCAAACTAAAAAGTTTCTGAACAGCAAAAGAAATGACAAACAGAAAAAAGAGAGAATAAATAGCATGCAAAAAATTGCAAACCATATAGCTGATGAGTTGGTATCCAAAATCTGTAAGGAACTCAAGCAACTCAATTGTAAGAAAGCAATTAACTCGATTACAAAATGGACAAAGAACCATAACAGACTTCTAAAAGAAGATACACAAATTGCCAACAGATATATGAAAAACTATTCATCATCACCCGTCATCAGAGAAATGCAAATCAAAAACACAGTAAGATACCACTTCATACTTGTTGGAAGGCCTATTAAAAAGACAAAAGATAATTATTGGTGAGGCTGTGTTGAAAAGGGCATCCTTGCATTCCCATTGTAGGCGGGAATGTTAATTAGTACAGCCATCATGAGAAAGTATGGAGGCTCCTCAAAAAAATTAAAAATATAACTGCCATATGATCCAGCAATCTCACTGCTGGGTATATATCCAAAGGAAATGTAATCAGTATGTCAAAGAGATACCTCCACTCCCATGTTCACTGCAGCATTATTCACAATAACCAAAATATGGAATCAACCTAAGTGCCCATCAGTGGATGAATGAATAAAGAAACTGCGCCAGGCGCAGTGGCTCACGCCTGTAATCCCAGCACTTTAGGGGCCGAGGCGGGCACATCACGAGGTCAGGAGATCGAGACCATCCTGGCTAACACGGTGAAACCCCGTCTCTACCATAAATACAAAAAGAAATTAGCTGAGCATGGTGGTGGGTGCTTGTAGTCCCAGCTACTATGGAGGCTGAGGCAGGAGAATGGTGTGAACCAGAGAGGCGGAGCTTGCAGGGACCTGAGATCTCGCTACTGCAACTCCAGCCTGGGCAACAGAGTGAAAAAACATGCAGTAATCCATACATAGTGGAATACTATTCAGCCTCAAAAATGAAGGCAATCCTGTCACTTGCGACAATACAGATGGACTTGAGGATATTATGTTAAGTAAAATAAGTCAGACTCGGACAAATATCACATGATCTCACATACGTGTGGAATTTTAAAAAGTGGAATTCATAAAATCAGCGAGTAGAATGGTGGTTACCAGAGGTTGACAGAGGGCAGAGGTTGAGGGAAATGTTCATCAAAGATTAAAAAATTGTAGGAGGAATGTGTAGTTCCAGAGATCTATTGCACAACATGGTAATTACTGTTTATAAAAGTGTATTTCATTCTTGAAAAGAACTAAGACAGTAGATCTGTTAGATCTGTTTTCTCATCACAAAAAAAAGTATAAGTATGTGAAGTCACACATATGTCATTTAGGTCAATTTAGCCATTCCACAATGTATACATATTTCAAAATACCATGTTGTATATGATAAGTATATACAATTTTTATTTCTCAATCAAAAAATTAATTAAATGGTATTTCTGGTCATACTCTCCGCAAACTAACACAGGAACAGATAACCAAACGCCGCATGTCCTCCCTCATAAGTGGGAGTTGAACGAGAGCGTGTGGACACAGGGAGGGGAACATCATACACCGGGGCCTGTTGGGGGGTGGGAGGCAAGGGGAAGTGACAGCATTAGGACAAATATCCAATGCATGCAGGGCTTAAAACCTAGATGATGGGTTGATAGGTGCAGCAAATCACCATGACACATGTATACCTATGTAACAAACCTGCCTGTTCTGCACATGTATCCCAGAACTAAAAGTAAAATTTAAAAATATAAAAAAAAAAATGAAATATTTTTAAGGATGATTTTGTCTTTTTCTCAGTGAGGTAATGTGCTAATGATAGTTAATTTATGCTCCCACATGCAAGTGTGGTTCAATGTATTAAACATGCAAAGGGGTAGCTCAGGAGAAGCTCTACATTTAGAAGTTTAGAATGTAGAGTGTTTCAAGTCATGACAATGTAAATTTCTTTTTCTATAAGTGGTATAAAGACATTGAACAAGGTTAATAACTAGAGTGACATATGAGATACATTTTATACATATTCTAGGTTACGTGCATGTCAAAGTGAAAACTGAGAGAACAATGTTTGCAGCTATTGCAGTTCTCCAAGAAAAAGATAATGTTGCTTAGATCAGGGTCCCTAACCACCAGACCATGGACCAATACCAGCAAGCATTACCACCTGAGCTCCACCTCCTGTCAGATCAGATGCACGATTAGCTTCTCATAGGAGGCTGAACCCATTGTGAACTGTGCAAGCGAGGGATCTACGTTGCATACACCTTCTGAGCATCTGACTTATGCCTGATCTGAGGTGGAATGGTTTCATCCCAAAACCATAATCCCCTTGCCTGCCAACACTCAATGTCCATGGAAACCAGGAAACTGGTCACTGGTACCAAACAGGTTGGAAACCGCTAGTTTAGTCTATAGCGGTAGTAGTGCAGATGATAAGGTCAGATGGACTACACATATATTTTATAGTTAGAGGTAGTGAGACTTGCTGATCGTGTAGGGAAATGCACTGGAAATTTATTTTTCTTGAAGGAAATATAGTTTTTGAGAAAGTCAAGAGACTATACAAACTTTTCTGTATTTGCAAAGCTAGAAATTTGCAAAGGTCTTGGGATTTATCCCTTGCAAATGTCAAGGGTTTTACGATATCTGCTTATTGTAGAAAACTTGAAAAATACAGATGTACCCAAATGTCACTTAGAAGTAGGTATGTATTGCATCTATGCCACAATTACATTTTTAAGTACTTCCATTTTTATCTCCTACAAAGTTTTCCCCAGCATAAGCAAGAACATAGACCTCAGAGTACCATCCCCACTATTTTCTCTGAGAATACACAAAAGGGGTGCTTTCTACAACTCTCTAAAATTTTCCATAGTTCTTCATCCTTTCTTATTTTTCCCTCCAATTTCTAAATTTATCTCCCCCCCAATACACACACACACACACACACACACACACACACACACACACACACACAAAAGCTGCTTTACAGCATTTCAGGGCTGCTGCCTCTATAAATTTTATCAAGTGAACACTACCATCCATGATGGGATATGTTTACGTGATAAGTTTACATTTTTATAGGAAAAAAATTGTTTTTTCACCTTTTGCCACTTATATCTCATCCCAATTGTCTCAAGAAGACAATTCAGTCATAATTGGGTCCTCATCTTTCTATTCACATCATTGTATCTAAGTTCTATAGATTATTACATTTTTTTCTTCACTTATGTTTTTACTACACTAATTGAGATCATCATCTCTTTCTGGCACTACTGAAATGGCCTTCAGAACAGATGTCCCTCCATGTAACTAGTTGACAACCAAATAGCACTCTACAACACAGCCAGAATAAACACTCTGAACTGCTAATCTGACCGCCTCTACCCTTCAACTAGCTTCATTGAAATCTTGAAATCTTTCAATACCTTCTCACTGCCCTGGAGCGGGAACCCAAGTTTCTCTATTTGCTTTTAGATATTTTTAGGACTTGCCAATGACTATTTCTACAGCCTCATCTTTTCACTCCATCCCCCTAAAACATGTACCTCATAGGCTAAACATTATTAAAACCATTCACTTCCTCCATACGGCAAGGGTCTTTCTTTTTAAAGCCTTCACGTCTTGATCTTTCTTTCCAAAGGAATATTTCTTACACATCTTTAGGACTTCGGTGTTAATATCTCTTCCTCTATAAAACTGTTCAAAGTAATACTTTGTATTATTCTGTTATACCATTTATTACATTTACATTGTTGATTGTTTTATCATTTATGGACTCCACTATACTCCACGAGGACTGGGCATCTCTCTTGCCAAGAACCTCATAGGCACAGGACAAATATTTATTGACTTGTTATTGTGTTGGTAGTCTTTTGTGCCAACATTTCTCCCTCGTTATTTGAATACAAGCCACCAAGTAACTGTGAATTTTATGGATAAGGCAAAAGTATCTATCCTAGAAACTGGTAGAGTATGTGTTCCCTCACCAAATTTCTCTGCCACATTGGAAAATGTACTGAGAGAAACAATTAAAGAAGAGAAAAACACCCAATATCTACTTGCTGTGTTTCCTCCAGTATCCTATTTTTATCAGATAAATAGGTAGAAAGTATAGTCAGTTCCAGAGATCAAGAGATGATACAGAGCTAGATAAATAGAAAACAATAGTTATGTTTGAAAGCATACTGCATATGATAATGTGTATAGTTTTTTGTTTTTTCATTTTCTGTGTGTGCGTGTGCGTGTATGTTAACATTATCTAGGAAATCTTTTCCATTTAATTGAAAATTGTTTCTAATGGCCATATGATAGTCAAACATAAAACACACGTTATTTAGCCTTTTCTTTTTTCTTTTTTTTTTTTTTGAGATGGAGTTTTGCTCTTGTTGCCCAGGCTGCAGTGCAATGGCACGATCTTGGCTCACTGCAACCTCTGCCTCCTTGGTTCAAGCGATTCTCCTACCTCAGCCTCCTGAGCAGCTGGAATTAAAGACATGTGCCACCACACCTGGCTAATTTTTTTTTTTTAGTAGAGACGGGGTTTCTCCATGTTGTTCAGGCTGGTCTCGAACTCCCGACCTCAGATGATCTGCCCACCTCAGCCTCCCAATTATTTAGCTTCATATTCAGTAACATATATTATTTCCATTTTTTGTTATAAATAATCCAATAGCAATAATTTCTGTCAAAATAGTTGCCTAAATCTGGATATTACATTTCACACTCCTATGATCCTTTGCACTGGTGCCTGGTCTTCTAATGGGAACTTAAGAATAGTTTCATGTACTTCCATTGAGACTCATTTATATAGGCTAACCTTCCTCTTTGCTAATTCTTAGTGACCCTCTCCAGTTTGGTATAGCAGCATGCAAGCTATTGAGTCTGAAGACATCAACTCATTGGAGTTGTGTGAGCTTGAAAATGCACTTAGTTTCCTCATTCTGATAATAATAATTACCTTACTACTCTCCTACTGCTGCACAGGTTTTTGTTTCATGTTTTAAAATTTTGCTGTGTGTTTTATGCCCATGAAGGAATAGAATATAAGTAACTGCATCTTAACTAACATTATGTGTATTTATAAAAATGGTTAATAAACTTTGTTTTACTTGAAATGATTTTATGCCCTTTGTATCACTTGGATTAATTTCAGATGCTTGATTCATACAGTGTGTTTGGATCATGTCCAGAGTCTCAGGGTTGGCAAATAGATTCTTTCCAGTTTCACTCCAAATGACAGCTACAATCTCAGTGTGTGTGTGTGTGTGTGTGTGTGTGTGTGTGTGTGTATGTGTTCTGTTCCAGATGTACTTACCTTCCTAAGTTATACAAAATTTCAAGGTTCTTTCAGCACATGATGTCTTTCCACAAGCTTGTTTGTCTACTTGGAATGCCATCTACCATTTCCCCCTCTCCATTGGCAAATTGACACACATCAAAGATTGAAAGATATTGACAGATCATCTTCCAGATAAGTTTTAAAAGGCTCTGTGTGTGTATGTATGAAATGTATGATAATAGTTGAATATATATAATTTTTCAGAGTGTATGTGTATGAAGGAGCATGCATACACATGTATGTCTATCAGTGTGTGCATGTGTAAGAGACAGTCTGTAGGGGAATATGTATATTGAGGATTAAAAGAAAATGCACTTTTTTTCCCAGAGTGTCTTTATGACAAAGCTTTCAGCCTGTGAATTTCTAGTTAATGGCAAATTGAGGACAGGATTGTGCTTCTCCTTAGGCTTTTACTCAGAAGGCAAATGGATGATAGGTTCCTGAAAGTCACTACATCTGCATTGCCCATTGCTGTGTGAAGCTGTCAGCTTCCTATCAGGAGATGACCTCACACAGTACGGTGCAGATGCTTCACTGTATTAGTTATAAGAGTACATTGGAGAGAGAGAACAGACATGCATTATTGTAAGGAAAATTAACAACCAGTGTCTGGGAGAGAAAGAATTGAAAATGACAGGCCAGTTTTAAGAGACCTTTTGTTTGGGCATACATTATTCACCTAGAAATGGACACAATTACTGAAAATTAGAAATGAAACTGGGCTTTATACAAGGAAATGAGATAATTTCCCGGCCAAAACAAGTGGGCTCACGTTGAAAGGAAAGCCATTAAAATATACCTAAGCAGTAAGTTAATGGAGGAGAAATTCAATTTGAAAATGAGAGAACATTTTCAGATAGAAAGGGCAGGCAGTGGAACAGTGTGCTTAATGAGGTACAGTAGATATATTCAAGTTTAATCTAGATAATTTTAGATAATTATAGAAAATTCTTAAGATATTTTTCCTGCTTTTTTCTGATGCCAAGTATTTGACTGGAAAAGAAAAAAAAATCCTATTATCTGTTGTTTTGTATAATGTCTATTTTTAAAAGCTGAAAAGTTTAAAGAGTTTTTCTCTAGGTTACTATATGTCAGTCCATAAAAGGACTCTGCATTGTTGTCAAATACAGTAGTCCCCCTTATCCGTGGTTTTGTTTTCTGCTGAGGTCAACTGCAGACTGAATACATTAAATGGAAAATTCCAGAAATAAACAATCAAATAGTTTTGAATCGCACGCTGTGCTGAGTAGCGTGTTGAAATCTCACACAGTGCTGCTCCATCCTTCCCAGGATGTGAATCCTCCTTCATCCAGCATCTCCAAGCTGCCTACGTGTCTTGCCTGTTAGTCAGTAGCCATCGTGGTGATCAGATCAAGTATCATGATACTGCAGTGCTTGTTTTCAAGTAACCCTTGTTTTACTTAATAATTGCCCCAAAGCACAAGAGTTCCGTCTCTAATAATAAATTAAACCTTATCATAGGTATGTATGTAGAGGACAGATCTTAGTATATATAAGGTTCAGTACTATCCACGGTTTTATGCATTCACTGGGTGTCTTGGAACATATCCCCGAAGAATAAAGGGGAACTACTGTAATGCTTGACAAAGAACATCCAGGATTTTTATTGCTCCTAATTTCTCCACTTCTATATAAAGAATCTCACATTGGTTATTACCCCTTCTTTCTCTTCACCCATGAGTTGTAAGTCTGTGCTAGGAAATCACGTGCTGGGGAATGACCATTCTCTGACACTCAAAGGTGGCTTCAAGGCTGATGATGAGATTTTCCAAATCTTATCACACTCCAAATATATATATGAGTCTCTTTGAATTAGGATGACTGACTAGCCATAGGTAGTATGTGCCTCGTCTACAGAGAGTATCCAGGAAAGTATGTAGATACTCAAATTTTGAATAGATTGTCTAGGAGAGAATTTTAGGATTCACCAGAGAAGAGACAGAAACACCAGAAATAAGGAGAAGGTTCAAGGCAGCAGTCCCCACAGGGAACTTACTGAGAGCCAGGAGAGGCTTCTGGACACAGGGAAACAGTAAGAGACAAACCCCTAGGGCTTGGAATTTATGATCTTGGCTATAGGAGAAACCCTGGACCCACTAGAGCCTTGGGCCTGACACATAGAGTTGCCTAAATATTGCACAGAGACGTTGCTCCAGAAAGGGAACTCACACAAAATCCCGTAGGTATTCAAGTCTGGAGCAGCCTCAGCCAGGCACCATTTTGAGAGCCTAGGTACCGGAGATCTACAGACACGACTGCTGCTGCTACACTGCTCACAGGAGGGAGAAAGGAGACTGGAAAAAACCACGCCCCACCGGCAGGGTCCCTACCACCCTGCTGTAAGCTGCTGTTGAGACTGAGATGTGAGCGGACCACACTCTACACAGCTTCTTCTCCACACTGCTTACCTGGAAGGGACCCAGCCCTCTATAGTCCCAGGCCCAAGGCACCATTTTGAGAGTTTAATGCTAGGCTGTGCCCTATCCTAAGGCTGAGTTCAGCCTGACTTGGTTGCAGCTGCCTTCTGGCCAAAGACGAACAGATAACCAGACTCTCTTACACATCTAGGACGATACTCACAGCCCTACAATGGGCTTCTGTGAGACTGAGATGTGAGGTGACCACACTCCCCACAGCTTTCTCCCCACACTGCTTGTCTGGTAGGGGTTCCACTCTCCCCGGTTTCTGATCCAAGGAGCCATTCTGAGAGAGTAGGGCTGGGTTGCACCCTGTCCTCAGGCTGAGTTCATGTCCACCTGGCTGAGGAAGAACAATAAAACCAGGCTCTCCTATACATACCTAGAACAATTACCCACCACCATGCTACAAGCTGCCGTGAGGCCGAGACTTGAGCAGACCACACTCCCTACAGCTTCTTGCCCATGCTGATGGCCTGAGGGATAGATCACCCTCTCTGGTCACAATCTCACATCTGGCACCATTTTGAGTATTTAATGCTTGGCTGTGCCTGCACACTTGGGCTGAGTTTGAGGTGACATGACATGGCTGCACGACCACACAGCTGGAGGAAGGACAGCAGAGACCAAGCTCTCCTAAGCACACTTAGGACAATACCTACTTCCCTGCTACAGGTGGTTGTGGGAATGGGGGACTAGTCTGCCCCAGTCATCACAGCCATCAGCAGCACTACCATGTACTGCTTGGGTCCCAATGGGTTGCTCCACTACTGCTACTGCCATCACCTGCACCACACCAGCTGACCAGAGGCCTGAAAACTCTTCCCATAAAAGCAGTGTTGGCACACTGCTCCCACTACTAGCTTCTTTTTTTTTTTTTTTTTTTTTTTTTTGCAAATACAGTGTTATTTAATTCACAGATGGCATTATTGACGCTAGTCATTATACATAAATTGCAGAAATAGGGAGACAAGAAAATCAGTTAAAAGAGCCTCATGCAAATAGATAACAGATATGGAATGGTTCTGTAGTATAACTACAGAACTTACAATAAAGACTTACTGTATTTTGAAACTTTCTTTGAAAATTTGAAGTTTTATGAAACACATTTTATTTGTTAAATATGCTCAATAATTAAAAAAGAATCAAACACTAAAAAAGAATCAATGCGCTATGAAAAACAAACCCACACAAACTAAGAAAGCCACCTGGAAGCACCAGAATCAGCCCTCCAGGAACCACTAACACTGAAACCAGTCTAAGCTTCTCCAGGGACAGACACCAGGTACATTTACCCCACTGCTGTCACCACTGGGGCCCAAAGACTGGCTCAAGTGGTGTCCCAGTCCCCAACAAAACTTAACCACAACTTAAAGTGATAACTGTGCCCTATGCCACCAAGGAAATCATATATACCATTGACTCTGTGTGCTGCCAAAGAAGTCATATAAAGATCACACTACCATGGGTACCCAAAATCAAAGCCAGATTATCCTTCTGAATCAATAAGACATATACATCCTCAGGAAAAAAAATTCTCCCCTACAAAAGCAAGTTCAAAAAATTGGAACAGTCTGGGCGAGGTGGCTCATGCCTGTAATCCCAGCACTTTGGGAGGCTGAGGTGGGCGGATCATGAGGTCAGGAGATTGAGACCATCTTGGTTAACACTGTGAAACCCCGTCTCTACTAAAAATACAAAAAAATTAGCCAGGCATGGTGGTGGGTGCCTGTAGTCCCAGCTACTCAGGAGGCTGAGGCAGGAGAATGGCGTGAACCCAGGAGGCAGAGCTTGCAGTGGCCGGATGTGACGGTGCACTCTTTTTGAGTGAAACTCCATCTCAACGAGGTCAGGAGTTTGAGACCAGCCTGGTCAACATGGTGAAACCCCATCTCTACTAAAAATAGAAAAAAAAAAAAAAAAAAAAAGCCAGGTATGGTGGCTTACGCCTGTAATCCCAGCTACTCGGGAGGCTGGGACAGGAAAATCGCTTGAACCCGGGAGGTGAAAGTTGCAGTGAGCCAAGATCACGCCACTGCACTCCAGCCTGGGTAACAGAGCAAGACTCCGTCTCAGGCGGGGTTGGGGGAGAAAGAAAAGAAATTTGCACTTGTACCCCCAAATACATAAAAATTTTAATAAGTTAGAAAAAACCACATGAACTTATTAGGAAGATAATGTCTCAAAGTTATTTTCTCCGAGACCATAAATTTTACCTTTCTAAATGTGGTCTAGAGATCAGTTCTTGGGTGTGGATACTGAAGTGACAAGCCCCACATCTGGTATTTATGTCTAAGGCACACATTCTGGAAAACCTCAGACACCAAAACCAGCTGGTAATGACTCTCAAGGCACTGACACTAAGCTTCCTATCCCGTGATAATAACCACACAGACTATGGCGATGTATTTCTTCCACAAATAATTTCTCATATGAAAAAAAATGGCCAATTTTCTTTTCCATAATATAATGGACTTTATTTACATTTACAATTAAGACTGCCCTATCCCTACAGTGTGATGACCTGCTATTCTAGTTCTTAACCATAAGAGAGATAATCTCTCTAATTGTCTTTTTTTTGGCCCCTTTTATTTCTGGAAACTCAGTAGGAGCTGCTGGAATCTCAGAAATGACATAACATACCAGCTAGTCAAAATAAAAGAAGTTGCTATTAAGTTCAGTTTCTATAAATCTCATACCATACTTCCTACCCAGAAACAAAATAAAAAATCAACAATGTCCATATGTTCAGCATAGTTGCTTTTTTCTTGCTTGCTTACCAATACAGATATTACCCAACAATGAGCAGTATAGAGTAGATTAAAGAAAGTTTGTATCTATATTCACCACTATGGACAGCTTCCGGAGCAGCAGAGATCTATAGCTGGCTCCAGCAGGTAAAATGAAAGTTTATCTCTTAATGGATCACAAACATTCAGAACAGAATCTACACAGATAAGAAGACCTTGCTCTGGGTCACACTAACAAGACAGCAGGATCCAATGGCCACAGGTCCTCTCATTATAATTGAATTTCCTTCTCATATTTTTGTTAGTAGCAGGCCCAAATGCATTTTCTTTGATACAAGGAGTTTGAAGACACAATAGAGCTTAATGTGTAAATTCCTTCCATTGGCCAAAAGCCTTTTCTTGAAGAACATAACTTAGTGTGTTTACAGGTTTTAAAAGCAGAGCAGTTCCCCACCCACTCTTCCTGGGCCCACACTGTTATTTCCATCTGTATAGCAGAATCCTCACTAGCATAACACTCCTGGCCGTTCACTTGCCCCTCTGTTACATCTTCCCATGAGGGGAAGGAGAGCTTACCTTGTTAGT
Organism: Hylobates moloch; assembly: GCF_009828535.3. Taxonomy (NCBI): domain Eukaryota; kingdom Metazoa; phylum Chordata; class Mammalia; order Primates; family Hylobatidae; genus Hylobates; species Hylobates moloch. Next base: position 21,775,334 of record NW_026652288.1, on the reverse strand, counting down.
GAGTTTTGAAAGACAATAACAAGCATGTGAGATCCACCGCCTTTCTCTTTCCTTTCTCCTGGAAGTTGGCAGACACTCTATGTCATAAGGTTGACAGGAATAAACCCCTCTCCCTCCACTGGTAAGGCTGGCAGTTTTAGTAGTGTGTCCTCATATCCTTACATATGGGTAGTAAACCTTGAGAAGAAGAATTGTGAAGCATAACGTTGCAAGTGGACAAATACTGAAGAATCCGGGGCACATGGTATCTTATCTTCATGGCTTTCTTTAATATTTGTTTAGAATAATTTCTGTGTACTTACAAAACTTTTATTTTTCAGCCAGGTATGTACGCCACTAAGAGTTTTTCTTTCTTTCTTTTTTTTTTTAACAAAGCTTTGAGATTTTACTTACCATCCTTCACCAGGGCTGAGGCAAGATCAATTAAGAAATTACATGTTTTGTTTTGATTTTTGATTTTTGTATTAACATATCCCTAAGGTTGTATTCCTTATCAGTTGATTATGCTTGCGAATATTGGAGATCTAAATAGCAGCCCTAGTCACAGTAATTCGATATATTTTGTAATTGAATAAAATAAAAGTGGAGCCTCCTATGAGGTTTGGATATATAACCTTCACTTGGATAAAGGTAGAAGAGAGCTGATCATAAATATTTTAACCACCTCTTTAAATGTTATTCTTCAAGAAAGTTTACACCTGGGGTGAGTTAATCTTGGGACTATTAGCCTGGCACAGGGACAGTCTTAGGGCATAGGAAAGTAGCAGAGAAATTGAAGAATGCTTTATATGAGATGGTGTTTTAAGAAACATCTATCTTTGAAAATGAGGACAATTTAGGAAAATAAGTTAAAAGAATATATATATTTATATATTTTCTCTAATATATATAAATGTATATATGCATATAAGTGTATATACATATAAATGCATATAATACACATATATAATACATATATTCCCTATAATGTATATTCTCTTTATAAATGTATACATATTTATATAAATATATGCATATATAAATGTATATATGTAAATATATGCATATATAAATGTATAATACATATATAAACATACATATAGAAATTATATAAACATATATATTACAAAGACAAGGTTTTAAAGGCCATAATTCAAATGAAAAGGATATAAAAATATACTTAGGACACTATGTAACAAAATTTAACTACTTTTAAGTTTTTTTCTGAACAAGGGGAAATTTTTTTTATTGATAACAGGGTCAGCAAAAGTGATTAGGCCTTAAGAAAACCTCACAGAGTAATACAATGAAGATGACAGTGATCAAGCTGAAATAATTTCCCCAGATAGATCTAAGAATCAGCAAATTGTTTTAAAATGCCATTTCAAAGCAACAGATAAAGTACACGTTAAGTGCTAGTGGAAAACTGCCTTCTTGAATATTGTGATAATTATAACAACAGATTCTATACTATTTTAACAAATGCAATAGGAAAAGACCAGGAGTAACAGTGTAAAATCCTCAAATTATTGTTGAATGAGTTTCAAAGTAAATTGATCACTGTGAATAGAGACACAGGTATTAAGTGTTTTATCAGGCAATATGCTATGGTAATTTTATGAAATTACAAGTCTGAGGCAAGATAAAAGATAAATGATATGAACTAGGGGGGAGACTGTCAGATTTCAACAAGTTGAACCCAGGCTGGAGCTACATTTTAGATTGAGAGAGGAATAACTCTTAGATGGAATTACACTGCTCGGGATAACAAGGCAGAAATATTTTGACAGAAACAGAAATGAAAGCAACACATTTCTTGCTATAGAGGACCCCAGTAGAGTCTGAGATGTATATTACAAAGAAAAACATAAAAGAGCATTCAACAGAGAAAATTAAACATAGCTGTTTTTTCAATCATCTAAACAATGGCACATTTATAAATCAAGAGGAGCCCTAAGGAATAGTGGAAGGGCAACATCCAAGTTGGAAGAACAGGCAGAATTAGGTTGATAGATGTTTAGGGATATCAGGAAATTGAAGACACCCAAATATGACTGAATGAGGTCAAGCACTATTTGGAGAGCAAATAACTGAAGTTGTCCAAATTATGAATCAATGTATTTTGCCAGTAGAATTGCCTGTCATCGATATAAACACCCCGCTGTCAGGAAAATGCAGCATCAGTAGAAATGTTGTGGACACAGAGAGGAGAAAGAAAACTTGATAATAGAAAATCAGGCACTTGAATGCTCTGAGGAATTGCAGGACCGAAGATAGGGTAGCCCATTATTTCCATTCTGGAACTTTGCTAGGGCCAGAGTATGGGCAACTGAAAAAACTAAATGTTGATGCTGTGTCCTCAGTTAGTGTGATTATATCAACTGTTCTGGAGAATGAGGTAGGGGCATGTCCATCTTCCTTTTCTTTCTCTTATTCTTCTCTTCTTCTCCCTATTCCTCCTCCTCCTGTTTCCTTTTCCATCTCCTCCTCCTCCTTTTTCTTCTGCCTTCCTCATTCCTTCCTTTTCCATTTCTTCCCTCTCCTTTGTCTTTTCTCCCTTTAAAGGAACACCAAAATGTCTAACTTCATATTTTCAGGAATAAATATAATAATATAAGAAATGATAACAGAGTTAACATTTTCTAAGATTGACTTGAAAATAAAATATTTTTGTTAATTTTCTCAGGCTTTGACACAATTTTATTTTGGAAAATCTGATAAAACGATTTGTATTTAAATTGGGTGATATCTTTATTGGCATTTGCATCAATCTTCTTGTCATTTGATTTCATTATAGAATCTCTGACACACTGCTTTGGACAAAGTGGATTAAAATATTTTGGAATGGGAAATAGGCAGGAACACTTCCAGCCTTGGATACCGTATGGATCTATTGTAGATGTGATTAATGTACTGTTCTAATCTATTTTAGATTTGTAGGGGCAAGATCTATATTCTCCAGTAGTATTTTAGGAAGATAATCAAGGGCGATAGTTTTATTGTGGGGCAAGTGGTTTCATCAGAGTAGAGCATAAATGCCAGTTTCCTTCAGAGTAACCACATCTTTGGTTGACTATAAGCTTAATGGCCAAACCCAGGGAATTAAGAGATGGAAAGACATGGCATATTTGGAGGAAAATAATTCTTCTCAAATTAGTGTTTTCTTATGTGGTTTAAGGCCTTATGATTATACCAAATCTTGCCCTTTACTATTCCCATATAGAGATGGATTAAGTTCTCATATTGGTGAGTTTGAGAGAGGACCTGAATTCAGGTAGCCAACCCTCCTTTCTCTCTCACTTTGAGACACAGGCTGACTGCAGAGCACACATGGATTTCATTGCTTTTGACTGTGCACAGAGCACAGAGAAAGTAGGCTTTTTCTCATGAGGGTTGGGGTGATATGGCGATTCTCAGAAATAAGTTCATTTTGGGGGGATTGTCAACAGCAAGAAGTAACAGAAAGGTTAAGTTGTCTTTATACAGCATCTCTGCCTATGTTGGAGCAGCAATATGATAAACTCTACTTAACAAAGTGATGATATTATGGGAAAATGGTATAGGCTCTATAACATAGGTATGAAACTGTGCTACTGATTCCATAGACTTAAAGGCAAGACCTAAAATCAAGAGCTAATTCAAACAGAAATAAATGACAGTTCAATGTCAGAGCAGGCATTCAAAAATATGTAAAATGATCCAACAAATTGTGAGCAAGACAATATCCTTTTAGAAGTGCTGAGTGTAATGGTGGACATATTAAATATACAGCTGAATAATTTTAAACATTCTACTTAACTGAAAGCTTTTGGAGATCTTGGAAATATAATGTATCCTTGCAAAGCCCCACTTATGGAAAATAGACTAAAAAGAAGGTGAATGTCCCCTAACTTGCACATCTCATATGGGACAGTCAGGTGAGGTGAGGTTGCCATCAAAAGTAATTCTTTAAAGAGATTCTAGTCATAATCAATGAGTAGCAATAACCTATTGAAACCATCATTGTTTTCAGAGAAAATTATTTTAATATATTTACCAGCTGTCTTTTCATCCTGTCAGGGAGAGGTACTATCTACAGAGAACTGTAGGTTTACTTCAAAATATTACCTGGATTAGCACCAAAACAAAGTAAATTATATTTGAAAAATTTTTAGTTATTAAGTAATCAGTATGATAGAATTTAGTTATGTTAACAAATGTTTAAATAGCTCTTAACCAATTGCAATTATATTTAAGTGTGACTTTATAACACAAAATATATCTAATTATTTAATTCAATAAAAACCATACATATTTAGATGTTTTCAATTTTAAAATAATACACCTGCTTATATTTAATAGACAGATAATTTACTACAACAGCTTGTTTTATTAAATGAATAAGTAAACTCTCACATTAAAGTCGATATGAGTAACTTGAAATTTAATTCCACAGCTAACCAGTTTACCAGTTTTCTTTAGTAATTTATTCAAAAACTGACAGCAGAAGATTAACTTGCAAGTTGTTTTTTTATCCCTAAATGGTTCTGAAGTTTGTAATTAATGATCCTAAATAAATAAACCACTTTTTTTCAGTATCAGTAGATGTGTGAGCCATGAAAATATGAACAATCAATCATTTAATTTATCATGTTTCTCACATTATGTTCTGTTGATCACTGATATGAGATTCTTTAACTCAAGTTTTAACAAATATTTATTGAATGATGCACAGACTAAATCTCAGTATTTATAGAGGAATATGTGTCAATGTCATAACTTCCTCATCCATGTCCAATTTCTCCATCCTCAACATATTCATTTTTCATAAAGAAATGTATTCCCAGAAGAGGTAAGAACTTTACTTTGTTCAGCAAACTTGATGGTTGGGTGTGTTATCTTTTACATTCACATTTTGTTATTAACAAATGATTCATCTCTGCACATACAATTCACAGATTAATAAATGAAAAGGCTTTTATTAATAATTAATGACATTTTCTTTATTTGCTGAAGACTGAAATTCAATGAGCTGAAAACTTTTCTTAATCTTTTAAAATAATATCTAGTAAAATTATCTATGAGTTCCATTATATTGTATTCCTATGATAATCTAATGCTACATATATCTTATAGTCAAAATATTTTGAATAGGTTACTCAAGTTTATCCAAATTTGATTAAGTCTCCACTTTTGACAAAGCAGTGTAGGATATAGAAATGGAAAATATATAGCATACTTTTCCTTCCTCAGGTATTTATTCATATAGTATATTGTCATTTACTGTCTTAATTTCATTAATTTATATATTCAACATATGCTTTTTGGCATCTTAGCATGTGCCCTTACCATAAGGGCCTGAAGGCTGAATGGTGCTGAAGACAGTCTTCTTGCCCTCTTTGCCACTGAAATCCAGAGGACAGATAGGAAATAAGCAATGGAAAGATAATTTTCTTTAAAATGAAATATATATAACATAATGTCTTTTTTTTAGACAAAGTTTCACTCTTGTCCCTCAGGCTGAAGTGCAATGGCACGATCTCAGCTCACTGCAACCTCTGCCTCCCGGATTCAAGAGATTCTCCTGCCTCAGCCCCCCGAGTAGCTGGGATTACAGGTGCCTACCATGACACCTCACTGATTTTTGTACTTTCAGTACAGACGAGGTTTCACCATGTTGTGCAGAATGGTCTTGAACTCCTGACCTCAGGTGATCCACCTGCCTCGGCCTCCCAAAGTGCTGGGATTACAGATGTGAGCCACCTTGCCCGGCCATAACATGACATTTCTTTGTGTAGTTGAATATGTATGTTATGAGTGAATATCTAAAGGATGAATCAAATCTATTTTTATCAATAATGAAACAATGAAAATAATTATTTAGCTTTCCAAGGAAACCATCTTAGAGGAGGCAGAGTTTTACAAGCATGCTAAAGACAATGAACGTATTTATTTGCTTCCTCAAGAACTCTCACAACATGATAAATTTTATTAGCATCAAAAAAGTACTGTTTTCTGATTTTAAAAGTTACATTATAGAATACTTATGTAAAAATCTATGCAAATTTGTATTTTAAAGCTTCCTGGCACTCTTGTAACAACTCCCATGCCCATTAATTCCCTTGTTCTTCTGGAAGATTATTTCCATATCATTTTCTCTCTCCTAAAATCCCCATACCCTTCTCCTCTTTTTTTTTTTTTTTTTTTGTACAGGGGGTGGCCTTCCTATTTTAGTGACAAAATAGAGCTGATTAGGAAAAACATTTCATGAACTTCTATCTTTACATCTGACACCTGTCTACAGCAGTGTGCCGAATGATCTTCTTCTCTCCTGTTATCATAAATGCATTACTTCTGCTAAACAGAGGTTTGTCAGTTTGCACATGAGATTTCATCTCCTCTTCCCCAGTATAGCATATTGTGCCAATAATTATGTCAGTCATCTTTTGTATCATTAACATTTATCTCTCTACTAGAGCTCTACTATGAGTGCACACTTAACCTGGTCTCTCTACCCTACTTCCCTCTCTTGCTATTGCTCTTCACTTTCCTTTCCCTTGGAGCAAACCTCTTCTATGGTGTTGTCTATATTCACTACTACTGATTTCTCCACTCTTGGCCTATGCTGAACTCACTTCATTCAGAATTTCAATTTCACCAGGCTCCTGAAAATGCTCATTTCAAGGTCACCAATGACCACCACCTGGTTAAATCCAATAATCAATTCTCATGTCTCAGCTTGCTAGGCCTATCAACAGCATGTAACAGTTACTTACTGTCTGCTTATATAAACATTTTTTTTTCTACTTTGCTTTCAGGTCACCACAATCTCCTGCTTTCCCTCCTAACTCCCTGCCACTCCTCATCCTCCTTGGATGGTTCTTCCACAAACATTCTAATGCCAATGATCAGTCTTTTGATATACTCTCTTCATTATCTGTGTTCATTGCCTTCCAGTTACATAATTTGAATACTTTCTCTTCACTGAGGACTTCCAAGGATATTTGCCCAGCCTAGACCTTTTCTCTGAATGCCAGACTCATATACACACCTGCCTACCTGACATCACTTGGATTTAAAGCTGGCATTTCAAATTAACATGGCAAAAAACTGACCTACTGAACCATCCTCTCCTGCATGAAAAAATAAGGTTTTTCTGCAGCCTTTCCTGCACAAATTGATGACAGCCTCATTTATCTATTCATTCAGAACAGATAAAATGGAATTATCCTTGACTCTACTGTTTTGCTCCCTTGCCACATGTACTACAACAGCAAAACGATTGCCTGTCCTCTTAAAATGCATGCAGAATTTGGCTGCCTTTTGCCACCCCCACTGCCCACTCTGGTTCAAGCTACCATCATTTTTCACTTGATAATGCCAGTTTGTCAATGTGGTACATTTCCACCAGCAATGTGTTCCACATTCTCACCACATTTGGTATTGTCAGTCTTTTGTGGTAGATATGCAGTGACATTTTATTTTGATTTAATTTGCATTTCTTTGATTACTAATGAGTCTTCACACATTTTCGTATTAGCCATTTGGATATCTTCTTTTGGAGAGTTCCTGTTAAAACTTCTCACCTACATTTGAATAGCTTTGCTTTTATTGATGTAAAGCTGTTTTTGTATAATCTGAATATAAAACTTTTCTGGTTACATGAGTACTAATTATCATCTCCTACTCAGTGGCTTGATTTTTTGTTTTCTTAATTCTATCTTTCAATGAAGATAAGTTCTTATTTTTGGTAGTAAAATGTATCCATCTTTCTTTGATGGTTATTGGTTTTCGGTTTCCCTTAATTTTTTTCCTACCCCAAATATCATGAGGATATTATCCTTTATAATCTTCTGAAAGGTTTGACTTTAACACATAAATATTTAATCTGGCAGGATTTGATTTTGTGTGTGCTGTGACAAAGTGGCTAAACATCACTTTTCTTCATATGGAGATCCAATCATCTCCCTGGAAAAATAGTTCTTTTTCCACTGATCTTTAGAAGCATCTCTAAAAACAAATTGAATGTTCATATAGGTGATTGGCCCCTTAGGCCCTCTGTTCCATTCTACTACAGGTGGGCGAAAGGCCGTATTAAAGATGAAAAACCCAGAAGTCATAAAAATATCAACAAATCTCATTTGATATTATTAAATAGATAATTTTTAAAGGTCTTAGCCTGATATAAATGTGTGAACAAAAGTTAACATATAATCAACTATCTGAGAGAAATATACTTTCCTGGTATTGTATATTATTGACCACAAGTTAAGTTCATTAAGCTATAGAACACTTCTATGAATCAGCATGAAAATTATCAGCAACACAAAAGGAAAATTTGTAAAAGGAAATAAATGCAGAGAGTTCACTGGAAAATCAATAAAAGTGGTGTATGAACATATTAATATATTTGTTTCTCATAATTAATAAAATTTAAAATGATGCAATTTTCATTCTATCAGAATAGCAAAGTTTACTTACACGTTAGCATAATCTGTTACTGAGGGTGAATGAAAACCAGCTCTTTTATATTCTGTTGGTGAGAATGGAAATATGGGATACCTTTTATAATCCATATCTGTATTGGCCTAGCTATTCTGCATGTGCATATAACCATAAACTCAATTTATCCTCCCCAAACCCTATGAAGCCAGCCCTTTTATCATCCCATTTCATTTGTTATATAAATACAACAAATATAGGTAAAGTAACTTGCCCAAGATTAAAACTAGGTGTTTTTTTTTTTTTTTTTTTTTTTTTTTGACTGAAATTTGGTCCTAGTCTGACTTCACACTCCAGGCTCTTAATCAAATCTAACTGCCTTTCTATGAATATTTGAGGATATTCATTGTAGCAGCTTTATCAATATAGTATTAGATATAAATACCAAGTAATATAGAATTTTTTTAAAAAAATTATCTTCAAGAAATGAAATATGAAGTAATCATTAAGAAAAGAATGCTATAAATCTGTAAGTGCTGATTAAAAAATATATAAAAATCTGGTGGCACTAGTTAACTTTGCAGTGAATCCTGGAAATCCAAAGTCAGAGGCAGATTTATTTTTCATTGTTTCATAATTTTATTTTTCAATTCTACATTGATGCATGGTTTTAAATGTTTGTCAGGGGCATTTAAACCTTTCTGGGTAGTGAAAAAATGTGATTAAAACAGATAATCAACCCTGTCTGGATCATGTCCACTCTTGAGGTCTGCACCAAATGTACATACTTAGTAAAGAAAGTTTTCACTCATCTTTTGCTCACGATAAATGTGGAATCCTAGGAACCATGCCTTGAACAGATTTGGCATCAGATACAGGCTGTGGTTTACCCCTTCAGTTAATTATAAAGAGAAAAAAATATAAATGTAACAGTATCCATGACATTTGGGAGGCGGTTTGTGAAGGGGCCCAAAACTGTGAGGCTTCCTGCTGGGCTCCGTCATGCCTTCCAAGAGCCCTGATAGTTCATTCCTCAGAAGAAATGTCAAGCTGCCCATGCTGTCACAGAGCAGATGCTTTGCTGACGTCTTTGGGGAAGTGTCAAGTGACTAGAAACTGGATGCCAAAGATGGAATAAAACTCTTACCCTCAGCACTACATTCTGTGTGCCCCGTGTCCTGGTATTGGGTGATAATCTCAGGTCTTGCTGTGAGCAGTGGCCGCAGCTGGGGATACCAAACATGTGATGGGGACACCAAACATATGATGGGGAAACCAGAGGGCGTAGCTTTCTCTCTGCCTCTTTCACAAGAAGTTCTTTGTGGTTAGCAAGGAGAACGCATCTATTAAACTTGATTTCCCTTGGAAAAGGTTGCCCTCTTCTCTGGCAACTCTTACTTGAGAGGTATCTCTTTGTTTGAAAATATATCTTACAAGTATTCTTTCTTTGTATCTTGTCTTTTTTGTTCTTCAGTGTTTTCTAATATTTAGATTGCTTTTTCAAAGAAAGGCTTTATCAAGCCACAAAGTAAGTAATAAAAGTCCAGAAATTTACATTTTTTCTCTTTAAATTTTTTGTGCATTATTTGATTTGAGCTTTAAAAAACACGATGTTTTATGGCTCCTTCTTGCAGAGGATAAAACAGAAATCTCTGAGTTTAAATAACTTGTCCAAAGTGATACAACTAATTACAAATAGAGGTGGATTTGAAAGCTCTAGTCTACTGTGTTTTTCCATATACTGAGAGCATTGCTACAGTTTCCTGTGATTCATGCATTCATTCTCATTAGAGAGTATGTCTCAGGCTTTAAAATACTAAAAACTAAAGTGAATAATATAGTGCTATTTTACTACAGAAAATTTCAAAAATTCTGAACAACGGAACAAATGATAGAGAGGGAGGAGGGAGAGAAGAGAAATATAAGGAAGAAAGAGAAAGGAAAGAATAGGAGGAAGGAGACCGGGAAGACAAGAGGAAGAAGGACAATGAAGCAAGAACATGATTAACCAGAGACAAACACGATTCATATTTACATTTATATTTCATTTTTAAGGTATGAATTTTGTCTTATAAATTGTTATGATCATACCCTCTAAGTCTTGATGTTATCATTTAACTTGATAAAATCAGAAGTTTCATAAGTTGGTAGACATTCTTTTAAATTTTAATTTTCCAGCTAACATTTTTAAAAATAGAATTCCCGATTTTCCTATGTTGGGTATTTATGGTTATGGTCTCCTTTATTATTGTAATTATAAAGTGATTGAGTAACATATGGTATTTTTCCTAGACGGGAAACATTCACAGAAGTACAATTACTAGACTGAAGAGTAGGAATACTTTAAGGCTTTTGATATGTATGGATATATTTATTTCCAGAAAATGTTATACCAATTATTACTTATTCTAAAAATGTATGAGAAATAACAGCATATATATATATATATATATATATAAAATTTTGGTTAATTTGATCAATATATTGAATGTTTTTCAGCTTGTATTTATTATACTACTACTGAGCTAAAGAATTTTGATAATTTTGCTAAATATCCTTATTTTTATTATGAATTATATTCTTTACACATTGAAAATCTGATTAATTTTATGAAATTTATCTCATTCTATGTATTGAAGCCTGAAGTGTATATGATTTTGATGAACACTGCTTTAAGGAAATCAATATAAAATTAATAAAATAAACATTTATATCTAATGAGAAAATAAATTATAATACATACCATAATCATGATAAAATTCAGAATAAAAATATAGTATTTATGAAATTTCTAACATAAATCTATATTTTTCTACTATTATTTTTGCCATATTTTCCTTCATTGTCCCTTTACAGGAAAATGATTATGTCATATCAATTTCTGATATAGAAACAGAAACTAGACAAGTGATTGCCTGAGGCTAGAGGGTCCGGTGTGGGATGGGGAGCCAAGGAGAAGATAGGAGGGTTGGAGAGAGAAATGGTGAATGCCTACTAATCATTATGGAATTACTTTATTGACTGAAGAAAAAGCTTTAAAATTGATTTTGGTGGTGGTTGCATATCTCTGTGAATATACTAAAAGCCATCAGATTGCATATTTTAAATGAGTGAATAATATAATATGCAAATTATATCTCAATACAACTGTTAAAAAAATTCAGATGTCAGCTGGGCATGGTGGCTCATGCCTGTTATCCCAGCATTTTGGGGAGGCCAAGGCAGGCAGATCACCTGAGGTCAGGAGTTCGAGACCAGCCTGGGCAACATGGTGAAACCCTGTCTCTACTAAAAATACAAAAATTAGCCGGGCATGGTGGCATATGCCTGTAATCCCAGCTACCCAGGAGGCTGAGGCAGGAGAGTCGCTAGAACCTGGGAGGGAGAAGCTGCAGTAAGTGGAGATCATGCCACTGCACTCCAGGGTGGGCGACAGAGCAAGACTCCATCTCAAAAAAACCAACGAAAGACAGAGAAAGAAAGAGGGTCTTCAGATGTCAGATTAGAAAGTCAAGGCAATCTTTTCTCTAGTGATATAAATTAATTTTCATTGATAACATTTTAGGAAAGAATACTTCAGCATTATAATGTGTTATTGGAAATGTCATTTACGTTTTTGATATGTAGTCAAACTTGGGAAAACTTTCAATTTCCTTTATGAGCTGTGAATTTTTAAAATATTATTGAATATATATAATATGTGTATAGATATTTTAGCATAAAAATTTATTTTGACCAGGCTGCTTTGGAAACTGAGTTCTCCTTGTTAATTTTAAATTTCTGATTATTTGAAGAATTTATATGATCTAGTTTCTGGCACTGTAAAATTCAAATATTGCCTTTTCTTCATTATCCCCACATTTCTTTTAAAAGTTTGCTTAACTTCAGAAAAAATTGACAGATAAGTATTTATTGTGTACGGCATGATGCTTTGATGTATACAGTTGTATCTTGGTATCCATGGGGAATTGGTTTCAAGATCTCTTACAGATACCAAAATTCATGCATGATCAAATCCCTTAAACAAAGTGCCATAGTATTTGCATATAACCCATTCACATCCTCTCATATACTTTAAATCATCGCTTGATTAATTATAATACCTATTGCCATGTAAATGCTTTGTAAGTAGTTAGTATACAGTATTCTTTGGAAAATAATGACAAAATATGGCTATACATGTTTAGTACAGGCATATCCACCCATTTTTTTTCTAAATATGTCCATCCAATTGCTTGAATGCACAGATATAAAACTCAAGGATCCAGAGGACCAACAGTATGTACATTGTGGAGTGGTTAAATCTAGCTAATTAACAAATGCATTACTTCATATAGTTATTTTTGTGGTGAGAACATGTCTTTAAATTTTTTAAAAATACAATAAAAGGTCGTTTTCTATAGACACAGTGGTGTAACATCTTTTAAAATTATTCTAATTGTAATTATAAATCCTTTGACCAACATTTCCACACCTCTCTACCCAACTACCGAGCCTCTGATGATCACCATTCTATTCTCTACTTCTATGAGGTCAACTTTTTTTAGATTCCACATGAAGGAGATTATGGAGTATTTGTCTTTCTGTGTCTGTCTCATTTTATTTAACATAAGGTCCTCCAAGTCTATCCATGTTGTAACAAATTACAGGGTTTTCTTTTCTTTCTTTTTTCTGTGGCTGAATAATATTCCATTGTGTATATAGTATATATACCACATTTTCTTTATTCATTCATCTGTTGATGAGCACTCAGGCTGATTCCACATCTTCGCTTCTGTGAATGGTCCTGCAGTAAGTATGGGAGTGCAGAAATCTCTGACATCCTGATTTCATTTCCTTTGTGTATATAGCCAGTAGTAGTTGTTGTATCATACAGTAGTTCTATTTTTAGAATTTTGAAGAACCTCCATATTGTTTTTCATGAGAGTTGTACTAATTTACATTCTCATCAATGGTGTGTAAGTGTCCCCTTTGTCCACATGCTCATCAACACTTATCTTGTTTCTTTTTGATAATAGCCATTCAAACTAGAGTGAGGTAATGTCTCATTGTAGTTTTAATTTGCATTTTCCTGATGATTAGTCATGTTGAACTTTTTTTTCATATACCTAATGGCCGTTTTTTCATATACCTATTGAAAAATACCCTTTTAGGTCTTTTGCTATTTTTAAATTGGGTTATTTGTTGTATTGCTATGGAGTCATTTGAATTCTTTATAAATTCTTGATATAACCCTCTTATCAGATATATAGTTTCTAAATATTTTCTATCATTCTGTAGGTTATTTTTCTGCTATGTTGATTGGTTCTTTTGCTGAATAACCTTTTTTGTTTGATATAATTCAATTTATATATTTTTGTTTATGTTGAGTATGCTTTTGAGATTATATCCAAAAAAATTGGATGCTATTTTTAGATGTTGGATATAAAAATAAATCACTGAACATGGGATATCTTTTGATTCATTTGTGTCTTCTTTAACTCTTTTTATTAACGTTTCATAGTTTTTAATGCAGAGGTTTTCCCCCTCTTTAAATTTATTCCTAAGTATTCTTGTGTGTGTGTGTGTGTGTGTGTGTGTGTGTGTGTGTGTGTGTGTGTGTAACTACTCTAAACGGTATTGTTTCTTGATGTTTCCAAACCAGTGTCATGGAGCTTCTCCCCTATGTTTTCTTCCAGTAGTTTCATAATTTCAGATCTTACATTTGAGTCTTTAATGTACTTTGAGTTGACTTTGTGTACGGTGAGAGATAAAGGTCTAATTTTATTCTTCTTCATGTGGATATATATTTGTTTCAACACTACTTATTGAAGGGACCTCTTTTCACCATTGTGTGTTCTTGTCTACTTTGTCAAAAATCAGTTAGCTGTAAATGCATGCATTGATCTCTGGGCTCTCTATTCTGTTCCATTGATCTATGTGTCTGTTTTTATGCCAGCTTAATGTTATTTTTGGGTACAGCTTTTCAGTATATTTTATTTATTTTCTATTTTTTAAAATATCTCCTCAAATTCCTTTTCTACCATGTAGTATATTTTAAATTTAGGTAATGTGATGTTTCTACCTTGGTCCTTTTTGCTCAAAACTGCTTTGACTATTCAGGGTATTTTGCGTTTTCATAAAAGTTAAAAAAAAATCTATTTCAGTGAATAACGCCATTGGTATTTTGGTAGAAATTGCATTAAATATTTAGATTATTTTGAGTAGTATAGACATTTTAATATTTATTCCTACAATTGCTGAACATGGGATATTTTTTATTTAATTATGTGTTCTTTAACTTCTTTCATCCATGTTTTATAGATTTTAAAGTAGAACGCCTTCACCTCTTTAGTTAAATCCTGTATAATTCCAGTTATATAGTATCTTCCAAAAAGATGCTATATAATTTCAATCTTCTTAATTACTGCATAATTTTGTTGAAAAGTTATGCATGTACATTCATCAGGGATACTGGCCTGTAGTTTTTTGTTGTGTTCATGTCTGGTTTTGGTATCTGGGCAATACTGGCCTTGTAGAATGAGTATGGAAGTATTCTCTTCAATATTTTGGAAAAATTTCAGAAAAATTGGTATTTTTAAAAAAAGTTTGGTAGAAGTTAGCAGTGAAAACATCTGAATTTTTATTATTGATTCAATTTCCTTACTTATTGGTCTGTTCAGGCCAGATTTCATTTTTTTTAAGAACTCAATTTTGGTAGGTTGTATATATCCAGTCATTAATTCATTTCTTCTAGGCTATCTAATTTGTTGACATTATTGTTAGTAATAGTCTCTTACAATCCTTTGTATTTTTGTGGTATCAATTGTAATGTCATTTTTGATCTCTGATTTTATTTTTTGAGTCTTCTCTCTGTTTAAAATTTAATCTTGCTAACTGATTGACAATTTTGCTTAATTTTCAGAAACTATCTCTTTTTTTGGTCTTTTGTATTGTTTTTCTAGTCTCTATTTTATTTATTTCTGCTCTTTTATTATTTCTTTACTTCTACAAATTTTGGGTTGAGTTTGTTCTTTCTAGTTCTTGAGGTGAAATGTTAGGTTGTTTAGAGAACTTCCTTGTTTTCAGATACAGACATCTATTACTATAAACTTCCCTCTTTCAACTGCTTTTGCTGTATCCCATAGATTTTGATACATTGTGTGTTCATTTTTGTTTGTTTAAAGAAATTTTAAAAATTTTTATTTTTATTTCACTATTGACCAATTGGTTATTCAGCAGCATATTGTTTAATTTTCAGGTATTTTTAATATTTCCAAAATTTCTCCTGTTGGTCATTTCTAGTTTATGCCGATGTCAACTGGGGAAAGTGACGAGACAAGTCTCAATCATTTTCGGAGATTTATTTGCCAAAGTTAAGAACGCGCCTGGGAGACAGGTCTATGCTTTTCTCCGAAGATGATTTTTGAGGGCTCCAAATTTAAAGGGGAAAGGGTAGGATATTGAGAAGCACACAGTTTTCATATAAACAAAGGGGCAGAGGAAAATGTGGGAAATCCGCATTTTACATATGATAACACAAACAAAATGGGGTAGGGGAACAATTAGATATGGCTTTGTTTCTGGTGGGAAGGGGGTGACTGCACCTGTAAAGATAAGCTATCAATTTGCATTGTCATGGACAGCTCACTAGGAATTTACTTGTGGGCGAAATATGGAGGAGGCATGTAGCCTTTCATCTTCTGGTGATCTTATTTGGGAATCAAAACGGGAGGCAGGTTTTCATGGCCCAGTTCCCAGCTTGACTTTTCCCTTTGGCTAAATGAGTTCGGGGGTCCCAAAATTTAATTTCCTTCCATACCATTATATTCAGAAAAATCTACTGTATATTTTCAGTCTTCTTAAATTTGTTACAACTTGTTTTGTGGCCTTACATATGATGTATTTTGAAGAATGTTCCATATGAAGTTGAAAATAATGTATATTATGCAACTGTAGGATGAAGTGTTCTATAAATATCTGTTAGATCCATTACGTCTAGGCTGCTATTTAAATTCAGTGTTTCTTTGTTAATTTTCTATGTGGATGATCTATACATTACTAATGAACTCCAGCTTTTGTTTTTCTTTATAGCTCCTTCATTTCTGAAGGGCAGCTTCATTGGGCACAGCTTTACCAGTATGCACATTTTTTTTCCTCAGTGCCTTGAATATATCATTCAACTGTCTCCTGGGCTGTAAGGTTTCCCCTGACAAGTCTCCTACTAGACATACTGAAACTCTCTTCCATATCATTTGTCTCCTTTCTCTTGATGCTTTCATGTTTTTTTCTTTGTCTTTAATCTTTGAAAGTGTGATTACAATATGTCATGGGGGTAGTTTTCTTTGGATTGAATGTGATTAGAATTCTATTAACTTTTTGTACCTAGATATTTATATCTTCCTCCAGATTTGGAAAGTTTTCTGCCATTATCTCTTTAAATAAGTTTTTTATCCCTTTATCTTTCTCAGTTGTCTTTTAAATGCCAGTGATGCATCAATTTCGTCTTTTGGTGATGTCACACACTCTCATAAGCTTTCTTTTTTCCCTTTAAATCTTTTTTTTTTCTTCTCTGTCTGTATATTTTCAAATAACTTCTCATTAAGTTGACAGTTTCTTTCTTCTGCTTGATCAACTTGTTACCAGTGGCAGGTAACTGAGTTACCACCAGCGAATCTGTATGGGTCTGCAGCAACCTCAGTTCCTGCCTCCTCAGAAGAAAGAATTGGACAGTGGGGCATAAGGCAGAAGGAGAGACTGAGACAAGTTTTAGATCAGGAGTAAAAGTTTCAAAAGTTCTAAGCAGAAACGAAGGAAGGTACACTTGGGAGAGGGCCAAGCGGGCAACTTGAAAGCGAAATATGTAGTTTGACTTTTGACTTAGGGTTTTATATGTTGGCATACTTCCAGGGTCTTGCATCCTTTCTGCCCTAAACCTTCCCTTCGGGTGCGCTGTCTGCACACACAGCGGCCTGCTAGTACTTGGGATGGGAGCATGTGCAGTGTGTTTACTGGAATTGTATACATGCCCACTTAACACATTCTTTCCTTACCAGCTGAATGCTCCTAGAAGGTCATTATCAGTTAAATTTCACTATTTTGCCTGTAATGCACATGCTTGAACTCACTTGTCCAATTCCTGCGATCTTAACAGGAAGCTGCTGATCTCCAGTTTCAGGATTTTCTATCTATAGGGAGACTACCTTTCCCTGGCGCTGGCTATGACCAATTATTATTTTAGAGAGACAGTTAACAACCACCTGATCATCACCTCATGGTCACCTGACATTCCCAATCAGGCAGAGCCCTCTCCTGCCCTGCTCATGTTTGACTAACTACCCATTGTAACATTTCTTGCATCAAGAGTCCAAGACTCCAATTATTTGGGGAAAATTCATAAAGGTCAGTCTCCTGTAACTGCTTTCTGCTGACAGAGGGTCAGTGGTCATGGTTCTGTGAATCTTGGCCTCTTGCTAGCTGTTGAGGCAGGAGGGTGTCTCTATATGTTGGTGAAAGCGGTATCCAGCTAGGTCCAAAGGATACAGAGGCAGGATTTCACCTCTGTTATGTCCCACTGATGGGCTGTCTAGGGGTCCTCTGTAGAAGGGTGAATCAAAGATTGAGAAGACATTATCCTTCACTGAGAATCATCTGGAGCTTGATGGTCTGAAGGCAAAAGGAGAAAACTCAGGTTATTATAAGACTTAAAACAAAATAAGGTGATGAGGACAACTCCAAAAAAATCCTGAGGCTGCCGACATGCCCAGGCAACTCATGGCTATAGTCATGCCTGCTAAGATAAATCTCTTTTCTTTACAACCTTCTTTAGCAGAAATACCTCTTTACCTATATAACCTTTGAATTAAACAAGTAATTTCCCCTTCTCTTAGAAAGTTAAGGTTTGTACTGCATGTTGCTGTGCAAGTCCTGTGAGGAGGGAGCAGAGAAGTTTAGCTATATAATGTAGAAGTTATTGCCCTTTAAAAGATTGCTCAGTTAGAGTTTTGCAGGGCTTGCCTGAATAAGTGTGGGCTATTTCTAAATCCCTGATGAAATTATTGGTTAAATATATAGATAGCTTTCCCAAAAGAAATAGAGCTATTAGAAGGAAAGATGTATTCAGGGGTTGGGTAAATGTTAAGGAGGCACCCATCTTGGAAAGTATTTTACCCCAAAGACGTGTGCGTTATTTAGATATACTAGGGACTGATCACAGAATGGTAATTGGTCCCTTAAGTAATATAAAGGGGTGTGGGCCAGGCGCGGTGGCTCACGCTTGTAATCCCAGCACTTTGGGAGGCCAAGGCGGGCGAATCACAAGGTCAGGAGATCGAGACCACGGTGAAACCCCGTCTCTACTAAAAATACAAAAAATTAGCCGAGCGTGGTGGCGGGCACCTGTAGTCCCAGCTACTCGGAGAGGCTGAGGCAGGAGAATGGCGTGAACCCGGGAGGCGGAGCTTGCAGTGAGCTGAGATTGTGCCACTGCACTCCAGCCTGGGCGACAGAGCGAGACTCCGTCTCAAAAAGAAAAAAAAAAAAAAAAAGGAAAAAAAAAAATATATATATATATAAAGGGGTGTGAATTATTTCTTTTGGAGGGAAGGGATGCCATTTGCCCTAATTACCCAACAGGATTTGGAGGGGGTTTGTTCAGACAAGGAGATTAGCACAGAGCAGGCAGCTCTTAGAAGGGAAATTTATAATTTTACTCACACCTCCAGAGTGGTCCATAGCTTTGTACTATTGATGACAATGTCTGATTTGGAAACCAGCTGGAGCAGAGAGCCCCTTCAGCCCAAGGCCATCAGGGGTTGGGATTCTTCTCAGGGACCCTTTGGCCCTCAAGGCAGTCTCGTTTCCAGTGGCTGTGCTTGCGGCAGAGAGGATAAGCCATGGGAGGCATTTTCCCATTTATCCCATTGGGGCGTAGTTTGCCTTCCAGTGGCCTGGATTCCTGTACCAATGGCATTTACCTGGAGGAGTGTCCTTAGGGCAACTTGAAGGGGGCTGGTGGGCTTGCAGAGCAGCCAATAGTTGAGCCTGCCTCCTTTCCCTGGGTTTCTCCTTTTCCTTAGCCCTCTACTCATTTTGCTGTTGGTTTAAAAAGACTGAAAAGGCTAACCAAGGAACTCCTGCCCTGGGTCCCAAGGCTGACTTTTGTAACTTCCTCCCAGGTCATTTTTAAGCCAAACAGTATTACAAAGGAAAACTAGTTTTTTAAGGTTTGGGGAAATCAAACTTTTCCCAGTTTTGGGGAAGCATCCAAGGGGCACGTCCTATGTTATGGAGATGTGATTACCCATCTGTGAAGAGAGAACAGAGCAGAAAAAGGAAAAGAGTAAAAGAAAGCTTTCCCTCTACTTGACTACTATCATGATGGGCATCCCCCATCATTCTTTGGGTTCTGGAATAAACCAGTCTTACTGTGTACCCTTGGTACCATCTCATCACAATTTCCCACTTCAGAATAGATGAGATGCTGGAGTGAAGAGTTGGACCCCTGTTCATCCTTAGGGTTCCAGAATAACTGGTCTTACCATGTACCCCTAATGTTTCATCTCTGTTCTAATGGTAATCTGTTAGCCTGGGACCAACCTACGTCTTTGTCTTATGAGTCTCTTGCACCTGCGTCCTTGGGCTGGCCTATATCCTTGTCTCCATGACTTTAGAGTGACTCTCATCAACAGCATTTATGCAATAAAATGATTATCTCTTTTCTCAGATCTCAATTTCCCACATTCCTTAAGTAGATGAGAATTCTGTTTTTCAGCTAACTGCCACAAGGGGGCTGGACTGCCCTCTAGCTCCCTTTGAATATGACCTTGAAGGTCTTGATGCAGATTGAGAAGGGCATGCAAGTAATTACAGAAATGGAGGCTACAGGAGGAAGTGGAAGGAAGGAAAAGGAATACTCGTGGAAAGACTTCATACGTTCACAAAAACAGCAGCCCTTGGATTCGAGAGGGCAAAATGGTAAGCTCCAGAGGACTTGGGGCTTGAGATAAGAGTTCACAAATGGCAAAGGAAGAATTTTTTGTTATCCAAAGGTATGCTAACTCAAAAAAAAAAGGGTGGGATCCTTAAAAGGCCAGAGTGAGGCCTTATGCAGGCAAACAAACTACTTCAAAAGCCAATAGAAAACTTGGCTCTGTGTAATAGCAGGAAGAAAAAGCATATGTTAAGTCATAAGTTGCTGACAGAGATGGAGTTCCAATTAGTGTCTGCCTGGGCAGTGTACTAGCACACAGACAGGTGAAGGGTTGGAGGTCATCTGAGCTGGTAGGGTAAAAACAAATATAAATCTCAGGGATGTCTGCAAGGGAGCCCATGTCTTTCCTCCACACAAATGGAGTAAAAGTCATGGGCATACAAATAAAAGAGAGTGTGTGTTTAAGAAGTCATGTGGTATGTGAAATGAAAGCAAAGAGGCAGATTTGCCGCCAAGGTGGACAGTCTGGTGGGTACACAAGGCCATTTCAGAACACACAGAGAGAAAGATAGAAGAATAGGCAGTATGGGTTCTTGGGAAAGAGCCGATTTTAGTTGAAAAAGCAGTGGAAACCCTAGACATTGTATGATTTTAGGCTTTAGCCCTACCGCTCTCATGAGCCTCCTGTCCAGGAGAGCAATTAGTGCCTCAGTTCTAATTCCAGGGTCCTTCCCACCTCTGTGAGTCACCTATCAGGGTAAGCTGAGAGATTATCTGGGAGGAGCAGAGTCACTTATGACTAAGAGATTATTCTGGGGATTGGGTAGTAAGTAGGAGAAGAAAACCGTGTATAGATGTCAAACACCTCCAGCTGAAGAAGGTAAGGCATAGAGACGAGGCACTAGGGAATGTGTCTGAGTCAATGTGTCTGAGTCATGCAGTACCAAAGTATGTTGGTGGTGAAAGTTATCCAAGTCACACGGCACCAAAATATGTTAGGGCGGTGAATCCACGTAAGTCTGCAGCAACCTCAATTCTTGCCTCCTCAGAAGAAAGAATTTGACTGAGGGGCATAAGGCAGAAGAAGAGACCGAGGCAAGTTTTACAGCAAGAGAGAAAGTTTGTTAAAAAGCTTTAGAGCTGAAACAAAGGAAGGAAAGTACATTTGAAAGATGGCCAAGCAGACAACTTAAAAGACAAGTGCATGGTTTGACCTTTTGACTTGGGATTTTACGTGTTGGCATACTTCTAGGGTCTTGTGTCCCTTCTCCCCTGATTCTTCACTTGGGGTGGGCTGTGCACATGCACAGTGGCCTGCTTGGGAGGGGAGCATGCACAGTTCATTTACTGGAAGTTTACTCATGCTCGCTTGAGGTGTTCTTTTTACTGGGGGAATGTCCCTGGAAGGTCATATATCATTTAACAGTTAAACTCTACCATTTTGTCTCTTAATGCACATGCTTGAGCCCAGTCACTCAACTCCTGAGATCTTTTCAGGAAGTTGCTGATAACCAGTTTCAGGATTTTCTGTCCATAGGGAGTCTGCCTTTCCTTGGCTCTGGCTGCAACCAATCATTATTTTAGAGACACAGTGTAACAACTGCCTGACAATTACCTGATGGTCACCTGACATTCCTGATGGGGTGGGTTGGGGAGCCCTCCCCTGCCCTGCTCATGCCTGACTAGCTATCTACTGTAACAATTTGTTTCATGTCTGACTAGCTACCTACTGTAACAAATTATTCTGTCAATGTTCTCTCTTGCATTTTTATTTTGTTGATTGTTTTTCAGCTTTAGGATTTCTGCTTGAGTTTATATTATTTCAATCTCTCTGTTAAATTTCTTTAATAAATTTCTTAATTATTTTTCTGTGCTTTCTCAAAGTTTCTTGAGCTTCCTTCTTGAGCTTCCTTATAATTGCTATTCTGAATTCTTTGTTAGGCACTATATATATAATATATGGTATTATATAGATATTATATAGATAATATATATTATCTATATAATATATATATTATGGCCCTATAATATAATATAGATACATATTATCTATATATAATATAGACAAACACAAATAGATAAGTCACAGAATCATGGAAAGTATTTATAAAGCTTCGCGATAAAGGTTTCATATATATATATATATATATATATATATATGACATATATATAATGGTATTGAGCGCGTTTCTATTTATTTGCGCATAAGCCATTTGGATATGTATTTGACTGCATCACAAATAGCAAAAAGACACACTAATGAAAACTTTGCACAAAAATCTTGAACAGGCATTTTACAAAGGAAAATATCCAAATGGCTTATGCACAAATAAAAATGTGCTCCATATGATTAGTTATCAGGGAAATACAATTTAAAACTACAATTGAATACCACTACATGTCTACCAGTATGTCTAAAATTAATAAGATTAAACACAAATTTTATTAAGAATTTCTAGATCCTGGAACACTCATACCTTGTTGGAGGAGTATTATGGTGACTTGTAGCCAGCAATATCACACATACATACCCAAATAAATGAAAATATGTGTACACTAAAGAGTATGTCCATCAATAGAATAACTGATAAGTTGTGATATTTCCCTACAATGAAATATTATTCAGTAATAAAAAAGAATAAAATAGCATTTTATGCACGAGCATGGAAAATTTGCATATTTTCCTTGTAAAATGCTTGTTCAAGCTTTTTGAGCAAACTTTTCATTGATTTGTCTTTTTGCTATTTGTGATGCAGTTATTTATACATTATGAATATAAGACCTTTACCAGAAATACTTATGCATACTTTCTATGATTCTGTGACTTGCCTATTCATATTTTTATTGTCTTTTGTTGGCAAGTTTTCAGTTTTAATGAGGCCCATTTTATTATAACATTATTTTACAGTTATTACTTTCTTAAAAGGATTACGCTAAATTAGAGAAGGCAAACACACAAGAGTACAGGCTGTATAATTCCATTTATTTGTAATTTCAAAACAACCAAAACTAATCCATAGCAAACAAAATCAAAACAGTGTTTTCCGGAGTAAGCGTATTGATTAACAAGAAAGAGGTACATGGTCTCTTTTTTGGAAGCCTGAATAGCTTACCTTTTGATAAGAGTGTGGGGACAGGCTGTACGCAATTCTCAAAACTCATGAAACTGTAATCTAAAGATCTACTCATTTAATTGCATGTAAATGATTCCTCAGTGAAAAAAATATCTTTTAACATGTGTAGAAAAAATGTCAATAGTAGTTACTGTAAATATTAAGTAGAAAATCCATATTTCTATGATTTGATTCATTTTTATTTGTAATTTTTCTCAGAATTTTGTTTTATAACGTAAACATAAAAAAAGCTTATTTAGTTTATTTCTATTTTTAATTGACAGATAAAATTTTTATACAGGTGGCCCTTGGGCAACATGGGTTCGAACCCCATGGGTTCATTTATATGCATATTTTTTTCAATAAATGTATTAAAAAATGTTTTGGAGATTTGCAACAATTTGAAAATCTTGCAGACAAACCACATAGTGTAGAAATATTTTTTTAATTAAGAAAAAGCAGCCGGGCGTGGTGGCTCACGCTTGAAATCCCAGCACTTTGGGAGGCCGAGGCGGGCGGATCACAAGGTCAGGAGATCGAGACTACAGTGAAACCCCGTCTCTACTAAAAATACAAAAAATTAGCCAGGCGTGGTGGCAGGCGCCTGTAGTCCCAGCTACTCGGAGAGGCTGAGGCAGGAGAATGGCGTGAACCCAGGAGGTGGAGCTTGCAGTGAGCCGAGATTGCGCCACTGCACTCCAGCCTGGGCGACAGAGCGAGACTCCATCTCAAAAAAAAAAAAAGGAAAAAAAAGAAAAAGCTAGGTATGTCATGAATGCATACAATATGTGTAGCCGCTAGCCTGGTTTATAATTTATTAGCATAAATATATACATATATCTATTATAAAAAGTTAGAATTTATCAAAACATGCACAAAACATTTACAGAGTGTATGGTTGAGAAATATGTTACCAAATATAAAGAGACAGTATTAAATCATATAAAATTAACTTCAGTACATACTGTACTACTATAATAATTTCTTAGCCACCTCTTGTTGCTATTACAGTGAGCTCAAATGTTGTGTATATTCCTTTAAAATTCCATGTGATATTAATCATCTCCCTGTGAGCACAGTTAATTTTGTATATGATGTGATGTGGTTCTAAACTCATTCTTCCATGTGCGGATGTGCAGATATCCAGTTTTCTCAATGCCACTTATTGAAGAGACTGTCATTTCCCAAAATCAATTGATGGTAGATGCATGGATTTATTTCTGGGCTGTGTATTTTGTTCCATTGCTTTAAGTGTCTGTTTTTATGCAAGTACTGTGCTGTTTTGATTAATATAGCTTTGTAGTGTATTTGGAAGTCTGCTAGCGTGATACCTCCAGCTCTGTTCCAATGACTTCAGGATTATTTGGGTTAATCAGGGCTTTTGTGCTTCCATAAGAAATTTAGGATTTTTTTTATATTTTTGTGGAAAATGTCATTGGAATTTTGATAAGGATTGCATTGAATCTATAGATTGCTTTGGATTTTATGGATATTTTAGCAACATTAAATTTTTCAGCCGATAAACACAAGATATCTTTATTTGTGTTTTCTTCAATTTCTTGTATTAATGTCTTACAGTTTTCATTGTATAAATCTTTCACCTTCTTCATTAAGTTTGTTCCTAAGTATTTAAATTTTCTGTAGCTACTGTAAATGGAATTATTTCTTGATTTTGTTTTTAGATAGTTAATTCTTAGTGTATAGAAACACTATTGGTTTTCGTATGTTGATTTGGTATCATGGAACTTTGCTAAATTCATGTATTTATGAATTCTAACAGTTGTTTTGGTGGGATCTTTGGAGTTTGTATATTTAAGATCCTATTATCTGTAAATTGGGATAATTTAACTTCTTCCTTTCCAATTTTATGCCCTTTATTTCTTTCTATTGCCTAATTGCTTGGCTGGAGCATAAAAAGTATGAAAAATATTTTGATAAGCTGAAAAATTTATCATTGAAAAAGATGTTTGAGATCCTGTAGTCTGCCTCTTGAATTTACACATGAATAACTTAGATCCAGAAGAGAACAATAGCTTTCTTAATATTGTACAAGTGACTGATAGCAACCAAAACTTACAATCCCACTCTCATTTAGGGTCTTACAGACTTTATACTAACTGAAGCTTTTTGAGTGAAACAATAAGCCACTAGAGGGTTATAAGCAGAGAAGTGATGTAAACCAATTTATATTTTTAAATAATTACCTTTTTTCTGGGTAAGAATATAGCATGGAACATTAAATAAGTAGAAGTAGAGAGACATTTGAGGAAATTATTATAGTGAGAGTTGGTGGTGTCTTGAATCAGAGAGGAAGCAATCAACATGGTGAGAAGTAGACACATTTCAGATGTATTTTAAAGGTAGAGCCAACACCATTTCCTTTCAGATTGGATATGGTGCATGTAAAAGAGAAGCATAAAACATGACTCCAAATGATTTGTCCTGAGAGACTAGAGAGATGAGCTAGCCATGAAATAACTTGGAAAACCTGAGGGTGACATAGTTTTGTTTTGTTTTGAGGGAGTTTGGGAGGGATACTTGTTATTGTCTGTGTTTTTTATTTTAGCTATCCTGATGTTGTGGCATGGTTCTGATTTGTGTTTCTCTTTTTTTTTTTTTATACTTTAAGTTTTAGGATACATGCGCACAATGTGCAGGTTTGTTACATATGTATCCATGTGCCATGTTGGTGTGCTGCACCCATTAACTCATCATTTAGCATTAGGTATATCTCCTAATGCTGTCCCTCCCCCCTCCTGCCACCCCACAACAGTCCCTGGAGTGTAATGTTCCCCTTCCTGTGTCCATGTGTTCTCATTGTTCAATTCCCACCTATGAGTGAGAACATGCAGTGTTTGGTTTTTTGTCCTTGTGATAGTTTACTGAGAATGATGGTTTCCAGTTTCATCCATGTCCCTACAAAGGACATGAACTCATCATTTTTTATGGCTGCATAGTATTCCATGGTGTATATGTGCCACATTTTCTTAATCCAATCTATCGTTGGACATTTGGGTTCGTTCCAAGTCTTTGCTATTGTGAATAGTGCCGCAATAAACAAAAGTGTGCATGTGTCTTTATAGCAGCATGATGTATAGTCCTTTGGGTATATACCCAGTAATGGGATGGCTGGGTCAAATGGTATTTCTAGTTCTAGATCCCTGAGGAATCGCCACACTGACTTCCACAATGGTTGAACTAGTTTACAGTCCCACCAACAGTGTAAAAGTGTTCCTATTTCTCCACATCCTCTCCAGCACCTGTTGTTTCCTGACTTTTTACTGATGGCCATTCTAACTGGTGTGAGATGATATCTCACTGTGGTTTTGATTTGCATTTCTCTGATGGCCAGTGATGATGAGCATTTCTTCATGTGTTTTTTGGCTGCATAAATGTCTTCTTTTGAGAAGTCTCTGTTCATGTCCTTCGCCCACTTGTTGATGGAGTTGTTTGTTTTTTTCTTGTAAATTTGTTTGAGTTCATTGTAGATTCTGGATATTAGCCCTTTGTCAGATGAGTAGGTTGTGAAAATTTTCTCCCATTTTGTAGGTTGCCTGTTCACTCTGATGGTAGTTTCTTTTGCTGTGCAGAAGCTCTTTAGTTTAATTAGATCCCATTTGTCAATTTTGGCTTCTGTTGCCATTGCTTTTGGTGTTTTAGACATGAAGTCCTTGCCCAGGCCTATGTCCTGAATGGTATTGCCTAGGTTTTCTTCTAGGGTTTTTATGGTTTTAGGTCTAACATGTAAGTCTTCAATCCATCTTGAATTAATTTTTGTATAAGGTGTAAGGAAGGGATCCAGTTTCAGCTTTCTACATATGGCTAGCCAGTTTTCCCAGTACCATGTATTAAATAGGGAATCCTTTTCCCATAGCTTGTTTTAGTCAGGTTTGTCAAAGATCAGATAGTTGTAGATATGTGGCATTATTTCTGAGGGCTCTGTTCTGTTCCATTGATCTATGTCTCTGTTGTGGTACCAGTACCATGCTGTTTTGGTTACTGTAGCCTTGTAGTATAGTTTGAAGTCAGGTAGCATGATGCCTCCAGCTTTGTTCTTTTGGCTTAGGATTGACTTGGCGATGCAGGCTCTTTTTTGTTTCCATATGAACTTTAGATTTTTTCCAATTCTGTGAAGAAAGTCATTGGTAGCTTGATGAGGATGGCATTGAATCTATAAATTACCTTGGGCAGTATGGCCATTTTCACGATATTGATTCTTCCAACCCATGAGCATGGAATGTTCTTCCATTTGTTTGTATCATCTTTTATTTCATTGAGCAGTGGTTTGTAGTTCTCCTTGAAAAGGTCCTTCACATCCCTTGTAAGTTGGATTCCTAGGTATTTTATTCTCTTTGAAGCAATTGTGAATGGGAGTTCACTCTTGATTTGGCTCTCTGTTTGTCTGTTATTGGTGTATAAGAATGCTTGTGATTTTTGTACATTGATTTTGTATCCTGAGACTTTGCTGAAGTTGCTTATCAGCTTAAGGAGGTTTTGGGCTGAGTCAGTGGGGATTTCTAGATATATAATCATGTCATCTGCAAACAGGGACAATTTGACTTCCTCTTTTCCTAATTAAATACCCTTTATTTCCTTCTCCTGCCTGATTGCCCTGGCCAGAACTTCCAACACTATGTTGAATAGGAGTGGTGAGAGAGGGCATCCCTGTCTTGTGCCAGTTTTGAAAGGGAATGCTTCCAGTTTTTGCCCATTCAGTTTGATATTGGCTGTGGGTTTATCATAGATAGCTCTTATTATTTTGAGACATATCCCATCAATACCTAATTTATTGAGAGTTTTTAGCATGAAGGATTGTTGAATTTTGTCAAAGGCCTTTTCTGCATCTATTGAGATAATCATGTGGTTTTTGTCTTTGGTTCTGTTTATATGCTGGATTACATTTATTGATTTGCGTATGTTGAACCAGCCTTGCATTCCAGGGATGAAGCCCACTTGATCATGGTGGATAAGCTTTTTGATGTGCTGCTGGATTCGGTTTGCCAGTATTTTATTGAGTATTTTTGCATCAATGTTCATCAAGGATATTGGTCTGAAATTCTCTTTTTTGGTTGTGTCTCTGCCAGGCTTTGGTATCAGGATGATGCTGGCCTCATAAAATGTGTTAGGGAGGATTCCCTCTTTTTCTATTGATTGGAATAGTTTCAGAAGGAATGGTACCATTCCTCCTTGTACCTCTGGTAGAATTCGGCTGTGAATCCATCAGGTCCTGAACTCTTTTCGGTTGGTAAGCTATTGATTATTGCCACAATTTCAGAACCTGTTATTGGTCTATTCAGAGATTCAACTTCTTCCTTGTTTAGTCTTGGGAGGGTGTATTTGTCGAGTAGCTTATCCATTTCTTTGTGTTTCTTAATTATTAATGATGTTGAACATCTTTTCTCATGCTAATTGAGGAATCAGTTAACCATGTTAAGCCCAAATTTTCTATTAAATGTTCTGATGATTTATTAAGTATGTAGTTGCATACATGAGCTTAGAGTTTAGATGATGGATCTGGTCTGGGGGTATACATTTGAAGGCCATTAGTACATTGATGATATTTAAAACTCTGAAATGTATATAAGTACTGATATAGCAAATATGGAAAGTTGATAAGTGGACCAAGGACTGAATCCTAAGCAATGCAAGTGTAAGGTCAGAGAAAAGGGATGGAACCAGCATACCTTCTCAACAAGGTATTGAGAAGGAATAGCCTATAATAGAGGATGAAAACCAAGTAGGGTCCCTCAAAACCAATTGAAGAAAGTGAAAATGCAAATAAAAACCACTTCACAACAAGTAATTAATAGGGAAAATACTGCTGATAAATCAAGTAACATGACATTGCTTATTTCTTAACTAGAAAAACTGGGGTCTTTAGTGTGAGCACAAATCACAACACATTCTCCCTGATGTTGACAGGAGAAAAGGATACAGACTCTAATAAAATTTCACAGTTACTATCTCACAAAAGAAGTATGTTTCTGATACCAGACAATATGTCTAATACCTACTTTTCATACAGAAGTTAGTAATTCCAAGAACATTTATTTCTCAGAATTTTTTATTAGGGGGTACATGGAGAAAAAATTTAAAAAACAAAAATTATTTACATTTCTAGTTTAATGATTGCTATGTGCTCTCATACACTATTCCTTTATTGACACATACTTTAATGTAATTCTCCAATAATTTAGTTGAAAGATAATTCATATGTGACAAAATTTACCATTTAAATGCAAAATCCAGCAGTTTTTAATACATTCACAAAATTGCACAATGATCGTATCTAATCCAAGAACATTTTCCTTATCCCCCAAAGAAACCTCATGCCCATTATGAGTTGCTGCTCTTCCTCATTTGCCTAATCTTCCCACTTCCAGCCTTTGGCAACTACCAAATTTCTTATCTCTATGGATTTGCCTATGCTGAACATTTCATATGCCAGAATCATATATGTGGCATTTTGTGTCTGACTTGGTTGACTTAGCATAATGTTTTCAAGCTTTGTCCATTGTTGTAGCATATATCAGTATTCTATTCCTTTTTAATGATTGTGTAATATTCCATTTTATTTACCTGTTCATTAGTGGATGGAGTTTTTGTTTCTTTCCAACTTTTTTCCACTGGGAATAATGCAGCAATAAATACATGTGTAATTTTTGTGTGTGAGCATATGTTTTTATTTTTCTTGGATATATAACTAGGATTGGAAATGTCGGGTCATCTGCCAATGCTATGTTTAACATCTTGAGTAACTGTCAATCCATTTCTCCAGAGTGGTTACATCATTGTATGTTTCCACCAACCTCGTATAAGGTTTTTAATTTCTGTATTATCGTCCCTTTCAATACTTGTTATTGTCTTTTTTATTTTAGATATCCTGATGTTGTGGCATGGTTCTTATTTGCATTTTTTAATGATTAATGATGTTGAACATCTTTTCTCATGCTAATTGACCTTTTATATATCATCTTTTGGAGGCACCTTATTTCAAATTCTTTGCCCATTTTTAAATTAGGTTATCTGCCCTTTTATTATTGAGTAGTAAGAAATATATATATTTCTTCAGAACATATGTATATTTTCTGGGGAGTAGATATTAAACTTCATGAGATACATGATTTGCAAATATTTTATCCCGTTCTGTAAGTTTTCCTTTCACTTTCTTGATCCTGCTATTTGAAATACAAAGATTTTTAATTCTGACAAAGTCCAATTTATCTATTCTTAATTTTATTGCTTTAGCTTTAGATGTCATATCTAAGAAACCATCACCGTATGCAGTCACAAAAATATTCACTCGTTTTCCTCTAAGGTAATCATAGTTTTAGTAGTTAAATGATTTAAAGCTATTGTCACTTAATGATAGTATATTCTATGAAGACTCCAACTGCATCCTTTTGCATGTGGATATCCAGTTATTCCATCACCAGTTGTTAAAAAATACCATTTCCTCCCTGTTGAGTTGTTTTGGTACCTTTGGCAAAAATCAATTCACCACAAAGTATGGATTTACTTCTGGACACTCAATTCTATTTAATTGATCTGTTTGTCTATCTTGAGACCAGTACACACTATCTTGATTAGTATAGCTTTGTAGAAAGTTTTAAAATCAAGACTCTTTTAACTATTCTGGGTACCCTGAATATCCATATGAATTTTAGGATCAGCAGGGAAATTTCTGCAATAATTCCACCAGGATTTTGATAATAATTACAGTAAATCTGGAGATCAGTATAAGGAGCATTGTCATCCCAGGAATATTGTCTTCCAATTCATAAACACAGGATATTTTTCTACTTACTTAGGTTTTAGATTTCTTTCAATAGGTTTTGTAGTTTTCAGTGTATAAGTCTTGCATTTCTTTTGTTAGGTTTATTCGTAAGTATGCTCCTTTTCCTATGCTACTGTAAATGGACTCATTGTCTTAGTTTCATTTCAAATTGTTCATTGCTACTGTATATAAATACAGTTGACATTTACTCGAGTGGCTTTTACATCAATTGTTCATTACCAAAAACTAGGCAGAAACTTCTTCTTTTCTTTTAATATTTAAATAAAGGTTAGATTTAATTTAAGATCTGTATTACTTTGTTTAATTTATTTCTAATATGAAGGACACAACCTTACCTAATATTATGGGATGCCTGGCTCACTTTCTTACCAGAAAGTTGGGGGGTTTTGTTGTGTTTGTTATTGCCTTTTGAATTCTGGCAAGAAGATTAGTTATTTGTTATGAAACAAATCTGACATTTCAAATGAAGATTTCCCGTCTTTTCCAGACCTCCTTGTTTCTCATCGGAGGCAGACATAAACCCATTTTACTACAGCTGCTAATAATAGTAATGAAAATAAAAATGGGAGATGGTGCTGGTTTGGAGTGTGTGTGTGTGTGTGTGTGTGCGCGCGCGCGCGTGCATGTGTGGGTAAATACTGATAATTTTTATTTGAATATCACTAACAATTGTCAATCTGAAATTCTAACAGATTTTTTTCCAGTAAGCTACTAAGAATGTGGCTGATTTTGAGAAAAGATATATTTTCTGAATCAATTGTCCTTTAAACAATGTCTAGGTGGATAGACGAAGAATGTGTTTTTTTTTTTTTAAACTCCAGTACACAGTAATGGACTCATTAATTTTGATGGATTACAGAAGACAGCTAAAAACAAAATAAAACTTATTTTTCTGTTACAAGAAGCTACTGAAATTTTTCTCTCGGACTACTTTAATTGTGTGTGTGTGTGTGTGTGTGTGTGTGGAGTGTGATTTGCTGCTAACTCCTCGCAACACGTTGGATGTGGTCCAACATAACCAATCAAATCAACGCAACTCAGACTGCCATCACAGGACATGACAAGAAATTCTGCTGTCCTTTAGGATGCAATTACCCTGCTGGTTGCTGCAGAGAATGACCTCCTTTACTCTGGTAATTATTGAATCCAGACCTAATGTCTGGTCTCATTTCAAGGCCCTGTCTGCAATGTCTATCCCAAGGCCAAGTACAGTAGGCAGTGAACCACCACAGCTGCCAAAAATTAGTACTTTGAAGAGCATCTTTGCCAGGAGATTATCATGCCTGTTCCCGTTAGAATCAACGTTGCTTTTTCTGGCTCATTTAATGTAAAATGCAGTTCAGTTTCAAAGATAAGTACTTTAATTCACAAATGGTTGACAGCACTAGGATTAGTGTAGGCTATGAACTTAAAAATAGTTTGGGTCTGATTACATGAATTTCTGCACTGAGAAATATTTAACAGGATAGGAACTGATTAGAGGATATTAATATTTGGCTTTATCAGCTCAGGAATAAAGACACACTGAAGGTATGACAATTGAGTAATGAGATTTGGAACTGAAGCCATGATCTTCTGTTTCATATTAAGAAACATTTTGAAGAAATAATGTATAGGTTTCATTAAAATTTATGCTGTGATTTATTTTATTGAACATCTGCAGTGATTTATGAGACATTATTGCAAAAAAACAAAAAAAAGGTAGTTCAGTTTTTTCTGTATTTGGCTAGAAGTTAAGTACTCTTGAGTTGAAACTTGGGGGACATGTCCTTATTAAAATGGAACTCATAAGTAATGTTTCTGTGCATTTCCTGTAATCCAAACATGCAAGAGGGAACATTTAAATGCCTAGTAATTAAAATGAAAACGTTTTATTTTACTGGCAGCCTTTTAACTTTTCAGTTCATCATATTTATAGTTATTATTAGACATCTGGAAAAATATAGTTATGCTTGCTATTTATATTACAAACTAAAGACTTTGAATCACTTTGTAGACATGATCTCATTAACACTCTCTACATCTCTCTGAGGTAAGTGCAATTACCTTCATTTTATTGAGTTTAAATTACTTTTCAAGGTGTCAAATAAAATTGTGGCAGAATATGGGAAAAAAAATCAAGGTCTCTCAGTGTCCACTCAAATGGTAAATTCTGTTCAATAAAATCAGAAAAAAAAAATCTAGTTTTAAGTGGACAGGGCATAATTTTCTACACATAGTCATTTGATGTAGCTATATGAGACATAACGTTTTGTAGTTATGCCATCTCCAGTATAATTTATCAGCCTGACCCAAATTCTAATGTATTTGTCAAACCAGTATTTTATGTAATGACATTATGCTAAGTTTTCTGGAAGAAAGTTTTACACCGAGGTGAAAATGAAACTCACTTTCCCTGTAAATGCTGATTTTACTCATTAAAAAAGCTGTCATTGCCTTTCTAATTATTTCTAGTTTCTTCAACCTCTACCATTCAAAGTCACATTTATAATCTAGGGGTGGTTTTCAGATGATTGTTTAAAATGTGTTCTTTATAAGTTAGGGAAAGGAAAGAAAGATTATCAGTGTTTATCTTGTAGGTTTACTGAATTTAGTATCACATTTTTTGTCCCTAATCTAAATGTTTCCTGTTCCTAGACTTTTATAAATGCTGAGTACTTAGACTGACATTTTTTATGTCTAACTTTGCTTCCAGACTTTCAAATGTAAGGGATTACAACAAATCCTGTTTTTTATTTTATTTTATTTTATTTATTTATTTATTTTTATTTTTATTTTATTATTTTATCTTATTTTATTTTATTTTATTGAGATGGAGTCTCACTCTGTCCCTGAGGCTGGAGTGCAGTGGCGTGATCTCAGCTCACTGCAACCTCTGCCGCCCTGGTTCAAGCGATTCTCCTGCCTCAAGCGATTCTCCTGCCTCAGCCTCCTGAGTAGCTGAGATTACAGGCATGCACCACCACGTCCGGCTAATTTTTGTATTTTTAGTAGAGATGGGGTTTCAACATGTTGGTCAGGCTGACCTCGAACTCCTGAACTCATGATCCGCCCACCTCAGCCTCTCAAAGTGCTGGGATTACAGGCGTGAGCCACTGTGCCCGGCTGTTTTTATTTTTAAAACACATATGTAGCCAATTAATTTTCTACAAGAACGCTGAGACAATTCAATGGGACAAGAATAGTTTTTTCAACATGATAATGATAAAATTGGATATCCAAATGTAAAAGAATGAAGTTGGACCCTTGTCTTACACCACAGAGAAAATTAACTAAAACTAGATCATAAACCTAAACTTAAGAGCTAACACAAAACTTTCAGAAGAAAGTTAACACAAAACTTTCATGCTTGCATTTGGCTATATTTTTTTGTAATGATTACATCAAAAGCATAGTCAATGAAAGAAAAATATGAAGCTGCACTTCATCAAAATCTAAAAGAACTTTTGTATATCAAATACCGTTATTGACAGAGTAAAAAGTCAACCAACAGAATGAGAGAAAATACATGCAAATCATTTATTTGATAAAGGTTTAATATTCAGATTATAAGGAACTACTATAACTAAAAAACAAAAAGATAAACAACCCAATTAAAAATAGGCAAAGGGCTTGAATATATATTTCTATGAATAATATATACAAATGACCAATAATCACATGAAAAAATGTTCAACATCATTCATCTATAGGGAGATCAAAATCAAAACCATGATGGGTTACCAATTCACCACCGTTGGGGCAATAATAATAATAGTAATAACAATAAGAATTGATGAGGATGTGGAGAAATGGGAACTCTTACACATTACTGGTGGAAATGCAAACTGTCATAGCCACTGTAGAAAATTGTCCATTCCTCAAAAAGCTAAGCAAAATTATCATATGACCCAGCAAGTTCACTCCCAGGTATATACCCCTAAAAATTGAAGACAGGGACTCTTACAAACATGTAAATCAATGTTGATAGAAACATTCTTCAAAATAGCAAAATAGTAGAAATAATCTGTGTCTATCAACAGATGAATAGATAATAAAAATGTGGTATAATTGACACATGCTACAACATGGATGAATCTTGAAATTATGATGCTAAACAACATAAGCCAAACATAAAAACACATATTTTACAATTCCATTAATATAAAATATCTAAAGTCGGCAAATCTGCAGAGATGGGAACTAGATTGAAAGTTATCAGGGGCTAAGGGTAAAGAAGCACGGGGAGTTATTGCTTAATGGGTACAGAGTGTCTGTTTGTAGTTGTTTTGAAAAAAATAGTGATTATAGTTGCATCACATAGTGAATGTAATTAATAATACTAGATTGTAAAGTTAAAAATGGTTAAAGTGTGAAATTTTATGTGGCTTTTTTTTAACTGCATAAAACTCTTATTCTTTAGCATTTCAACCTAAACTAACTTACACAAAGTTCAAGTGAAATACGCATATTTGGTTTTAGGTTTTCCAAAATGGATAACTCTTTATTGGCTTTTATAGTTAAAACAAAGTGTTGAAAGCCTCTCCACTATTTCAACTCTCTCTAAAACATATTTAATAGTTGAAAACAACACACATTCTACTAGACAGTGTGTGGAAATTATTTAGCCAGATACCTGTTACAGATAATAGCAATTGCTAAATTTCTGTATACATGAAAATCTAAAGTTGTTCTAGGAATAATGTACACAGATCTTAGTGCCTGTTTGTGATAACTGTTTGTGATAACTGTTTTTGGCTGCTCAGAAAACTTTTCTATGAAGTTATTTGTTTTATCTTTTCAGAAAATGTAAAGTTGCATGAGGGCTGTGTTACAGTATTTTATTATTTGCAACCACAGAGGCATACCTTCTAGTTCAAGAGGCAAAACACAACTACACATATACAAATGTAAGAAAACCTCCTTATTCAAATAAGAGACATATAGTGATACTTCTTCACAATACAAATTAAAACAATTTAATTATGCAAATTCTCAGTTTAATTTCTAAAGCAAGCACTTAGAAATTTAGTAGGGGAAAACCAACGTTCTTTTTAAATGAATAATTAGCAAACAACTTATGCAGTTTATTTTAAAGATTTTTAATTTTTAATTGGAATAAAGCATAAGTTAAATATTGTAATCTAAAACTCCTATGTGTAAATGTACATATACATCCAAGTCAAAATTTCCATTAAACAATTAGTAGTACTTCTATATGTGAGGTATTCATGCTTACATTATCTTTTCTAGTATATTTCCACTTCATTTAAAAAAAAAATCACAGCCTTGAGCCATTAATGGTTCTTGACTAGCAGTTGGAAAATACCAAACAAGTGAATTTCTAAAAAGGATCCATGGCATGAAGATAAACAGGGGGTGTAGTTAATGAGTGACTGGCTGTACATCCTTTTCCATCTTGATGCTAAATGGCAGTTACCACAGACTTTACAGCGATCAACTGAGCTGCTCCTTGCATCTGTACTTTCTTGTAGAAAGGAGAGATTAACCTAGATTCCTAAATACAGTCCATTTTCTGTGAAAAATAAAAGTATTATTCTAACTGGCATTTGAATTCATCAAAGGGAAATATCTTTGAAAAAATATCTTGAAAAGTGCTACAGTTAGATCTCTCACAAAGAGCCGGGATGTTAGCTAGTACTGAAGATTCAGAGAAAAGATAAAATAGCAGTGCTGCACGGTGAAACCCTGTCTCTACTAAAAATACAAAAAGAAAAAAAAATTAGCTGGGCGTGGTGGTGGGCACCTGTAGTCCCAGCTAGTCGGGAGGCTGAGGCAGGGGAATGGCGTGAACTCAGGAGGCAGAGCTTGCAGTGAGCCAAGATTGTGCCGCTGCACTCCAGCCTGGGCGACAGAGCCAGACTCTGCCTCAAACAACAACAACAAATAAATAAATTAAATAAATAAAAATAAACAGTGCTGGATGGTAAAATATGATTGCCTCCCTCCCTTCCTCCTTCCCTCCCTCCCTCCCTCCCTGCCTGCCTGCCTGCCTGCCTTCCTTCCTTCCTAGCTAGTATTGAAGATTCAGAGAACAGAGGAAATAGTAGTGGTGGTACAATGTAATTCCCTTCCTCCCTTCCTCCCTTCTTTGCTAGTACTGAAGATTCAGAAAACAGAGAAAATAGTAGTGCTGGTTGGTACAATATAATTCCTTCCCTCCCTCCCTCCGTTCCTTCCTTCCTCCCTTCTTTCCTTCCTTCTTTCCTTTCCTTTCCTTTTCCTTCCTTCCTTTCCTTTCCTTTCCTTTCCTTCTCCTTCCTTCCTTCCTTCCTTCCTTCCTTCCTTCCTTCCTTCCTTCCTTCTTTCCTTCCTTCCTCTGTGTCTCTGTGACCATGCCTTGTTCTGTTTTCCTTATTTCTTCTGTAGGGATAAAACTGGAGGGAAAAAACAAGGAGATAACATATTAAAGAAGATATTCTTTTTCTTGACTTACTGCAATATCTAGGACTTCCAATCAATATTGGATAGAAATAATGAGAGGACAGCTTTGCCTTGTTTCTAATCTGAAAAGAAAAAACATGATCTTTAACCCATTAAATATCTGTAAGTAGGCCCTATATCAGATTGATGAAGATACCTTCAACTCTTAGTTTACCGAGAGCTTTTATTATTAATAGCTGTTGAGATATAGCAAATGTTTATCTATTTTAGAATCATTATATGATATATTTGTGTCAATATGGTGGATTATGTATACTGTTTTTTTAATGTAAAAACAATCTTGCATTTTTTATATGATTCCATCTGGGTCATGATGTATTATCCTTCTTAGTTTGCTGTATTATTTGCATTTATGTTCATGAGGAGTATTGGTCTGTAGCTTTATGTTCTATTATTTTCATTGCCTGGATTTGATATTGCAGCAATATTGGCCTCACAAAATGAATTAAGTGCTTCTGCCTTTTTATGAAAAAGTTTTAAGAGTCAGTTACATTTTTGCCTTAAATATTTGGTAGAATTCATCAGAGAAATCACTGGACTCAAATTTTTATTTGGGTAAAGGTTTTTAACTATGAATTCAATTAGATATCAATAGATGTCATTCTAGGTAGTTTGTTATTTCTTCTTGAGTAAATCTTGGTAGTTTCTCTCTTTCAAGGAAATTGTAGATTTTAATTAAGTTAATACATTTACTGGAAATTAGTTATAATATTATTTTTGCCCTTTTAAAATTTAAATAAACTTTTAAGTAGTTTCATATTTACAGAAAAGTTGCAAAGATGGCACAGATAACTCTTTTATAACATGCACTATTTCTTATATTGTTAATATCTTATCTTACTATTGCATATTGTCAAAACTAGTGAAATAATATTGATACGTTGTTATTAACTGAAGTCCTTACTTTACTTGGATTTCCCTAGTTTTTTCCTAATGTCTTTTTTTTATTCTAGTGTCCCATCTAAGATACCATATTGCATTTAGTTATATCTTCTTAGGCTTCTCTAGGCTATAAGGATTTATTAGACTATTTTGTTCTTGTTGCCATTTTTGTTTTGGGGGGTACTTGTCAGGTGTTTTTTAAAATTTCCCTCAATTTATGTTTGTCTCATGTTTGACCCCTGATAAGACTGTGGTTATAGATTCTTGGGAGAAGGACAACAGAGAAAACATGCTATTCTCAACATATCATTCACAGGTACATGCTATCAACAGTATTTATCACTAATGATATAAACCTTGACCCAAGCAAAATAAGGTAGTATTTTCCAAGATCTCCCATTGTAAAGTTACTCCCACCCTTCTTTCTATACTGTACTATTCATAAAATGATCACTGAAGGTAGCCTACTGATATGATTTGGCTGTGTCCCCACCCAAATATCATCTTGATTAGTAACTCCCACAATTCCCACATGTCGTGGGATGAACCAGTGGGAGGTGATGGAATTATGGAGGCAAATCTTTACTGTTCTGTTCTCATGACACTGAATGAGTCTCATGAGATATGATGATTTTAAAAACGAGAGTTTCCCTCTGCAAGCTCTCTTTTTGCCTGCTGCCATCCATGTAAGATGTGACTTGCTTCTCCTTGCCTTCCACCATGATTGTGAGGCCTCCCCAGCCACATGGAACTGTAAGTCCATTAAACCTCTTTTTCTTCCCAGTCTTAGGTATGTCTTCATCAGCAGTGTGAAAATGGACTAATACATCTATACTTATGGGTACAAAATCATTCTCCATCTTTTTGACCCAGGAATATTTTCATAATATTTTTGAGAAGTTCTATATAGTCAATTTGTCTCTTTCCCTCTATAGGTTTAATAGAAAATTCATTTATATCAGTGTGAACTTATGCAGATTTTTTTTTTTTTTTCAGTTCAATACTACATATTGATTACATTGCTCAAGTTCTTCCAGATTTTTCTATTGGGAGTTGTTTCACTAGTTTTATTTGTCATTTTTATATACTTCTGTCATTTTAATTTTTGAGGACTTCCTTATTTGCTGGAACTACAAGATGCATAGAGTCTTAGAATTAGCCATATCTTCAAGGAGCCCCAGTTATTTTATTGAAGAATGATTTTGAAAATACAGCTTCTTATTTTTCTATATGATTTATCTTCACAGCTTATTTTGATTCTACTTTATCACTACTACTAGATTACTAATTGTACATCTTTTACTGAAATTTCTGTGGTTTACAATATGCATCTTTTATCACATTCTAATTTAAAATAATACCATATTTCTACATGTACACTGTAAGAACCTTAAAGCACACTACTTCCATTCCTTTTGCCCAACCTTTGCTATTAGGTTTAGCCATTTTGCTTCTGTAAATGTTGATAATACCATAGTATATTATTTTTGCTTTATATAATTTAATGTGTAATAATGATTTTTAAAATGGAAATAATTCTATATTTATCCATTTATTTCCTGCTGTATACATTGTTCATTATTTTGGTGGAGATTCAAATTAGCATGTGGTTTCATTTTCCTTTTGTCTGAAGAGACTCCCTTAATATTTTATGTGGTTTTTGTTCACTGAAAAAAATCATCTTACCAGAGTTTTGCCTGGAATTATGGGATCAGATGGTAATTTTATGGTTAACATTTTGAGAAACTTTGGCACTGCTATTTACACATTTGCGTTCTCACCAATAATGTATGAGGATTCCATTTTCTCCACATCCTAACCAATACTTTCTTTTTCCTTTTTTTAAATAAAATTATAACCACCATAGTGGATACAAAGTGGCACCACATTATAACTCTGATTTGCATTTACCTAATTGCTAATGATGTAGAGAATCTTGTCATGCTTGTTGGCCATTTTTATTTCTTTTCTGGAAATATGTCTATTGAAGTTCTTTATGCATTGTTTGGTTGTTTGTCTTTTTATTGGTGAGGCGTAAGTGTTCTTTAAATATTCTAGAAACTACATCCTTATCAATAACTGTTGATAGGTTTTTTATTATTAATATATTTGCAGGACTTTTTAGTTGTCATAATCTCTAAAGATGTTACTCTATTGCCGTATAGATTGCACAGTTTTTGACAAGAAGTCTGGTGTTATTTCTATGTCTCTTATTTTAGTAATACATGTCTTTTCTTCCGTTGCTCTTTCCAAGTTTTCTCTTTTCCACTTTTTTCCATAAATTTGATGTAATATGTCCTGGTACAGTGTTTTTGTTATTGTTTTTGTTTGCTGTTTTTGTAATTCTCTTGATGTTCATTTAGTTTGAGCTTCTTGGATTTACAGATTTAGTTTATAACAAATTTTGAAAATTTTCAGCCACTATTTATATAAATGTTTTTATCACTCCCCTGCCTGGCTTTCTTTTTTCTGTAATTCCAATAATATGTATGGTAGACTGTTTTATATTGTCCCACAGATCATTGCTGTTTGTTTGTTTTTTCAGTCCTTTCTCTCCATACTTTATTTTAGAACATTTGTTTCTATGTGTTCTACACACTTATTTTTTTTCTGCAACACTGTAATCTGCTTTTCTGTTCAGTTATTTTCATCTCCTACTTTATTGCTAAATATTCTATGTTTTAATTAATCTTCCACTTTTGCCTTCATTATGTTCATATTTTCCTTTAAGCTCTTAAATATGTGAAGGGCTTTATAATAACTGAGTTTTTTAACCATTCTTATCAATGAATTACAATTTCTCCACGTTCTCTTTCTGTTTGTATTTATTTATCTCCCTGTTATGGATCACATTTTCCTGCTCTGTATGCTTTATAATTTTTAATAGACGCCAGACACTGTTAATTTTACAATGTTGGCATTAGCTTTTTATTGTACTCCTTTACATAATGTTGGATTTGACATTGACATGCAGTTAAATTACTTTGAATAATATTGTTTCTTTGAATATTTTTCTTTAAACTTTATTAGAACAAATTCAGAGAAGTCTTTAGCCTAGGGCTAATTTATTCTTAATAAGGCATTGTTCTTTAAAGAACTCTAAGCAATGTTATGAGTACTTTAGATTTTTCCACTTTGGCTGGTTTTAAAATTATTTTCACACATATGTCACCTCCAAAAATTGTTCAGTTGTCTGTTTTTCAGTGGTTCTTTCTTTTTTCAAATGGGATTTTTCTTAAAAATTAACAGATTGGCAGTCAGTCACAAACTCAATAGAATCCCTCTGCAATTCACC
>NW_026652288.1:21715991-21728491 GCF_009828535.3 Hylobates moloch | reverse complement strand
CCTGACCTTTGCTCATTCATTTGGTTTTAGTTCTCTGAATCACATTGCTTTGTGCGAGTATCTTTTATCTTGCCTTTTTTACGAGCCAATCTGAATTTCTTTTTTCTTTTAGGAGGAATTTAAAATGTTGTTGTTAAATCAACATTTACATTTGTTGACATACCCGATATGTGGAGTCTAAATTATATCTTATTCTCCTGTTATTTTTCTGTGTCACACTCTTTGTGGGAATAAATGTCTTTATGTTTAACAACCTTATAAGGTATATTCGATGTATACAGAATTGAACATTTTTAAGGTGTATAATTTGATGAGTGTAGACATATGTTAACATGACAAGATAATAGACATATCCAACACCTCTCAAATTTTCATTGTGTCCCTTTTTAGAAATGTAAAGTGTTTTATTTTTAAATTTTTTTGGTAATTGATAAAAACATTTAACATGAGGCCTACTCTAACAATTTTTTTAAGTGCACAATATTGTATTGTTAACTATAGACATTATGTTATAAAGCAGATGTTTAGTACTTATTCATCTAACATAACTAAAACTTTATACTCATTGAACAACCTCTCTCTGCTTCCCCAATCCCAGCTCCTGGCAACCACTATTGTATTGTCTATGTAGGTCTATGAGTTTAAGTATTATAGATGCATCCTGAAAGTGGAATTTTGCACTATATATTCTTCTGTGACTCATTTCATTTATAATATCCTCTAGATTAATTCATGTTGTCACAAATTACAGGGTTTTCTTCTTTTGAAGGCTGAATAATATTAATATTCCACCGTATTAGCTTCATGGACTGGAATACGTAACAGCCCAGCCATCTGGGCACAGAAGGCTTGGAACAAAGCTAGTTTGGTGGGCTAGATGCTAGGGCAGCCACCAGAATGAGACCCAGTTGAGGGAGAGCAAGCTGGGTGATCCCCACAGCTGTTTGCTGGGCCAAAACACCAGGCTGTGGGTGCCATGTCAGCTGCACACCCACAGCAAACACACTGTGTGAGGAAATCCACTGTCCTTGACCTCCTATATCAACAGACCACCTACAGATGTACTCTGAAACCTGTCCTGACTTTGCCAAGCATGCTGCAGGTCTTCTGATGACCTAATTTTTGATTAGGGCTACCCCTAAACAACAGAAGAGCACAGCCCACCACAGCTCCCCTTGGGGCTAAGGAAGTGCAGATACTGTGCCAGCGATTGGAGGGGACTCCCCGAAGACCCAGAATGGACCTGGCAAGGGGGTCATTATGTACCCCTCATCTCGTCTACCACAGGGCACTGCTGCTAATGTGATGAAATACAACAGCCCTGTGACAGTTAGACCCTATTTGCTGACCATTACTCTCAGACATCATCTACTGGATCTTAGCCTGAATTACAAGACCAAAAAAATTATTCTGGTATATATCACTTGTGAAAAACCCAATCCAAGTATCTAGCCACAGATAAAGATCCCAAACAAAGCTTATTTGTTTTGGGGTGATTTCAAAGGGTGAAAGCGTTGTTTGGGATCTTTATCTGTGGCTAGATTCTTGGTTTGGGTTTTTCACAAGTGATATATACCGAAATAATATTTTTAGTCTTGTAATTCAGGCTGAGATCCAGTAGATATAAATGATCTAAATGCCCCATGTAGAAGGCATAAAGTGGCAAGCTGAATGAAAAACAAGACCCAACTGTCTGCTGTTCAGAAGAGACCCATCTCACATGTAATGAACCATCTTACACTCACCGGTTCAGAGTGAAGCGATGGAGAAAGATCTATCATTCAAATGGGAAAAAAAAAACACCAAGGGTTGCTATTCTTATATCACATAAAACAGACTTTAAGCCAACAACAGTAAAAAAGGACAAAGAAGGGCATTGCATAATGATAAAAGTTGTCATTCAATAAGAAGATTTAACTATACAGAATATATACATACCCAGGATTGGAGCACACAGATTCATGAAACAAATTCTTCTTTAGCTACGAAAAGACTTCGACAGCTGCACAAAAATAGTAGGAAGTTTTAGCACCTGACAGACTGCATTAGAAAGATCATGAAGGCAGAAACCTAACAAGTTCTAGATTTGAACTTGACTCTTGACCAATTAGACCTAATAGACATCTAAGTATATTCCACTCCCAAAACAGAATATACACTCTTCTTCTCCTCTCACAGAACATAATCTGTGATTGACCATGCTCAGTCATAAAGCAACTCTCAATAAATTTTTTTTAAAAATCAAAACCTTACAAAGCACACTCTCAAGCCATAGTGTGTGTGTGTATATATATATATATATATATATATATATAAAATACCAAGACAATGTCTCAAAACCACACAACTACAAAGAAATTAAACAACTTGCTCCTGAATGACTTTGGGCAAATAATGAAATTAAGGCAGAAGTCTAAAAATTATTTGGAATTAATGAAAACAGAGATAGAACATATCAGAATCTTTGAGATACAGCTAAAGTAGTGTTAAGAGGAATATTTATAGGGCTAAATGCCTATATCAAGAAGTTAGAAAGATCTCAAGTTAGGAATCTAGCATCACACCTAGAGCAACTAGAAAAATAAAACAGGAGAAAACCAACACCATAGCTAACAGAAGAAAAGAAATAACCAAAATCAGAAAAGAAGAAACTAAGTTCCAAAATACTACGCAAAACATCAACAAAACTGAAGTTATTTGAAAGAATAAACAAGATTGATAGACCACTAGCTAGTTTAAAAAGGAAAAGTAAAAGAGAAGGGCCAAATAAGCACAAGCAGAAATGACAAAGATGACATTTTAACTCATCCTTCAGAAATGCAAAAGATCCTTGGGCGCTATTGTGAATACCTCTTTGCACACAAATTAGACAATCTATAGAAAATGAATACATTCCTGGAAACACACAAACTTCCAAAATTAAACCAGGAAGAAATGGAAAATTTGAACAGAACAATAATGGGTTCTGAATTTACATCAGTAATAAAAAATTACTAACCAATAAAAGCCCTGGACCAGATGGAGTCTCAGCCTAATTGTACCAGATGTGTA
The DNA here is from genome assembly GCF_009828535.3 of Hylobates moloch. Lineage (NCBI taxonomy): Eukaryota > Metazoa > Chordata > Mammalia > Primates > Hylobatidae > Hylobates > Hylobates moloch. The sequence continues at coordinate 21,725,440 of NW_026652288.1, read as the reverse complement.
AAGAAGAACTGGTATCAATTCTACTGAAACTATCCCAGCAACTTCAGGGGGTCTCCTCTGTAACTAATTCTATGAATCCAGCATTATCTTAATACCAAAATCTGACAGAGACACAACAAAAAAAGAAACTTCAGCCAATATCCCTGAAGAACATTGATACAATAATCTTCAACAAAATACTAGCAAGCTGAATCCAGTAGCATATCAAAAAGTTTATTTGCTACAATCAAGTAGGCTTTATTCCTGAGATACAAGGTTGGTTCAACATATGCAAATCAATAAATGTGACTCACCACATTAACAGAATTAAAAGATTCAAAATCATATGATCATCTCAATAGATGTATAAAAAACCTTTGATAAAATCCAACATCCCTTCATTATAAAAACCCTCAACAGACTAGGCATCATAGAAACACCTGAAAATAATAAAATCTATCTATGTCAAACCCACAGTCAATGTCATACTGAATGGACAAAAGCTAGAAACATTCACCTTGAGAAGTGGAACAAGACAAGGATTCCCACTTGCACCACTCCTGTTCAACATGGCCACTCCTGGAAGTCATAGCCAAAGCAATCAGTGAAGTGAAACAAATAAAAGACATTCACATAGGGAAATAAGTGGTCAAACTATATTTGCTGATGATATTTTATACCTAGAAAATCCTAAAGACTGCCAAATGCTCTTGGAATGAATAAACTAGTAAAAATTCTGGATATAAAATCAACGTACAAAAATCAGCAGCATTTCTACAAACTAATAACATTCAAGTTGAGAGCCAAATCAAAAATACAATCCCATTTATAATGATCATAAAAAGAATAAAATAGGAGTAAATCTAACCAAGGAGGTGAAAGATCTCTACAAAGAGAACAACAAAACACTGCTGATACAAATAAAAAATGACACAAATAAAAGGAAAATTATTCCATGCTCTTGGATTGGAAGAATCAATATAATTCAAATGGTTATACTGTTAAAGCAATTTACAGATTCAGTGCTATTCATATCAAACTACCAATATCATTTTTTACAGAATTAGAAAAATCTATTCTCAAATTCATATGGAAAAAAAAGGATCCCAAATAGCCCAAGCAATTCTAAGCAAAAAGAACAAAGCTGAAGGCATCACATTGCCCAACTTCAAACTATAGTACAAGGCTACAGTAAACAGAACAGCATGGAACTGGTACATAAATAGATGCACAGACCAATGGAACAGAATAGAGAGTCCAGAAATAAACTAGCACACCTACAACCATGTGATCTTCAACAAAGTCTACAAAAATAAGCAATGGAGAAAAGACTACCTATTTAATAAATGATTCTGGGATAACTGACTAGCCATATGCCGAAGAATAAAACTGGATCCCTACCTCTCACCATATACAAAAATTAAGATGAATTAAAGACTTAAATGTGAGACCTTACACTATAAAAATCCTAGAAGAAAACCTAGGAAATACCCTTCTTAATATCAGCCTCAGTGAAGAATTTTTGGCTGTTATCAAAGGAATTGTAACAAAAACTAAAATAGACAAGTGACACCTCATTAAAGAGCTTCAGTACAGCACGATAAACTATCAAGGGAGTAATTAGACAACCTAAAGAATGCGAGAAAATATTCAGAAATTAGACATCCAACAAAAGTCCAATATCCAGAATCTTTAAGTAGCTTAAACACATAAACAAGCAAAAAATAAATAACAGTATTAAAAAGTGGGCAAAGGACATGAACAGACACTTGTCAAAAGAATGCATACAAGAAGCCAACAAATATATGAAAAAAATGTTCATCCCCACTAATCATCAGAGAAATATAAATCAAAACCACTATGAGATGCCATCTCACATCAGTCAGAATGGCTATTGCTAAAAAGTCAAAAAATAACAGATGTTGGCGAGGCTGGAGAGAAAATGGAAACACTTATACATTGTTTTATGGAATGTAAATTAGTCCAACCACTGCACAGAGGAGCTTGAAAATTTCTCAAAGAATTTAACTACCATTTGAGTCAGCAATCTCATTACTGGTTATATACCCACAGAAAAATAAATTATTCTATCAAAAAGACACATGCCACCCATATGTTCATTGCAGCACTGTTCACAATAGTAAAGACTCAAAATCTACCCATGTGCCCAAAACAGTGGACTGGGTAAAGAAATATGATTCATATACACCATGGAATACTGTGCAGCTGTAAAAAATGAAATCATGTGCAGCATCATGGATGCAGCTGGAGGCTGTTATCCTAACTGAACTAATGCAAAAACAGAAAACCAAATACTGCATATTTTCACTTACAAGTAGAAGTTAAACACTGGGTACACAGGAACATAAAGATGGAAACAATGGACATTGGGGACTACTAGACGGGTGAGAGATGGAGTGGGGCAAGGTCTGAAAAACTACCTATTGGGTACTATGCTCACTACCTGGGTAACAGATTTATTCATACTTCAAACCTCAGCATCACACAGTATACCTTTGTAATAAGCCTGGACATGCACCCTCTGATTCTAAAACAAAAGTTAAAAAAAATTCCACTGTATGTATATACCACCATTTCTTTAATCATTCATCTGTTGATGGACACTTAGGTTATTTCCATATCTTGGCTATTTTAAATTTATATATACCTCTTCAGGATCCTGATTACAAATTTTTGGACATATGGCCAGATATGGGATTGCCAGATTATATGGTTATAGTGGTACAAATATGTATATGGCTCACTTTCTTCCATTTCATAGGTTTCTTTTTTATTCTGTTGATTTTTTCCTTTGATGTGGGGAAACTTTATAATTGGATATAGTTCCTCTTGTCTACTGTTGCCTGTGCTTTTGGTGTCATACTGGAAAACTTATTGCCACAATCAATATCAATAAGATTTTCCTAAAGTTTTCTTCCAGAATGTTTACAGTTTTCAATCTTATGCTTAAGTGTTTAATCTATTTGTAGTTGAGTTCTGTGTATGGTGTAAACTAGGGTTCCATTTTTATTTCTCTTGCTTGTGGGTTCCAGTATTTCCAACACTATCTGTCGAAGAGATTATCCTTTTCCCATTGTGTATTCCTGGCACCCTTGTCAAGATCAGTTGACCATATGAGTGTGGATTTATTTCTGGATTTCCTATTGTTTCATTGGTTTATATATCTTTATGTTAGTGCCATACTGTTTCAATTACTGTAGCTTTGTAATGTTCTTTGAAATCAGGCAATACGATGTCTCCAGCTTTGTTCTTCTTTCTCAAGATAACGTTGGCTCTAAACCTTTGTGGTTCCACATAAAACTAGAGGCTGCTTTTTCTATTTCTGTAAAAACTGTAATTGGGGTTTCAATGGGGATAACAGTAAATGTGTAAATCGCTTTAGGCAGTATGAACATTTTTCCAATATTAAAGCTTCCTTCTCATTAGCACAGGGTATTTTACATTTATTATTGCCTCTTTCAATTTTTTCATCAATATTATTTTGTAGTTTTCAGTGTACAAGCCTTTCAGTTTCTGGTAAAATTTATTCCTAAGTATTATGTTATTAACCTTATTACAAATGTGACTATTTTCTTATTTTCCTTTTTGGATAATTCATTATTAGGGTATAGAGATGCAACATACTTTTGTTTGTTGATTTTGCTTCCTGTAACTTTATTGAGTTCATTTGTTCTAACAGGACTTTTGTTTTGGTTTTTGTGTGCAGTCTTTATAGTTTATGATATATAGGATAATCTCTTGTGCAAACAGATTATTTTACTTCTTTCTTTCCCATTTGGATTCTTGCCTAATTTCTCTGGCTATGACTTCCAGTACAGTTGGTCTTTGGTAGCAGTGGAGGTTTGGTTCCAGGACCATTTACAGATACCAAAATATGAGGATGCCTGAGTCGTTTATGTAAAATGGTGTAGTATTTGCATATAACCCATGCACATCCTCCTGCATACTTTAAATCATAGCTAGATTACTTATAATACCTAATACAATCTAAATGGACATAATGTAAATGTTATGTAAATAGTTGTCATTCTGTATTTTCTAATTGTGTTACTGTTTGTTTTTGTGTTATCTTCATTTTTTTATAATATTTTTGATCCATGATTGAATCTGTGGATGCAGCACGCATAGATGTAGAGGGTTGACTGTATTATATTGAATAGAAATAGAGAGTGAGCATGCTTTCTTTAACACCAATTTTAGGCAAAAACATATCAGTTTTTCACTGTTGAATATGATATCTGTGTGCTTATCACTTTGTTTATTCTTTCTTATTAGGAAAGGGTGTCAAATTTCATCACATGCTTTTTCTGCATCTGTTGAGATGATCATGTAATTGTATCCTTCATTCTTTAGTGTGGTATATCACATTTATTGATATGCACACGGTGAACCATCCTGGCATCCTAGATATAAATCCTACTTGATCATGGGGAATGATGCTTTCAGTGTGCTGTTGAGTTTGGTTTGCCAGAATTTTGTTGAAAGATTTTATGTCTATGTTCTTCATAGATATTGGAATATAATTTTATTTTCTTTGTCTGACTTTGGTATCAGGATAAGGTTGGCCTCATAAAATGAGTTTGGAAGTTCTACTTCCTTTTAATTTTTTAGAATAAGTTAAGAAGGATTGGCATTAATTCTTTTAACGTTTAATAGAATTCACTCATAGCCTTTTCTTTGTTGAGAGTTTTTGATTATTCTGTTTTTGCTCATTATGAGTCTGTTCACATTTTCTATCTTTATGATTCAGTATTGGTGGACTATATGTTTGTAGCATTTTATCCATTTCAGCTAGGTTATCTAATTTGTTGGTACATAATTGTTCATTGTAGTATCTTATGATCTTTTATTATACTAGTGGCATCAGTTATAATAGCTCCTCTTTCATTTCTGACTTTATTTGATTATCACCTTTTTTTCCCTTAGTTATTCTAGCTAAGAATTTGTCAATTTTGTGTATCTTTAAAAAAAAAAGAAAAAAAGTTGATTTCTTTTGTTTTCCCAGTCTGTATTTCATTTATTTCTACTCCAATCTTCATTATATTCTTTCCTCGGCTAACGTTGGCCTTTGTTTATTCTTTTTCTAGCTCCTTATAGTGTAGTTAAGTTGTTTATTTGAGATGTTTCTTCTTTTTCAACGTAGGTATGTAAGGCTACAGGCTTTCCTTTTAGTACTGCTTTTACTATATTCCATAAGTTTTGGTATGTTGTATTTTAATTTTCATTTTACCACAGTACTTTATGATTGCCCTTTTGATTTCTTCTTTGACCCATTGATTGTTTACAAGTGAGTTTTATTTCTACATATTAGTGATTTTTTCAATTTCACTTCTATTATTGATGTGAATTTTATTCCACTGTGGTCCAGAAAGTTACCTGGTGTAATTTTTACCTCCTTAAATGTGTTAATATTTGTTTTGTTGTCTAACATTTCGATCTTGGACAATGTTCTATATGTGCTGGAGAAAAATGTGTATTTTGCCACTAGTAGATGGAACATTCCATATATGTTTGTCAGGTGGTCCATTTGGTCTATAATATTATTCCAGTTTGATGTTGGATGTTTTATCTATTGTTGAAAGTAGGTTATTAAAGTTTTACTGCTATTACTGTATCCTTTTATGTTTCTCTCTTCAATTCTATTAATATTTGCTTTATATATTTATGTTCTCTAATGTTGGATGCCTATATATTTATAATTTTTATATCTTTCTAGTGAATTGATCCTCTTATTAATACATAGTATTCTCCTTTGTCCATTGTGACAGATGTTGACGTAAAGTGTATTTTATCTAATGTAAGTGTAGCCATCCCTGCTATCTTTTGTTTACCGTTTGTATAGACTGTCTTTTTCCATTGCTTTACTTTCTATGTGTGTCCATAAATATAAAGTGAATCTTTAATATAGAGCATATAACTGGTCCTTGTTTTATTATTCATTTAGTTATATTATCTCTTTTGATTGGAAGGATTAATTCATTTATAACTAATGTTATTGTTAATAGGTAATGATTTAATATTTCCATTTTTTAATTGTTTAGTCTGTTTTGTAGTTTTGGTCCTCTTTTTCTCTATTGCTTTCTTCTTTTTGTTAATTTCTTTGTAGTACATTTAAAAAATTTGTTTCTTTTTTTCTTTTATGACTCTTTTATATATTTTTTGTGCTTACCATCAGGCTTACATAAAATATTACAGTTATAGCAGTCTATTTTAACCTAGTATCAAGTTAACTTTAATCACATATAAAAACTCCATAATTTTAATTCCCTTTCACACTCTATATTGGTGATGTTAATTTTAATCTTTTTATCTTATGACTCTAGTAACACATTTGTGTAGTTATATTGTTAATTTTGTCTTTTTATTTTTACATTAAAATTTAAAGTGATTTTTACACCGCAATCACAGAATTAAAGTATTTTGTGTTTGTTTATATATTTACCTTTACTAGTGTATTTTATTCTTTCATATGTTTTTATCTTGCTATTGAATATTGTTTTATTTCAGCATGAAGTATTGCTTTTAGTATTTGTTGTAAAGCAAGTCTACTGGTGATATAGTTCCTCAATTTGTGTTTGGGAAATCTTTATTTCCTTGTTGTTTTTGAAATTTAGGTTTGCCAGCTTTAGTCTTTTTGTTTGGCAGGGTTTTTTTTTTTTTGTCTTTTCTTATTTCACTACTTTGTATTTATCAGCTCACTCCCTTCAAGACTGCAAGGTTCCTACTGAGAAGGTCAACAAAGGTCTTATGGAGGCTCCATTGTGCATGCAAAATTGTTTTACTTTGCTGCTTCAAAAATGATCTCTTTCTCTTTTATTTTTTACAATCGGATTATAATGTATCTCTGTAGATATCATTGACTTCATTCTATTTGGAATTTTTTGAGCTTCATGAATGTATCACTCAGGGTTCTCTAGAGGAACAGAACTAATAGGCTATGTGGATATATGAAAGGGAGTTTATTAAGGAGAAATGACCCATGCGATCACAAGGTAAAGTCCCACGATAGGCCGTCTGCAAGTTGAGGAGCAAGGAAGCCAGAGGTGGATCAGTAGGAGTCCGAAAACCTCAAAAGCAGGGAAGCTGAGAGTGCAGCCTTCAATCTGTGGCCAGGGCCTGAGATCCCCTGGCAACCACCGGTGTAAGTCCAAGAGTCCAAAAGCTGAAGAACTTGGAGTTTGATGTTTGAGGGCAGGAGCCATCCAGCACTGGAGAAAAATGAAGGCCAGAAGACTCAGCAAGTCTTCTCTTCCATCTTCTCCTGTGTGCTTTATTCTAGCCGTTCTGGCAACTGATTAGATGGTGCCCACTCAAGAGAAGTGGGTCTGCTTCTCCCAGTCCACTGACTCAAATATTAATCTCCTTTGGCAATACCCTCACAGACATATCCAGGAACAATACTTTGCATCCTTCAATCCAATGAAGATGATACTCAATATTAGCCATAACAGTGAATGTAGAGGTCAATTTCTTTCTCCAGATTTGAGAAGTTTTTTACCATGATTTAAAAAAAAAAAAAGATTTCTAATCCTTTCTGTCTCTTTTCTCCTTCTGGAATTCCTATCATACATACATGGGTTCATATGTTTGTGTCTCATAAGTTCCATAGAATTTCTTCACACTATTTTTTTTTCTTTTTCTATTATTGGATAATTTTAAATGACCCATCTGCAAGTTTGCTGATTCTTTCTTCTGCTTGATTGAGTCTTTTGAAGTTCTTTTTTGATGTAGTCAGTTTAGTAATTGTGATATTTTACTCAAAAATTTCTGAATCTTTTATTATTTCTATCTGTTGATATTTTCATTTTGTTCATGTATCATTTTACTGATTCTATTTGTTAATCTGTGTGCTCTTGTAGCTCACTGAGTTTAAGGTGATTATTTTGAATTCTTCATCAAACAATTAATTATTCTTTATTTCTTTAAGCTCAATTACTTGACCTGGATTTTGTTCCTTTAATAGTGAGTTCTTTCCCTGATTTTGTATGTTCTTTGTCTGATCCTGTGTGTGTTTTATTTACTGTGTTTCTGTGTCTTTCTCTGTCCTTTCTTCTGTCTTTCAGTCTCCATCTCTGCCTTTTTCTTTACTTTCATCCTAGCTCTCACTGTTACTTTCACTCTTGTGCTCGCTCAATCTCTTTCTTGAGTGGTTGATCTCTTGCTTTTTTGCTCGTTCCCTTAGAAAGAAAAACAAAAAGCAAAAAACTTTTTAATGTTTTGAACTGTGTATGTGTGTGTTTGTACTGATTTACATATCTATGGTTAATTTTATTTTAAAAATACAATTCAAAATGCCCTCAGTGCCCCTTTTTTTTCTTTTTGTATCTATGTTTTTCCTGTTTAGCTTGTCTGATTAATTTTTATCATTTGGTTTTAATCTGTTTATGCAATAACAATGAATTTATTCTATTTTCTTCTTTCTTACTCAATTCTCCTCTCATTTATTTCTACTCATCTTTTATTTATCTTATTTATTTCTACGCATCTCATTTATTTCTCTTCATCTCCTCTCATCTTATTTCTACTATAGTAGAATCTTATTTCTACTATATAAAATTTTTTCATTTTTTACTCTTCTTTCACTCTTATTATATTTTTTAAATTTTATATTTGCAATTAAATGTATTTGTTTGCTTATTATCATTTAATTTGCCAAAGCTTTTGTGTTATCTCTTGTTGGATAAATTTTATTCTTTAATAGATTTCTCACAAAAGGCTTATGAGTTCAGGTATCTCATTGGTTGTACATGTCTATTGTCTTGATATTAGTAGCTTGGCTAGTTTGAAAATTCTTCTACTTTGTTTTCTATTTTACTCTATTTCTTCTTACTCATATGCTGCTGTGCAGAAATTTGATGTTAACTTCCTTTTCTTCTTTTTGTAAATGTCTTAGTCTTTTATGCTTTGAAGCCTCCAATAACGTTTTTTCTTTTATTTTTGGAGTCCAGTTATTTTACTAGACTATATTTTGGGGTTGAGTGTTCCTTGTTAACTTTTTTTAGTAATAGGTCCATTTATTATGGAGATTCAGGTTTTCTTTTTATTAATGGGTAGTTTTCCTGAAATACAATTTAAAATATTAATTTTCATTGTTTTGTTTTTCTTCTAAAAGAAATTTCATGTTACTTTTCCCTTTTTTCTGTATTTATCATTTACCATCTGATGCATTTTATCTAGTTTATGATTTTATTTGTGTTTCTTGATTCTTTTCATAATACTTCTCAATGTCCATTAGTAGATTTTTATTTTTATGAAATCTACACTAACTGGTTTATTTCGTAATCTCTGATTCATTACTGAGTTTATTTTGCCTTTTCTGTCTCAGTGTACACAATTGTCATTTCATATCTTTTTTTCTTATTTCTTCCCTCATTGATTTATTCATTTATTTTAAAAATATCTGCTTCAGAATGCTCTTATTTTCTGCAGTTGCTTGTTTTAAATTACTT